>NW_027331937.1:3601805-3933253 GCF_048418815.1 Hemitrygon akajei | reverse complement strand
GGGGTAATACTGAGTCCAACGGAAGTCTTAAGAGTCACTCAGAAGTTTGCAGGCTTTTTCCTTTATAATTTAGAAAAGATGCACACTTGCCCGTCGTCTTGGCAGAGCAAATCCTTGGAATCAGGGGAGCAGACTTCCCCGTTGTTATTTTAAAAGCAGTCTTTCGTTGGTTTTAGCCACAGATTCAAAGTCGGAATCTAGCGTACGTGGCTTCCTTCAAAATGGCGTCCCGCTCCCACAGGAATCGATCTCCTGTCTCCTGGGTGCGTCTGCTGGGTGCATCTGAGGTGCATCTGAGGGTCCTCCTCTCAGGCCCGCCTTTATACTTCTTCACGGGATCGCAGGTATCAATCAAGTTGCAGGTAATGCGATCTTTCTCTCAACCAGCCCACTTTGCCCGAGGGCTTTTCACGTGGTCTCCATGAGACAATAGTCAAAGTCACCGTTATTCTGCTTCTTGGGAGAACGTGGTCTTCCGCACGTCTTTCTCTTTTGGGTCAGCTGACCCCCCCCTTAACTAGAGTTCTTCACAAAGGAGGGGGCCAACGGCATAACACTATCTATCTATCTATCTATCTATCTACCATGAGGAAATTTAATCTTTTGGATTAAAGCATCCTCATCTGCTAATTTAGCAGACTACTGCAATTAGCAGTGTACCTCTCATTTAAGCATGTTCTGACTTCAACAGGGATGCTCCTTTTAAATTCCTCAATTAATATCAACTCTTTTCGTTTATTATAGTCCCCATTTGCATTTTTAGAGGAATGCCATTTGTCAAAACAGACAGCTTTATCGCAGGAAACTTCCACGTAAATTTTATTTTTCCACCGACTTTTTCAAATTTTGAATCTTTCTCTATAAACTTTTGGAACCAGTTCATACGCTTTCTGTATATGCTGCTTCACAATATCATAATCCAGTGCTTGCTCAGCAGTTAAAGTTGTATTAACACGTTGTGTCTTGCCTTTTTTTTACACTCTATAACTGCACTGGCCATTTCTCTTTCGGCCACTCTGAAATCAGAGCTACAGTTTCAAAATGTTGAAAATCTTTCTCTGCTTCTGTTCAAGTCGTGCCTTACAGGCCAGATTGAATTTTTTGAGGATGTGACGAAACACAATGATGAAGGAAGTGCAGGAGATGTAGAGCATATGGATTTCAGAAAGGCATTTGATAAGGTAACCCATGCAAGGCTTATTGAGCAATTAAGGCATGCGTTCCAAGGCAACATTTTTATGTAGCTCCAGAACTAGCTTCCCACTAAAGGCAAAGAACGGTTACAGACGTGTGATATTCCGCATGGACGTCGATGACCAGTAGTGTGCCTCAGTGCCGGTTGTGATAATCTTAATCTTCGTGATTTTTATAAATGACCTACATGAGGAATTGGAGGGGCTGTGAGCAGTTCTGCTGGTGACGCAAAGTTTGGAGTTGTTGTGCAGTGTTTGAAGGGCTGTCAGAGGTTACAGCGAGATATTGATATGAGGCAAAACTGGGCAGGGAAGTGGCAGATGGCGTCGAACCCAGATCAGTCAAAAGTTGCTCATTTTGGTCGATCAAATATGATGGCAGAATAAAGTATTAACGGTCAGACTCTTGGCAGTGTGGAGGATCAGAGGGATCTTGGGGTCCGAGTCCATAGGACGCTCAAAGCATCTGCACAATTTGACTTTGTGGTTAAGAAGGCATGCGGTGTTTTGGCCGTCATTAATAATTGTATTGAATTTATGAGCCGAGAGGTAATGTTGCAGCTTTATAGGACCCTGGTCTGACCCTACTTGGAGAACTGTGCTTATTTCTGGTCGCCTCGGTACAGAAAGAAAGTAGCATAGAAAGGGTGCATAGGAGATTTAGAAGAATGTTGCTTGGATTGGGGAAAATGCCTTACGAAAACACATTTAATGAACTCGGCCTTCTCTCCTTGAAGCAACGAAGGTTGAGAAGTGACATGATAGAGGTGTATCAGATGTTGATACTTATAGATCGTGTGGATAGTCAGAGGGTTTTTCCAAACACTGAAGTGGTTGCCGTAAGAGGACAAAGGTTTAAGGTGCTGGGAAGCAGGCACAGAAGAGATGTCATAGACATTTTTTATGCAGACTGTTGTGAGTGTGTTGAATGGGCTGCCGGCAACGGTGGTGGAGGCGGGTACGAGAGGATCCTCTAAGAGTCTTTTGGATAGGTACTTGGAGGTTAGAAAAATAGAGGGCTGTGGATAAGCGTAGTCATTCCTAATGTGGAGACATGTTCGGCAAAACTTTGTGGGCCGAAGGGCCATTATTGTGCTGTAGGCTTTCTATGTTTCCAGATCAGCCATGATCCCTCTCATTGCCAGATGATGCCAGTCTGAACAGATGCACTATTCCTGCTCCGATTGCTGATGTTCTTATGTTCACATTTTCTCTCGTGTTTACAGTTGAGGGGATTTGAATATCTGTCGCCGTGATTCAGACAGACAGACAGACAGACAGACATCCTTTACTGACCCAGAGGGAAATTGGGTTTCATTACAGCCGCACCAACCAAGAGTAGTGAAGAAATATAGAAATATAAAACCATAAATAATTAAATAATAACAGGTTCATCGTGCCGTGGAAATAAGTCCAGGACCAGGCAATTGGCTCAGGTTGTCTGACACTCCGAGGGAGGAGTTGTAAAGTTTGATGGCCACAGTTAGGAATGACTTGCTATGACGCTCAGTTTTACATCTCGGTGGAATGAGTCTCTGGCTGAATGTACTCCTGTGCCGCACCAGTACATGACGGAGTGGCTGGGAGTCATTGTCCACGATGGCATGCAACTTGGACAGCATCCTCTTTTCAGACATCACCGTCAGAGAGTCCAGTTCCACCCCCAAAATATCACTGGCCTTACGAATCTTATCCCCAGGTATGTGTAATCCTCCACCATGTCCACACTGACCTCTTGGATGGAAACAGGGGTCACCGATGCCTTAGCACTCCTCCGGTCCACCAGCAGCTCCTTAGTCTTTTTCACATTAGGCTGCAGATGATTCTGCTCACACCATGTGACAACGTTTCCCACTGTAGCCCTGTACTCAGGCATATTCAGGCATATTAATCAGATTATTATTCTCTAACACTTCCCGGTCTCAACTCCTTTTTCGAACGCCAAAGATCAGAATACATTCCGGCCATCCATTGATATCCCTGCTTAGCCCACAGGGCACGGCAGCTGAATTCAGCCATTCTGGCGACCACTCCCCGTATCCATTGACATCCCGACGAATCAAGAGCCTATTACTCTCCGTGGCAAACGGTTCCAATGAACTCGCACCCATAGCCGCCGGTGGCGATAAATTCCACGCATTTACCAGCCTTTGTGGAGAGAAATTGCTCCCCATCTCTGCTCCAAAGCGATTGCTTTACCATTGTGAAAACTCGTCTTCAGGTGCAGACTCCCCAACTACAGAAGATACTTCTCCACTTCCACAATATCTCGAACGTTTAATATTCGATAGGTTTCAATGAGAATCCCCTGAATATCCTGAACTTCAGCAGGTACATTATAATCACTGCGGATTTAGTAATGGCTCCCGATAATGCCCTTAGCAGTTTCATTAATTCCATATTCAACTCTGCTCTCGAAAGTGTTGCCGATTAAAATAATAGTTTACAGACAATGTTTCCATCAAAATGTGTGTTAATGGTCTTTATTTCCCTCCACACAGTGAACGTGGTGACATTAGTCATCCTGTCGCGGAGCAAGTGCGGTCTCTCCAAAGGCGTCACAAGGTACCTGGTTGCCATGGTAGCAGCAGATCAGCTGGTCGTTCTCTTCGATCTGGTACTGAGCAAGATTCCTGTGACTTACATGCCAATTGAGATTTTCGCCTGGTCGGCTCGTGTCCCTCTGTGTAATATCCACGCCGTCGTGTTCTACACCATCACAGACTGTTCTTTCTGGTTCACGGTCACTTTCACTTTTGATCGGTTTGTAGCCATATATTTTCAGAAGCTGAAACTAAAATACTGCACCGGGAGAGCGGCGTCTCTGGTTCTTGGACAGTGACTGTGCTGAGCTGCGTAAAGAATATCTTCTGGTACTTTTTGCTGCAAGGGTCATATTCGTTAGCAAGTGCGTCCGTGCTCTGTTACAGCAGACACAGTTTATCTTCCCGACTTCAGCTGGCAGCATTTCAAGTCTTTCATCTCCTCGTCACCCCAGTAATCCCCTTTGTCCTGATTCTGCTGCTCAACTGTTTAACCATCAGGCACGTCTTAGTGGCCAGTCGAGCTCGGAGGAGACTCCGTCGTTCGCGCGATGGCGAGACGCCCGCCGACCCGGAGATGAAGAACCGCAAGCAATCCCTCCTGTTACTGCGGGTGATGTCGGAGAATTTCATCCTGCTGTGGGCGCTGCTGACGGTGCATTCCGTCTGCGAGAGCATCCAGATTTACGTTCCCGTGTTTCCCCCGAGATCTCTGCGGGAGCTGGGCTACATGCTGCAACTGCTGAGCTGCTGTACCAACACGGCCCTTTACGCCGAGGTCCAGGCCAGGTTTAGGGTTCAGCTGAAGGAGACGCTCAAATCGCCCTTAACTCTCATGGCAAAGTTCACTCGGTGTTGTCGGGACGGCATTAATCCTCGTTGACGCATCTCCCATGCCCCGAAAAACATCCCATTTCGTCAGTGGCATGTGAAGTTCCACTGGGGTGTGAACGGCCTCGACTAGCTCCTGCCCTCCACCCCTCCATGCGCAAACTCGATCGGGGATATGATCCCAATCTGCCTCCACCGTGCTCCTTCCAGCTTACTTTCTTCACGACTTCCCTGTAATGTCTATTTCAGTTCCAGCAATTGGGAGTTTCTACAGTTGTTTGCACGGGTGGCTTTGACATCACTATCGCAGTGCGACCATTTTGTCCCGCTGATCCGCCCGGAGTAACTCCGTTTCTTTCCTCTGGCGAGTGATTTTGGTTCCAAGAGCCCCAGCCATTGACCAGTTCGGGAAGGCAAACATGAGGAAATCTGCAGATGCTGGAAATTCAAGCAACACACACACACACACAAAATGCTGGTGAAACGCAGCAGGCCACGCAGCATCTAAAGGGTGAAGCGCTGTCGACGTTTCTGGCAGAGACCCTGACGAAGGACCTTCATCCTGCTGTGGGCGCTGCTGACGGCTGTGACAGCGCTCCTGCCTATAGATGCTGCCTGGCCTGCTGCGTTCCAACAATTCGGGATGACTGGTTACCGTGGACAGTCTGCAAATCTCCACTTGATCCGGAGTTCATTGGAATCTGTCTATCAGCTCGAGAATGTCAGTAACTCGCGCTCGTAAAACTACTCGTCCAGTCGTCGACCGTACGTCTCAAGCAGAAACTGCAATCGCAGTGCCTTCTGGGAAATAAAATAAATTCATGGACACTTTGTGCAGAGGTCGTTCAATCTGCTCAATTGGATTGAATACATTGGGTCATAGGGTATGTGGGGCAGGCGATTACTGAGGAAAGGACACCGGATGTCCATGCATTTACAGAGGTACACACACACACACACACACACACACACACACACACACACACACACACACACACACACACACACACACACACACACACACACACACACACACACACACACACACACACGTCTGCTCTCAACTGAACAGGACCTCACTCCCTTTGCAATTGTTAGCCATTTCTTTTTGAATTCTTGCTAAAAGATTGTTTACGATGTTTACATTAAAACTTATAATTACAGCATTTATTATTATATTGTAATTTGTCCTTTACTGTGCCTATTGTCTTTTTTATTAATTATTATACTGTCTTGCACTGTTTTGTGAACTTTATGTAGTCGCGTACAGGACAGAAGTCTAATGTAATCTTGTGCTGTTTCACGTAGTCCAGTGTAGTTTTCTGTTGTTTCAGGTAGTCTATTGTACTTTTGTGTCATTTCATATAGTACCATGGTCCTGGAGGATCGTTGTTTCGTTTTTACTGTGCACTGTCCCAGCAGTTATGGTTGAAATGACAATAAAAGCGACTTGACGACTGAATCTGAGATTTGGCACGGAATGCGAGATGCTGTCAGACGTATGGCTCCAGCACAATCACTTTCAATTGGTACAAATACATGTGTGAAATTTCCCGCTGACCCTTCAGACATAGCATCTTTTACTGAGGTATTTCCCCTCAGATGCTGATTGGAGCTCTCCGAAACGCTGATGCGCATCTTTACTAGGCCCTTTGTAATTTGGCCCTTTTCCTTCTCCGTTTGACTATTCAACGTTGTGTTCAGTTCCCCGCCGATGCCCGTAAAGGGTGACCACCTGGGTTTCCCCGGGGTGCTCCTATTTCCTCCCACAGTCCAAACATTGAGTCAGGTTAATTGGTCATTGTAAATTGCCCCGTGAGTGGAGTCGCTGGGACCGTGAAGCATAGCGCCACCTGAGGCCCGACCCTTGGGAATGGACTGTAAGACAGACTTTTGAAAAAGGACCCTTTTCCGATTCGGTTGATACAGAACAAGAAGCTTCAGGGCACAGCACCGAGTCAAATTTGGTCCAAAGATTGCGGACAGGGGGTAGCGGAAGAGGGCAACCATTCTGCCTTTGCCATGTGTTGGAGATTCTCTGGCGTTTGCCTTGGATGAAAATGTAGAGTATTAGTAGTAATAGTAGTAGTAGTCTCTCGAAGTCAGAGGAAGACGAATGTGTTGCGCAGTTAACGTCTGAGGCCGAAGTCCGAAGCGCAGATACGGTTGCAGATGGCGCCAGGAACACCACCTGTTGGGGCAGGAGCGAACACCTTCCTGTGTCTCTCTTGGCTCGCCTTGAGGCGCTGCGTGCGCCAGTCAATTGGAAGTTGTTTGCTGCCTTGGAGCATAGACTGTGCCACTTGGACCGATCAGCAGCAGTGCGTTCGAGATTGCGGGGCGAGAGTTGGGACCACTTAAGTTTTGACTTGAGGTTGTCCCTGTATATCTTCCTTGGGCGACCTTGGGCACGGTTGCCCTGCTCCAGTTCTCCGTAAAACAACTGGCGCAGCATTCTGGACTCATCCATGCGGATCACATGGCCGGTCCATCTGAGCTGAGCCTTCAAACCCTTGGCTTCAATGCTTGTAGAATTGGCTCGTTCCAGGCATGTCAGGTTGGAGATACGGTCTTGCCAGCGGATTTGTATGATTGATCGCAGATCGTGATGGTAGGATTTTTCAAGCTGTTTGACATGTCTTCGATACAGTGTCCTGGTTTCACAGCCATATGGAAGTGATGAGAGCACGACAGCACTGTAAATCTTCAGTTTAGTGGACAGGCTAATGTTTTTGTGCTGCAGAACTTTGATCTGGAGCCTTCCGAGTGCCCGGCTTGCTTTCTGGAACCTTGACGTGATTTCTTTATCAAGGGCACCGTGGCCGGAGATGGCACTCCCCAGGTATTTGAAGTTGTCAACGTTCAGTAGATGTGTGTCATCGATGGTGATGCATGGCTGTGGGTGGAGGGGTGTCTCTATTAGATGCAGGCTGCAGGAGGACCTTTATGTTACCGTGGCTCATTGTCAAGCCGAACAATTTAGATGCGCGGAGAATCTGTTGACCATTGTATGTAGGTGGTCCTCTTTGTGCACCAGGAGAGGGCAGCCTTCTGCAAAGAGCGCTTCTGTGAAAAGCTTTCGGAGTGCCTTTGTGTGTGCTGCAAGACGATTTAGTTCAAAGAGTGACCCGTCCAGGCGCTATTTGATACAAATGCTCAGGTTTAGGTCTTTGACGGCATGCATTAGTTACTTGAATGAAGAAAAGGTTGAAAAGTACTGGTGCGGATTGTTAGAAATTGCAGATGAAGGCAGCTCTCGCAGTTGTAATCATTAGGGCCGCTAGAGATCTCCAGGCTTTCCCAGATCCCGCAAGAGGAGCATTCAGCTATCCTGCCTGGCATCTCTGTTATCCCAACTGATCAGATATGAAGAATAGAATGAAATAGAAAGCCAAGTGTTTTTCCTTTCTTTTGCCTACATTGACTGAAGCCTCCCTGACCTGACGCCTCGGCGAACAGAAGCCTGAAGATCACCTGCTTGACGGTCCATTCAGACGATGGCTTCTGCATTTGAACCTGCCTTCCTCTTGCTGATCAAACGTAAATGCCACATGGACTCTGGTCGAAGCTGCTTTTCAATGTAAGGAAGCGCTGTCGCTTTTTATACCCGGGCTGATTAAAGTCCTCTCTTCCTGAATCACCCGACGTCGCAACTGGCCGCTGGTCAAAACCCTTTATCTGATAATTTTGATTGCGAAATTATTTAACTCGGTTGTATTCATAATGTACCTATGCAACTAAAATTTTAAGAACTATCTTTGCAATAAATATTGTATCTGTTTATATCGTCATTATTGATTGTTATATTTTTTCATTTGCTGCGTGTACCCTCATTTACAGACTGGTTCTATGTCATTGTCTGGCTGCGAGTCTCAATTTTGTGTCTGTTTACAGACACGCAGACGTCTGTGGCAGCCATTTGCCGGGAATATTGGATACACTTCCAGTCTGCGAATGTATTGCTTCGCTGAAGGACTGCAAATAAAGGGTTAACTGCACCTGTCATTTCGGAGAACTTAATTAAGTGAATGTCCGTGGGGATTGTCGACGTCACCGCGGAGCTGTGGCTGCTCGTTACCTGTTCTATTAATATGTATCCACTACCACGACAGTTTCAGTCAGTGCCGCTACTCTCTGCTATCAGAGACCAGCGGGATCTGGAGAGAGAGAGGACGGAGGCTGGTTCGGGAACAGGTAGCTGGAGTATCCCAGCAATGGATCATAATCTGCGAAATGCAGCCCTGAACGCCGCGGGAATTGCGAAGTACTTTTCCTGGCAATTGGAATTTCGAATCGAGCAAGCGCTAAGCAATTTCCAACTGGTTTACTACCCCGTACTCGCAATTGTAGCTGTTCCTGGTAAGTGTATAGTCTCTTCCTCTTGACTAACGTTGAAAAAATATAAGCCAGCTTCTCTTTCATACTTGTCCTAAAACGACACGCTAATCGCTAGGCAGGTCACTCAAATGAGTATCGCTTCAGCAAATATCGGCTGAATGCATTTGATAAGGTGCTCCATGCAAGGCGTATTGAGAAAATAAAGAGACATGGGTTGAAGGAGGACACTGCTTTGTGGATCTACAACTGGCTTGCCCACAGAAGTGCAAGTGTGGTTGCAGACGGGTCATGTTCTGCATGAAGTTCTGTGATTTTGGGACTTTGCTGTTCGAATGCATAGGACTCTCGAAGCTGCTACGGAGGTTGACCCTATAGTTAAGAAGGCATACGGTGCATTGGCCTTCATCAATGGTGTGACTGAGTTTCAGAGCCGAGAGGTAATGTTGCAGCTCCATAGGACCCTGGTCAGAACGCATTAGGAGTACTGTTGCCTTACTACAGGAAGCAGGTGGAGACCATAGAAAGGGTGCAAAGGATATTTAGAAAGATATTGCCTGGATTGGCGAGCATGCCGTAGGAGAATAGGTTGAGTGAACAGGGCCTATACACCTTAGAACGACAGGGTGTGAAATATGACATGACAGCGATGTGCAAGATGATGAGAGGAATTGATCATCTGGATAGTCAGAGGCTGTTATCCCAGAGCAGAAATGGCTAGCACGAGAGAGCACGATTTGAAGGTGCTTGGAGGAGGTCCGGAAGAGATATCAGTAGTACGTTTTTACGCAGAGAGGTTTGAGAACGTGAAATGGGCTGCCGGCGACTGTTGCGGAGGTTGATCCGACAGGGTCTTTTAAGAGACTCCTGTATAGCTACATGGAGCTCAGAAAAATGGAGTGGAATGGGTAACCTTCGTTTATTTCTAAGGGAAGGACATGTTTGGTTCAGCATTGTGGAAAGAATGACCTCTATTGTGGTTCAGGTTTTTTTTAATGTTTCTATGCGTTGCGGAATATACCTTCCCAGCGTTCGGGCTGTCGGGATCCCTGTTAATTTTCGGTCAGGCAAACGTTATCTATGCATCTTCTCCTCTCAAACACTTCCACCAAGTGACTTTTCATACACTTTCACTCCAAGAGAAGGAAGTCTGAGCACACACAAACTCTGATCATAGGGAATGCTCTCCAATTCAGTCAGCTCTCTGCTGAATTCCTTCTGCGCTTCCTGTTAAGCTTACGCGTCCCTCCCCTACTGAGGTGACCAGAACTTCTGATCTTTATGGCCCCCACAGTGATGAGTCCAGTTAGGTCACGGCAGGATTGATCGACTTTGTGGAAGTTTGTTGGAGTGGGCCGCATCGCTGAATTAAATAAATAAACAAATAGCCTCATCTGTTATAGAGCATGAGGTCACGTTGGCATCATCACTGTCATGATGTATCGCCGCACAAAGGCTGCCGAGCAAACCGAGAGCCTGCAGATGGATATAAATTGGTTAGGCGAATGCACTAGCGTCTGGTGGATGGAGTAAAAAGTTGGAAATTGCGAGGACATCCACTTGGGAAGGACAAGTGGAAGAACAAGTGATAAACAATTACAGGATGCTGCTTGCGGAGGGACTTTGCTTCAATCACAAAAAGGTTGGTTTGCAGGGGCAGCAAATGGGATGTTCGCCTCTGTTGCCAGAGGGATTGAATTTTCGAGCAGGGATGTTCTGCTGCAACTGCACAAGGTACTGGTGAGGATGCGTCAGCAGTACCGTGCATTTCTGGTCTCCTAACTTAAGTACGGATAAACTGGCTTTGTAGATGGTTCACCGGCTGATTTCACATCGTGGTTCGACTATGACGGGAAATTGAGCCGCCCGGAACTGTACTCGTCGGAATCCAGAAGTATTAGAGGAGATCAGATAGAAGCACGAAATTCTGAAAGCGATAAATACGATAGTGACAGGAAAGATGATTCCAATGGTAGGTGAGACACGTTGGGACTTTGGCCTGCGTTGCCAGAGAAAATGAAATTAAGAGCAAGCGTTCTGCAGAAGGTACTGGTCATGCGGAGTCTGGAGTACAGTGTAATTCTGGTCTCCTACTTGAGGAAGGATCAACCGGATTTGTAGGCGGTTCACCAGTTGATTGCACAGATGAGGTGGTTCGACGATGAGGAGTAATTGACTCGCCTGTGCTCGTACTCGTTGGAATTCAGAAGTTTAGGAAAACATCTTACAGAAACATTTAAAATTATTAAAGGGATAGATAAAATAGAAGTAGGAAAGTCGTTTCACTGGTAGGGAAGACAATAGTTCAAGGAAATAGCGTGAAGAATCTGGGTTATAAATTTGGGACAGAGATCAGGAGGAACTGTTTTTCTCAGAAACAGGTGAATCCGTGGACTACTCTGCACAATGACGCATTGGAGGTTAGCTCCTTAAATATCATTAAGACAAGTTGGCATTGTTGATGGCATAGTAGAAGAACTAACGGCACTGAGGAAAAGGCAGGTATACGGCGATGAGTCCGTGGACAGATCAGCGATGATGATCTTCCCTGTCGGAGCATGCCAGACCGAACAGATGGACTATTCCTGCTCCTATTGCTATTATTCTCTGATGTTTGTAGTGGAGAGGAGTTGAATTTCCGTCACCGTGATACTTATTACATTAATCAGTTCATTATTCTCTGAACACTTTCCGTTTGCAACTCCTTCCGGCGCGAATGCTCTGAGCACATAGCAGCTATTGGATGATATCACTGCTTAGCGGATAAGGCTCAGGAGCTGAATTCGGCCATTTGATCACCCAGTCTTTTCCGCCATTCCATCAAAGCTGATTTATCATCCCTCCCAACCACATTCTGGAGCCTTCTCCCCGTATCCATTGAGGCCCCGACGCATCAAAAGCCGATCAATCCCCGCTACAAATCGTTTCAATGAACTTGCCAGCATAGCCGTCCGTGCCGATGAATTCCACACAATCACCAACCTCATTCTTTCGAAGTTGCTCCCCATCTCTATTCCAAAGAGCAAACGATGAAAATAATTGCAATTTGAGAATGTTTCCATCCAAAGGTGTGTTAATGTTCTTTACTTCCCTCCGCACAGTTAACATGGTGACAATCGCCATCCTGTCGCGGGGAAAGTGCGGTCTCTCCCAAGGCGTCACAAGGTACCTGGTTGCCATGGTAGCAGCGGATCAGCTGGTCATTCTCTTCGATCTGGTATTGAGCAAGATTCCGAGCACTTACATGCCGTTTCTGGTTTATCTCTGGTCATTAAGTGTTCCTGTGTGTAATATCCACGCCGTCGTATTTTACGCTGCCACGGACTGTTCTGTCTGGTTCACGGTCAGTTTCACCTTTGATCGATTTGTCGCCATTTGTTTTCAGAAGATGAAACGAAAATACTGCACCGGGAAAACGGCGACTCTGGTTCTGGGGACAGTGACTGTGCTGAGCTGCGTAAAGAACATTTTTTGGTACTTTTTGCTCGATGGGTCATATTTGGCGATGACTTCGTCCGTGCTCTGTAAGCTTTCCTTTCGTTTTTCCCTATCTCTGGAGACAACATTTCAACTGATTCATTTCCTCCTCACCCCAATATCACCCTTCGTCTTGATTCTCCTGTTAAACAGTTTAACAATCAGACACGTCTTCGTAGGTAGCCGAGCCCGGAGGAGACTCCGTGGTTCGCGCGATGGCGAGAAGCCCGCCGACCCGGAGATGAAGAACCGCAGGCAATCCCTTCTTTTACTGCTGGTGATGTCGGGGAATTTCATTCTGCTGTGGGCGCTGCTGACGGTGTATTCCTTATGGGAATGCCTGTATTTTTACATTTACCCAACACCACCGTCTTTCCTGCGGGATCTGGGCTACATACTGCAAATGCTGAGCTGCTGCACCAACACGGCCCTTTACGCCGTGGTCCAGGCCAGGTTCAGGGTGCAGCTGAAGGAGACGGTGAAATCTCCCTTCAGTCTGATGACAAAGTTCACTCGGCGTTGTCAGGAGCGCATTAATCCTCGCTGACGCTTCTCCCATACCGCCGCAAAATATCCCATTTCGTCAGTGTCATGTGCAGTTACACTGAACCTGTGGACAACCCCGATTATCTTCCGCCCTCCCCAAGATACACAATCGGGGATGTAGTCCGAATCTGCCTCCACTGTTCTCCTTCCAGTTGACTTGCTCTACGTGTTGTTGGTTCAGCCTGGTGGCATGAACATTGAATTCTCCAATTTCCGGTAATGCCATCCCCCTCACCCTTCCCCTATCCCAGGTCCCTGTCTGCCTATCTCTCCTTCAAATTTCTGCTTCTTTATCTCTACAGTTCTTTCATACTCATCCCCACCCCTCCTCCTTTATCTTTGATTGTTTTTCCACCTGGTGCCTCTAGGCCCTACCCCCTCCCCTATCTCTATTACTGGGCTTCGGCCCTCTCTTCTCCCCCCACATTCCTGATGAAGGGTCTCGGCCCGGAACGTTGGCTACTCTTTTATCACGGATGCTGCCTGACCTGCTGAGTTCTTCCAGCGTTGTGTACGTATTCTAACAATATTTGCATGTGAAGCTTTAACATCACTGTCGCAATACGACCCTTGTGCCCTGCCGGTATTCCGTGCGGCCCGAATGCCTGCTCAGTTACGGCCGATGTAGTTCCATCTGTTTATTCTGCCAAGAGATTTTGTTTCCCAGAGCCCCAGCCTTTGAACTGTTCGGGAAGTCTGGTTACCGTGGATAGGATCCACTTTATCCAGGGTTCTTTGCAATCCGCCAGTCACCTTGAGAATAATTCCGTAATTTGCACTCTCAAACCCACTCGCCCAGTGGCAGTGACAGTGCTTCTCCTTATAGATGCTGCCTGGCCTGCTGTGCTCCACCAGCATTTTGTGTGTGTCGCCCAATCGCCGTTCGTCCAGTTCAAGCAGCAACTGTCATCGCACTGCCTTATGGTAAATAAAAGAAATTCTTAGACACTTTGTGGAGCAATGGTCCAATCTGTCTAATTGGGTTGAGTACAGTGGGTAGGTGGGATGGTGATTGCTGAGGGAAAGCAAAGCATGTCGATGTATTTATTGAGTTCGGGACGAAATGTGAGATGCTCTCAGAAGTAAGGCTCCAGCATAAATACCTTCAATTGGTCTGGATACATCAGAGCTTTTTCCCACTGCTCCGTCAGGAATAACATCTTGCACTGGAGTATTTCTCATGAGATACTGATTGGTACGGAACCTCCCCGAAACGCCGACGCGGATCTTTAGTTAATGTTAGACAGTGACTTTTTTCCGGTTTGTGATATACTTCAGTGACTCGGATGCATGCAAATTATTAGACTAATAATCTTGCAGACGACACAAATAAAAACATTTACTTTCAGACATACACAAAGTGACGGAGGATCTTCGGGCATTAATTTCAAATTAACTCTACAATCAAGACCTCTACAGAGAGAGTAGTGGGTGCATGGGGGTCACTTCCTGGGGTGGTGGTAGAGGCATTAGGACCAATGACCTTGAAGACATACTGAGACAGACATGAACCTGGGAAGAAGTCCTGATTGCTAATTACTTTTCATTGATCCTCCCGGATTTCGTAATTTCCTGTAGATGTGTCTCCAGCGGAAACTTCTGCTGTTTATTCATTTCCATAGATATAGCCTGTCCTTCTGAGTTCCTCCAGCATTTCCTGTGTTTTTCCACCATCAGCAATTTCCTCGTGTTTCTCCTCCTTTAGCTCTTTCCTGGCTTTTCTTCATTCCTCGTGTCTCGTTCGATCCGAACGTGCGAAGCTTTACGCACTTCCCCTTTTTCATTTGGTAAATTCATCACATCGCCACAGGCAGCTGTCGACGACACTACATATAATCAAGGCAGATATTGATAGGTTCCTGATTGTCAGGGCATGAACAGATCCGGGGAGTAAGCAGAACCTGAGAGATAAGTGGAAAATTAGACCAGTCATCATGAAATGGCGGAGCAGACTCGATGGGTGAAACTGATTAATTCTGCTACTATATCGTGTGGACACATAGAGGAACAGAGAGCAGAGGAAGCTGAGACAAAACAGCAGAATTAGACTATTCGCGACCATCGCGCCTGCCTGGTCGTTACATCAAGACTCCTTTCAATTCTATCCCCCCAACATCACAATTTCCTTATAAAACTCCATATTGAAGATCCCCAAAGACGTGACCTCCATAGCCGTCCGAGACAGTCAATTCTTTAGTTTCGCCACTCACTAGCTGCTCAAATTTCATCTCATCTCTGTTCTGGATGAACCAGTGTATTCTGCAGTTATGCCCTCTGTTCCCAGACTCCTCCACATCCACTCTATCTTGGACGTTTTAACATTTGATAGATTTCAATGAGAACCCTCAACTCCGCTCTTTCTTCTAAGCCCCAGCGAGTACCGGCCCAGATCTTCATTCGTTAACCCTTTAATTCTTGTGGTCTTGTAGGACCAGTGGTCTCCACTGGACCCGCTGCAATTCCATTTGATATATTTTTGGAAGGTGTGGATGCTGAAGGGAGTGTGGAGGGTGGTTTTACAAATTGCATTGCTCTGAACATTGCCACAGTCTACGACAATCTGCTGAAATGTCCATGGAATGTTTAAAAGTATCAGCTACAATATCCGGGATTTACCTGTCCAGGTCCTCACAGCGACGTCACAAATAGAGCCGAATGAGTAATTGTATCTGCTGTGAGCCAAATCACAAGTGGATTCGAATCGGCAAAACGGAGGGAAGATGAAAATCTAACTAAATAGATCCACAACAACAACCTCACTCTCAAATTCGCAAAATCGAAGAAATGATTACTGACAATAGTCGGAGTGGACTGAGTCAGAGTAGGACGGCTTTGGCTCAACAGGCTTCGGCGTGAACAGGCTGAGGCAAGGGTAGGTTCCGGTAAGTTATGATTTGTTTTTTTAGAGTATAAAGAATACTAGGCAGGTTGTTGGAATGCTCCTCTTTCAGGATGTGGAAAGTCAGGGAGACCTCCTGTGCCCCTGACAACGATACCTGCAAGATGTGTATACAGCTGCAACGCCTGACAAACCGCTTTGCGGAACTGGAACAGGAACTGGATGACCTCCGGATCATTCGGCAGAATGAGAATTTTATAGATAGTAGCTACAGGGAGGTCGCTACCCCAACGGAGCAGTGCACATGTAATTGGGTTACCGTCAGGCGAGGCAAGGGGGAAGGGCAGGCAGAGCGACGTCACCTTGTGGCCATTCCGCTCACAGCAAGTATACCGATTTGGATACTGTTGGGGGCGATGACCTATCGGGAACAAGCTGCGCAGCTCAGATCACTGGCATTGAGTTTGGTTCTGCAGTGCAGAAGGGAGGGGGGAATAAGAGGAGATCGGTAGTGATAGGAGACACGATAGATAGTGGTAGAGACAGGATGTTCTGTGATCGCGACAGAGACTCCTGGATGGTTTGTTGCATCCCGGGTGTCAGGGTCAGGGATATCATTGATCGCGTCACAGCATTCTGAAATGGGAGGTTGAGCAGCTAGATGTCCTGGTACACATCGGTACTAATGACGTGGGAATTAAGAGTGAGGAGGACCTGAAGAGTGAGGAAAGAGAGCTTGGTAGGAATTTAAAAAGTAGGGCCTCGAGGGTGGTAATCTCAGGATTGCTACCTGTGCCACGTGCCAGTGTGGGTAAGAATAGGATGCCCTGGAGGATGAACACGTGGCTGAGGAACTGGTGTAGGGTGTAAGGTTTCAGATTTCAGGATCATTTTTACCTCTTCTGGGGCAGGTGCAACCTTTACAAGAGAGACGGATTACAACTGAAATATGTGGAAACAATATCCATGCAGGGAGAGTTGTTAGTACTATAGGGGGCTAAACTAGATTTGCAGGGGGATGGGAATCAGAGTGTCAGAGTAGATAGTGGAGCGGGGGTGAAAATAAATGAGGTCAAAATTTCATGTAAAGTCACAAATAGAAGGGGTGTGTGTGGTGGTAATTACCTTCTGAGGTGTGTGTATTTCAATGCGAGAAATATTGTGGGGAAGGCTGACGATCTGAGGGCATGGATTGACACGTGGAATTATGACATTGGAGGCATCTGTGAAACTTGGCCACAGGAGGGGCAGGACTGGCAGATTAATGTTCCAGGGTTCCGATGTTTCAGCCGTGAAAGCGACGGAAGGATTAAGGGTTGGTTGGGGGGTTGTGGCACTGCTAGTCAGGGAAAACGTTACAGCAGTGCTCAGGCAAGACTGTTTAGATGGTTTGTCTACCGAGGCCATATGGGTAGATCTCAGAAACAGGAAAAATATCATCACATTAATGGGATTGTATTGCAGACCAGCCAATAGTTCGTGAGAATTGGAGGAGCAAATCTGCAGAGATATAACAGACAACTGCATGAAACATTAAGTTGTGATTGTAGTGGATTTTAAATTTCCACATATTGATTTGGACTCCCATACTTTTAAAGCTCCAGACGGTTTTTTTGTCTGAATCAATATGTAGAGGTACCGACTACAGAGGATGCAGTATTAGATCTCCTATTTGAAATGAGATAGGACAGGTGATGGATGTATGTGCTTGGGAAGACTTTGGTTCCAGTGATCATAATACCATTAGTTTCAACTTGATCATGGATAAAGATGGATCTGGTAATCGGGTTGAGGTTCGCAATTGGAAAAAGGCCCAATTTAAATAAATGAGAAAGGATCTAAAAAGAATGGATGGTGACATGTTGTTCTCTGGCAAGGATGTCGTTGGTAGTTGGGAGGATTTCAAAGGAGAAATTTTGAGATTGCAGAGTTTGTATGTTCCTGCCAGGATTAAAAGCAAAGTGAATAAGAATAAGGATCCTTGGTTCTCTGGGGATATTGGAAATCTGATAACGAAGAAGAGACAAACTTATGACATGCATAGGTAACGGAGAGAAATTAAGGTACTTGAGGAGTATAAAAAGTGCAAGAAAATACTTAAGAAAGAAATCAGGAAGGCTAAAAGAAGACATGAGGTTGATTTGACAATCATAAAGAGCGAAAGGATAGTAATTGATTAAATTGTTCATCTAGCAGCTCAGAGTGGTCGTGTATGCATGGAAAGAAAAGAAATGGGAGAGATCTTAAATGTTTAATTTGAGTCTGTAATTACTAAGGAACTGGCATGGAGTCAATGGAAACAAGGAAAATAAGTATTGAGTTGATGGAATCTATACAGATTGAAGAGGAGGAGCTGTTTTCTATCTTGAAGCAAATGACAGCACATAAATCCCTAAGACCTGACAGGGTATTCCCTCGGACAATGAAAGAGATTAATGGTGACATTGCAGGGGCATTAGATATATTTAAAATGTCGGCATCTACGGGTGGGTCGCCAGAGGATTGGAGGATAGCTCATGTTGTTCCATTTTTTTAAAACTCTAAAAGTAATCCGGGAAATTATAGACCGGTAAGTTTGACGTCGGTAGGAGGTAAATTATTGGAAGGAGTACTAAGAGATAGCATCTACAAGTATTTAGATAGGCAGGGACTTATTAGGGAGTGTCAACAAGGCTTCGTGCTTGGTAGGTAATGTTTTACAAATCTATTAGATTTTTCGAGGAGTTTACCAAGAAAGTGGATGAAGGGAAGGCAGTGGATGTTGTCTGCATGGACTTCAGTAAGGCCTTTGACAAGGTTCCGCATGGGAGGTTAGTTCGGAAGATTCATTTGCTATGTATACATGGTGATGTAGTCAATTGGATTAGAAGTTGACTCAATGGGAGAAGTCAAGGAGTGGTCGTGGAGGATTGCTTCTCTGCGTGGAGGCCTGTGACTAGTGGCTGCACAGTGATCAGATAGATAGATAGATAGATAGATAGATAGATAGATAGATAGATAGATAGATAGATAGATAGATAGATAGATAGATAGATAGATAGATAGATAGATAGATAGATACTTTATTCATCCCCATGGGGAAATTCAACATTTTTGCCAATGTCCCATACACTTATTGTAGCAAAACTAATTACATACAATACTTAACTCAGTAAAAATATGATATGCATCTAAAATCACCCTCTCAAAAAACATTAATAATAGCTTTTAAAAAGTTCTTAAGTAGTTTACTTAAATACATTAAGTCCTAACCCCGGCACTTTAACCTATCTTACTCCTGGCGGTTGAATTGTAAAGCCGAATGGCATTGAGGAGTATTGATCTCTTCATCCTGTCTGAGGAGCATTGCATCGATAGTAACCTGTCGCTGGGTCCATTGTTATTTGCCAACTACATCAATGATCTGGATGATAATGTGGTAAATAGAATCAGCAAATTTGCCGATGATTCAAAAATCGGAGGCGCGGTGGTCAGTGAGGAAGGTTTTCAAAGCTTGCAGAGCGATTTGGATCAGCTGCAATATGGGCTGATTAATGGCAGATGGAAGTTAATACAGACAAGTGTGAGGTATTGCAGTTTGGAAGGACAAACCAAGGTAGAACATACAAGGTAAATGACAGGGCACTGAGGTGTGCATTAGAACAGAGGGATTTGGGAATTCAGATACAAAATTCCCTAAAGGTGGGGTCAAAGGTAGATAGGATAGCAAAGAGAGCTTTTGGTATACTGGCCTTTATAAATCAAAGTACTGAGTATAAGAGTTGGAATGTTATGGTGAGGTTGTATAAGGAATTGGTGAGGCCGGATTTGGAGTACTGCGTGAACTTTTGGTCACCGAATTACAGGAAGGATATTAATAATGTTGGAAGAGTGCAGAGAAGGTTTATAAGGATGTAGTCGGGACATGAGCAACTGAGTTACAGAGAAAGGTTGAATAGCCTAAGACTTTATTCCTTGGAGCCCAGATGAATGAGCGGAGATTTGATAGAGGTATATATAAAATTATGATGGGTACTGATAGAGTAAATGCAAACAGACTTTTTTTGCATTGAGGCTAGGGGAGATAAAAAAAAACAGACTGCATGGGATTAGGGCGCGGGGGGAACGTTTAAAGAACATTAGGGGTTTGGGGGGTTTCTTCACACAGAGAGTGGTGGGAGTGTGGAATGATCTGCAGGTTGAAGCGGTAAATGCGGGCTTTCTTTTAACATTTATGAAAAACTTGGACAGGTGCATATTTTAGAGGTGTATGAAGGGATATGGTCCGGGTGCAGTTCAGTAGGACTAGGCAGAAAAACGGGTCTGCACAGCCACGAAGGGCCAACAGGCTTGTTTCTGTGCTGTAATGTTCTATAGTTCTATGGTTCTATTGCTTTGCTGCTACTGCCTTCCTTGTAGATGTAGTCAATAATGAGGAGGCTTTTACCCGTGATGGACTAGACTGCATTCAATTTATATAAAAACATATTTTTCTCACAGCCGGTACAGGAACCCATACCCTGGTTTTATAACCATGACCACATTATGGGTTCGGATGCCGCTCCAGCAGCTTTAAATGACTCCTCATTGATCTCCGTCCTGGCGCCTAACCCTGCAAGCGGGACCAGTGCTGCGCCGGCCCGCACAGAGTCTCCAGCACCGATGTTCCCCGTCCCAAACCGGCCTTTCTGTTGAGGTGACACTTCACCTGCCAGTCTGCCGGTTTCGCCTGCTGTACCCGCTGTTGCCCGTTCAGTGCGGACTCCATCTCTTCGGTGTGATCCGATTGAGATTCGGGGAACGTTTCTGCGAGTCCTTCGGCACCGTCCTGCGCAATAGTTAGAACTGCCCTCTGTTCTGCAAATCGACTCAATCTTCCCATTCACATTCTGAGAGTTTATTCTTGAACTATTTATCATATTTCCAGCTAGAGCGCCGCCCCAACAAAATCAGAGAATGCGATTTCACCCTAATCAAAAAGGGAACAATACACAAAAACCAATTTACGTACCGGATAGCTCTTTAGACTGTGGAGAGACACATGGGCTAAACTAGCCCTTTGAACGAGCCGGACGTACAGTCGGTGCTGCTGGAAGGATACCTCTTGTGGAACAGCTCATATTCTGTCCGGGTAGTTTCCTACCTGAGGGTATGAGCTTCCACATCTCCAGCAACAGCTTATTTGTCCCAGTTCACTAGTTTTTCCTATTTCATCCGCTTTTCTGGTTCCTCTCTATTCTCTTCTGTCCAGTTCGCTTACCCATCTTCTCCACTGGGAGAACCTCCTTACTTGCATTCATCCACTATCAAGTCTCCAGACGTTCCCCCTCCTCCGTTCCCTTCCCTCTCACACCCATCACCGCACAGAGGGTTACATAACCCCGCACGCCCCTAAGGCGCTCAACACTTACTTTCATATTCCCCAGGTCAGTAGGTAATCTGCCACATCATCTCCTCAGCCGGCCCCTCGTCCTTTCCAACCCAGAACAAGAGTCTCCAAAGTGTGAGTTGTTCATTCGCTTCATTGGAACTTTACAGCACCAGAACAGTCCTCTCATCCCACAGTTGTGATCAACCAGTTACATTGGTAATATAATCGCTAACTAATCCTACCTGCCTGCATGATGACCATGTCCTTCAATTTTCGTCATAGGCACATGTCTGTCTGAGCTTTCCTTCAAGGTCACTCCTCCTTGTGCCTCAACCACCGCAGTATGGAATGCATCACATGCACCCACTGCTCTCTGTGGAAAGGACTTGTTCTTTAGAGATCATTTGAAATTACCGCCCGAAGATCCTCCGTCAATTTGTGTATGTCTTAAAGTAAATGTATTTTTGTGGCGAGGCAAGATTATTAGTCAGATCATTTGTATACATCCGAATTATTTATGCATATCAGAATCCCCGGAACAACTCACTGCCGAACATTACCTGTAGACTGTTATTTCTCAGTGGTGATTAAAATGCGATTTCTGTGTGACAACACTGAAATCACTTCATTGCCGACAGCGACCATCAGGCGGCATACGAATCTGTTTTTTTTTTATTGTTGCAGAGAGCATCAAACAGCAGAGGGGTCCGATTCACTAAGTTACCTGTCGACGAGATATTCCGGTATTCCTCTATTGTTTCCAAATAACAGAGACTGAACTGTCGCATTACTTTACAAAATGAGTTATTACTTCATGGCCACACTTTCAAATATCCTTCCCTTTTACCAAGGTCCTTCAACATCCACAACTCCATCAAGTTTTGTGTTGCTGCAAGCATATTTATGAGTCATCCCATTTTCATCCAAGTTAAACGCGAGAACATCTCCAGCACTTGTCACATGTAGAATGGCTGCCCTCTACCACTACCCTTTGTCCTCTACGTCCAGGACAAGTTTGTATCCGTGCTATCCAATGCAGCTCGGTCTTATGCATCAGCCTACCGGCACAGGTCGGCTCACACGTCTTACTTCCAGTCGGTTCCCAATCGTCGGCTCTTGGCTGGTACCAAGCTTCACGGTCCCAGCGACCCTTCGATTTACAGTAGCCAATTAACCCCTCAGACGAAATGGGTCATTTGATCGAATGGGAGAAGCCTCACTGAAAATTCATGCGGTACTGGCAACAGCGAGTCAACTTTGCCATGAGACTTAAGGGAGATTTCACCGAGTCCTTCAGCTGCACCCTGAATCTGGCCTGGACCACGGCGTAAAGGGCCGCGTTGGTGCAGCAGCTCAGCAGTTGCAGCATGTAGCCCAGCTCCGGCAGAGAAGTTGGGGGTACCATTTGAATGGAGACAAACAGGCTATCCCATATGGAATTCACCGTCAGCACCGCCCACAGCAGGATGAAATTCCCCGACATCACCAGCAGTAACAGGAGGGATTGCCTGCGGTTCTTCATCTCCGGGTCGGCGGGCGTCTCGCCATCGCGCGAACCACGGAGTCTCCTCCGGGCTCGACTGGCCACTAAGACGTGTCTGATGGTTAAACCGTTGAGCAGCAGAATGAGGACAAAGGGGAATATTGGTGTGAGGAAGAAATGAATCACAATAAAAGTTGTCTCCAGAGATCGGGACAAACGATAAGAACTGAAACAGAGCAAGGACGAAACTAGCACCGAATATGTCCCATCGAGCAAAAAGTACCAGAAAATGTTCTTTACGCAGCTCAGCAGAGTCACTGTCCCCAGAACCAGAGCCGCCGCTCTCCCAGTGCAGAACTTTCGTTTCAACTTCGGGGAACAAATGGCGACAAATCGATCAGAGGTGAAAGTGACAGTGAACCAGACAGAACAGTCCGTGGCGGCGTAGAACACGATGGCGTGGATATGACAGACCGGAAACCGAAACGACCAGACGAAAACCTCCGATGGCATGTAACTCATCGGAATCTTGCTCAATACCAGATCGAGGAGAACGACCAGCTGATCCGCTGTTACCATGGAAACCAGGTACCTCGTGACGCCTTTGGAGAGACCGCACTTTCCCCGCGACAGGATGGCGATTG
Organism: Hemitrygon akajei; assembly: GCF_048418815.1. NCBI lineage: Eukaryota > Metazoa > Chordata > Chondrichthyes > Myliobatiformes > Dasyatidae > Hemitrygon > Hemitrygon akajei. The sequence goes on along the minus strand of NW_027331937.1, from coordinate 3,910,012 downwards.
TCACCACGTTAATTGTGCGGAGGGAATAAAAGACCATGAACACACCCTTGGATGGAAACATTCTCAAATTGCAATTCTTTTCATCGTTAGCACTTTGGAACAGAGATGGGGAGCAATTCCGAAAGAATGAGGCTGGTGAATGTGTGGAATTCTTTGGCACGGACGGCTGCGGTGGCCAGTTCATTGGGACGATTTGTAGCGGGAATTTTTCGGCTCCTGATTCGTCGGGGCCTCAGTGGATACAGGGAAAAGGCGCCAGAATGTGGATGGGTGGGATGATAAATCAGCTTTGCTGGAATGACGTGGAAGGCTGTGTGATCAAGTGGTCGAATTCAGCGAAGCAGTAATATCAACGATGGCTGGAATGTGCTCAGATTATTCGCGCCAGAAAGTTTTAAGAGAATAATGAACTGATTAATGTACCAGGTATCACGGTGACGGAAATTCAACTCCTCTCCACTACAAACATGAGAGAATAATAGCAATAGGAGCAGGAATAGTCCATCTGTTCGGTCTGGCATGCTTCGACAGTGAAGATGATCATGACTGAGCTGTCCACGGACTCATCGCCGCATACCAGTCTTTTCCTCAGAGCCCTTAATTCTTCTACTATGCCATCAACAATGTCAACTTGTCTTAAATATATTTAATGAGCAAACCTCTATTGCGTCATTGTGCAGAGAAGTCCACGGATTCACCTGTTTCTGGGAGAAAACAGTGCCTCCTCATCTCCGTCCCGAATTTATAAACCAGAATCTTCAGGATATTTCCCTGAGTTATTGTCTTACCTCCCAGTGAAACAACTTTCCTACTTCTGTTTTATCTAACCCTTTAATAATTTTAATTTTTTCTGCCTGATAATACGGCTGATAATACAGAATCTGAGGCCACAAACCAGGCACGCCCAGGATCCTCTTCAGTTTGCGTATACGGAGAAGGTGGGAGTGGAGGATGCTATCACGTATTTGCTGCACAAATCCCTCTCTCACCTAGATAGGGTCAGTTGTGCTGTGAGGATTACATTCCTTGACTTCTCTAGTGCCTTTAACACCATCCAGCCCAAGATCTTAAGGCACAAACTAACGGAGATGGGAGTAGACTCTCACATGGTGCTTTGAATAGTGGACTACTTGACAGATAGACCTCAGTATGTGCGTTTGGGAGACTGTAGGTCTGACACGGTGGTCAGAAGCACAGGAGCGCCGCAGGGAACCGTACTCTCTCCGGTCCTGTTCACCCTGTACACATCAGACTTCCAATATAACTCGGAGTCCTGCCATGTGCAGAAGTTCGCTGATGACACGGCCATAGTGGGGTGTGTCAGGAATGGACAGGAGGAGGAGTATAGGAAACTGATACAGGACTTTGTGATATGGTGCAACTCAAACTACCTGCGTCTCAATATCACCAAGACCAAGGAGATGGTGGTGGACTTTAGGAGATCTAGGCCTCATATGGAGCCAGTGATCATTAATGGAGAATGTGTGGAGCAGGTTAAGACCTACAAATATCTGGGAGTACAGTTAGACGAGAAGCTAGACTGGACTGCCAACACAGATGCCTTGTGCAGGAAGGCACACAGTCGACTGTACTTCCTTAGAATGTTGGCGTCATTCAATGACTGTAGTGAGATGCTGAAGATGTTCTACAGGTTAGTTGTGGAGAGCGCCCTCTTCTTTGTGGTGGCGTGTTGGGGAGGAAGCATTAAGAAGAGGGACGCCTCACGTCTTAATAAGCTGGTAAGGAAGGCGGGCTCTGTCGTGGGCAAAGTACTGGAGAGTTTAACATCGGTAGCTGAGCGAAGGGCGCTGAGTAGGCTCCGGTCAATTATGGAAAACTCTGAACATCCTCTACATTGCACCATCCAGAGACAGAGAAGCAATTTCAGCGACAGGTTACTATCGATGCAATGCTCCTCAGACAGGATGAAGAGGTCAATACTCCCCAATGCCATTAGGCTTTACAATTCAACCGCCAGGACTTAAGAACTTTTTAAAAGCTATTATTAATGCTTTTTGAGATAGTGATTTAGATGCATATCATATTTTTTACTGAGTTAAGTATTGTATGTAATTAGTTTTGCTACAACAAGTGTATGGGACATTGGAAAAAAAGTTGAATTTCCCCATGGGGATGAATAAAGTATCTATCTATCTATCTATCTATCTATCTATCTATCTATCTATCTATCTATCTATCTATCTATCTATCTATCTATCTATCTATCTATCTATCTATCTATCTATCTATCTATCTATCTAACCCTTTAATTTCTGTAAGATTTTCTCTCACACTTCTGAATTCCAACGAGTACGAGCCCAGGCGAGTCAATTTCTCCTCATCGTCGAACCACCTCATCTGTGCAATCAACTGGTGAACCGCCTACAAATCCGGTTCGATCCTTCCTCAAGTAGGAGACCAGAATTAAACTGCACCCCAGACACCGCCTCACCAGTACCTTCTGCAGACCTCTTGCTGTTAATTTCAATTCCTCTGGCAACGAAGACCAACATCCCATTTGTCTTCCTGATAGGCTGCTGCACCTGGAAACCAACCTTTTGTGATTCAGCAATAAGCTCTCCAAAGTCCCTCCGGACAGCAGCATACTGCAATCGTTTACCACTTAAATAATATTCTGTTCTTCCATTTGTCCTTCCCAAGTGGGTGACCTAGAATTTACCAACATTGTACTCCATCGGCCAGACGCTAGTGAATTAGCTTAACCTATCCATATCCCTCAGCAGGCTCTCAGTTTCCTTAGCATTCTTTGTGACGGCATAAATCATGGCAGTGCTGATGGCCTATGTGACCATATGCTCTTCAACAGCTGAGAGGCTGGAGCTATTTATTTATCTATATAGCTATTTATTCATTTATTTATGCATTTATTTATTTATTTATTCATTCATTCATACATTTATTTATTTATTCATTCATCCATACATTTATTTATTTACCCATCCGTTTATTTATTTACTTATTTACCTATTTATTTACTTACTTATTTATTTATTTATTTATTTATTTATTTATTTATTTATTTATTTATTTATTTATTTATGCGCTTATTTATTTATTTATTTGTTTATTTATTTACTTCATCGATGCTGCACACACATACAATCTTCTGTAAAGCTGATTAATCCTGCTCTAACCCAAATGGACTCATCACTGTGAGATTCAGAAAAAGCAGACGTTCTGGCCACATCAGTACAGGAAAGGCGTGTAAGTTTCACAGCGGGTGTATAGGAAATGTATCAGAATGCTGACTGGATTGGAGAGCATTCCCTGTGAGGAGAGTTTGTGTGCGCTCAGATTTGCTTCTCTTGGAATGTAGGTGCATGGGAGGTCACCATGGTGTGAGGATTGACAGGAGAGTAGGCAGAGATAATATCTGCCTGACAGAGAATTAATCGGGACACCGAGGGCACCAACGCTGGGAAGAAAAATTCCGCAATGCATCGAAACATAGAAAACCGGCAGCACAACACTGGCCATTCGGCCCGAATGCTGTATCGAAAATGTCCTTCCCTTAGAAATTACCCAGGGTTACGCATAGCCCTCTGTTTTTCTAAGTTCCATGTATCAACACAGGAGACTCTTCAAATACCCTATCGTATCCGCCTCCCCTACTGTTGCCGGCAGCCCATTCCACCCACTCACCACTCTCTGGGTCAAATACCTACCCGACAGCTCCTCTGAACTTAATTCCAAATATTAAAATTGTGTCCTCTCGTGCCAGCCGTTTCAGCCCTGAGAAAATGCCTCTGACTATCCACACGATTAATGCCTCTCGTCATCTTATACACCTCTAATCCTCCGTCGCTCTGAGGTGAAATAAAAAAGTTGAGTTCAGACAACCTATTCTCATTCCCAATCCAGGCAACATCCTTGTAAATCGCCTCTACACGCTTTCTATGCTTTTCACATCATTCCTGTAGTGAGGCAAGTAGAACAGAGCACAGTACTCCAGGTGTGGTCTGAACAGAGTCCTAGACAGCTGCAACATTACCGCTCGGTTCTTAAACTCAGTCCCACAATTGATGGTGGCCAATACACCGTATGACATTCTTAACCACAGAGTTAACCTGAGCAGCAGCTTTCAATGTCTCAACCACTCGGACGACAAGATACCTCTCAAACTTCACACAGTCATGCGTCTGTCCATTGAGACATTTGACCAACCAAGTTGAACAACGACACAATTGTCTGGGTTGAACTCCATATGCCACTTTTGAGCGTATTTTGGCATCCTATCTATGTCGCTCTGTAACCTCTGACAGCCCTGCACACACTATCCACAACATCCCGAACATTTGTGACATCAGTACATTTACTAATCCATCCCTCCACTTATTCATCAAGGTCAATAATGAAATTCACAAAGAGCAGTGGTCCCACAATAGATCCCTGAGACACCGCCCTCCACGCAGATTATTCCTCCTTACCTTCTCAATAAGCCTTGCATAGGATACCTGATAAAGTACACTCAGCCGAAGTTTCCGGAAGTGATACCGCTTTGAGAGAGCAGCTATGCAATTAGCGTGTCGTTAGAGGGGTGGTATGAAAGAGAAGCTGACTTATATTTTCAACGATAATCAAGAGGAAGAGACGAGGAGCTTACCAGGAACAGATACAATGGCGAGTAGAGGGTAGTAAATCAGTTGGAAGGTCCAAAGAGCATACTTAATTCGAGAATCCAAAGTCATCTTTTCATAATTTTCAACAAGATATTGAAACGCCCCGAAAATATTCTTCGTGATTCCCGCAGAATTCCGCGAAGCATTTTGCAGATTATGATCCATTGCTCGGATAGTCCAGATTCCCGTTCCCGATTCAGCCTCTGTCCTCTTTCTATCTGAAACCCCCTCGTCTCTAACAGCGTAGACTGGCGTCTCTAACTGAATCTGTATTTGTGAGGGAGACATATTAATAGACCAGGCAACCAGCAGCCACACTTCCGCGGTGACGTCGACAATCCCCATGGACACTCTCTTCATTAAGTTCGACGGAATGACAGGTGCAGTTAACCCTTTATTTGCAGTCCTTCTGCGAAGCAATACAAATGCAGGCTGTAAGTGTATCTAATAGTCCCAGCAGTCGGCTGTCCACGGATGCATGTTGTATTTGTAAACGGACACAAAATTGAGAAACTTATTGAAATCCATATGCCGGTAGCTGTAGACAATTGTGAGTCCCTGATAACGGAGCATGCGCGTTTGCAGCATTGAAAGCTCACAGCTCAAAGAAGGGGATGTGGTGTGGGAGCAGGGGGGAGGTGTAAAGCACTCTCTGGAGATGGGGGAATCATTATTAAGGGGAGCAGCAGGCGCGTCTCTGGAAAGAACGTCCAGGATATCTTTGATCGCTCTGAATATTCATAAGTGGAAGGGTGAAAAGCCAGACGTCGTGGGCCACGAACTTACCAATGAAAAAGGTAGAACGAGGGACCTTCTCTTCTTTATATCTGCTCGGATAGGATACCAGAGATTCCAGGCAGGATAGTTGAATGTTCTTTTGCGGGATGCTGGAAGGCATGCAGACCTCCAGTGTCCCTGACGACTACAGCTGAGAGAGATGCGTCAGCTGCAGCTACTGAAAATCCGCGGTCAGGAGGGAGAGCTGGAAATGGACGAGCTCCAGATCATTCGGGAGGCTGAAATACTGATAGACAGGACTTTTAGAGAGGCAGTAAAACCCAAGGTGCAGGACACAGGAGACAGGATTTCAGTCAGGAAGGAGACACGTCTGAACGGGTGCCAGTACTTCTATTTGAAATACTTTTTTTTTTCATGTGTGTGAACCTCCAAGCCGTCAGTCTGTGGCTTTGTATTGCCACGTGCTCTTGTTTGTTTTCATACCCCATGTGCTTCTGTCCCCGATCCCACTCTACTCCGGCCCCTGTATTACTGAGTACTCCATATCTCACCTGTTTAACATTTTGACCTGTTTTGCTGCCACTTCTGTCTCATTGTGTTCCTCCTATCATCTGCCTCTCTGTTTATTGCTCAGTGTATCTCAGTGCTGTGTTCTCACCTGGTGGTTGCCAGATTGTATCAATGAATCTTTCTAAGCCTTTCCAGCAATTGTATCTGTACTCTGTCCGTCTGAATATCGACTCTGCCCGTTTCCCGATTCTGATTTTTGGATTTGCATGCATGTTTTGATCTCTGCCTGAACTTTGACGCCGGCTTTGTTTGCACTTCGGGATTTGTGACTCAATAAATATCACTGTGTGCACAGTGCAGGATCTGCGATTGGATCCCTGCTCCAGCGCCCTAACAGAGTTCAGTCACAGTGCTCGGGTCTCTGACACTCAGTTTGCCGCTGTGACTAAGAAGGGAAGTGGGCGGTGTGTGTGGGGGGATGAGGAAGGCACTCTGCGGTGATAGGATATTCGTTAGTTAGTGGTGCAGACAGGAGGTTCTGTCGGCAACAGCATCAGGGATATCTCGGACCCAGTCTACAGCATTCTTAAGTGGGAGGGTGAACAGCCGGATGTCGTGGTCTCTGTCAGTGTCAATGACATGAGTGACGATGTTCCTAACAAGCATTTCCAGCAAAGTTAAAGGGCAGGGCCGGCAGGGTTGTGATCTCGGGATTGCTACCCGTACCACGTGCTGATCAGGCCAGAACCAGGAAGAGTTTACAGATTAATAGGTTGCTAAAGAGTGTTTTTTATATTCCTGTCCTCTGCAGATGGATGCGAACATTTCATTTGTGTTCCTCGCTTTTCTACATATTTTCCTGTTGGAAATCCTCCATGGGCCTCAGCACGGCTGATCTATTCAATGTTCACCCCGTTGTTAAAATAGTCCACGCCTTTATTTCGTCCGCCCAAGTGTAAGACTGGGCACTTCGCCACATTATATTCCTTCTGCAAATTCGTTGCCTATTATTCTAGTCTGTCCAATTCCTTCTGAAAGCACCCTGCTTCCTCGGCACTACCTGCCCTTCCATCTATCTTCACAGGGTCTTCAAATTCTGTCACAAAACAATCAAACCCTTCATTCAAATCATCGACGCACAACGCGATAAGAAGAGGTCTCAACACCGAGTGCTAGGGAATTCCACTGATCAGCGCTGTCCAATCAGAAAATATCCTACGCAGTAATGTTTATGGACGTCTGCAGAGGGCCACATTATCAAACACCACCAGGATAGACTGATAGTTCCGAGCTGCTGCTCTTAAACTTACTGGTTGAACGCCATAGTGTGTGCGGTCTTACATCGATTCTGCCATGGTTATAATTCTATTAACAACACATTGAACATCCTAGCAAGAAAACTGACCTGGTAATAAAAAGACCCTCGCCACGGAAAGCTCTCCCTAAATCTACCACACTGATTGCATAGCAAGCAATCTTCGACAATAACCCGGCAGGCTGCCAGTAATTTTTTTTTCTCACCTTTCTTGCTTAGTAGGGTTTTTTATTCAAGAAATTTTCATCTTTAAGATAACTTATTTTTGACTATCTGAATATATTATCTGGATGTCTCTTTTTTTTCTACAGTTGTTTTGCTTTTGACTGAGTCATTTAACTTCAGAACTTACTGAAACCCTTCTGCAAATCACATATTGGCTAGACGAATGAAGAGCACAGCCTAGTAGACTCCCGTCTCCTGCCCCAGACTCCAATCTATTCTTCTCACGAGAGAACACACAGTCACGATTTCTCTCGACCACGTGATCTTTCCCATTGTGCTGCATTCTCTCCCCGTGTTACATCAACGCCCAATCTATCAACATGGTCAATGGTGAACTCCGAACTCTCCAGCTCTCTGTCAATCGAATCACTGATCATGTGGTCTGAATGCTTGTTTCTGAAACATTTCTGCATTGTTTCAGAAATGCAACTGAAACATCGTAGTGCTGAGCGACAATGATATTATGCAAATAACAAATGTGCATTAGATGACAAACTGTGCAAACAAAAATTTACGAATGAAGAACAAATGAATGGATGGATAGATACAAGAGGTAGATTGGTGGACAGACAAAAAGTAACACCGAGAACATGAGTTGTAGAGTCCTCGAAAGCGAGTCAATAGCTTGTGGAAGCATTTCAGAATTGAAGCTAATGAGGTTATTCAGACTGTGTCATGAGCCCGCAGGTTGTAGGGTAACAACTGTGTGCACAGCTGTTGTGTGGGAAATGCTGCTCACTTCCCTCCTTCCCGAAGACAGCAGCGAGAAGAGCGCATGTCCTGGATGGTGGAGGTCCTTGATAATCGATGCTGCATCCTTCAGGTTACGCTCCTTGAAGAGGTGCTCAGTGGTGGGGAAGGCTGTTACTGTGATGGACTGGGACCGAGGTTTTTCTGTTCCGATGTACTGGTTTACCGATAACAGGACGTGACGTAATCAATCATCGTTCTCTTGACAGTGCATGGATAGAGATTTTTGAATGTTTTAAAGTACATGAAAAGGTGTTGTCAGACAGTAAAGGTGTTGTCTTTCCTTCTTCGTAATTACTGCCGCGATTGACCCAGAACGGACACTGTGATACGATAACGGTCAGGAATTTACGTTTACCGACCCTTGCCACCTCTGATCCCCTAACGAAGATCGGCTAATGGATCTTCGGTTCTGCTGGCTTCGAGTGAGAGGATGTTGTGTGGATCAATTCAGAGAGATTTTCAATATCTCCCCGATATATATGCCGATTCGACAACGCTTTTGATTTGGCTAGCAGCTGAATCAATTACACATCTTGGTCTATCTGCGAAATCGCCGTGAGGAACTGTCCAGGTAAATCTCGGATATTCTAACTGAGGTTTTTTCATGGCCATATCAGAAGATTGTCATAGGCTATGTCAATGTTCAGAACAATGAACTTTGTACAACCACCCACGTCACTTCGTTCAACTCGCACCCCCTCCAAAACAGTTCATATAGCATTTTAGTTGGCCCAGTGGAGGATCACGATAATGACTCCGGGAATTGATAATTTAACGATTCAGGATCTGCGCCTGTGCTCGCTGGAGATTACAAGAATGACGGGAGTTGGAGATTCCTCATTGAAATCTATCGAATGTTAGAAGACCAACATAGAGTGGATGTGGAGGAGTCAGGGGACAGAGGGCACAACGTCAGAGCAGACTGGTGCACTTAGAACAGAGATGAGATGGAATTTAAACAGCAAAGTGTGGCTAATCTTAGGACATGACTGACCCTGACGGCTGAGGAAGTCATGTATTTGGGTAAATTTAATGCAGAGCTTCATAAGGAAGCTGAGAAGACAGAAGGATAGAATTGAAAATACCATTGATGGAAAGCGATGGCAGCGAATGATCTGATTCTGCTGTTTTGTCTCAGCGTCCTCTGCTGTCGGTTCATCTGTGCATCTAATTATAAGGCCGTGCAATATCGGGGCAGAATTAGGCAGTTTGGCTCATTGAGTCCGCTCCACCATTTCACCATGACTGACACAATTTTCTTCTAATCTCTCAGGTTCTGTTTTCTCTGCGTTTCTCTCCATGCCCTGACCAATCAGGAACCTATCAAAGTTTGCCTTCAATATACATAATGGCCTCGACAGCTGCCTGTGGCAAAGAATTGCACAGATTCACCAGCTGTTGTTTGAATAAGTCTCTCCTCATCTCCGATTTCAAATGGACGCCCCCTGTATTCTGAGGCTGTGTCCTCTGTTCTTTGTCTCTGGCACCAGAAGAAACATCCTTGCTACATCCTATCTATCACCATCAGATAGGTGTCAGTGAGGACAATGTCCCTTGGTACAGGGATGGTCAGTCCCTGATAGAAGGAAGGACGGGGATGGGAAAAGACGACGTCAGGCGATTTGATGAATTTGCTCAAGGAAAATGAGGTGAATTATGGAAAGCTTCGCAAGTTCGGATCCAACGAAACACATGGGCAGTAAAAAGAAGCCAGGAAGGACAAACGCGAGGAAATTGCAGATGGTGGAAATTCAGGGCAAAAACACACAAAATACTGGAGGAGCTCCAAGGACAGACAGTTTCTATAGAAAAAAAAACAGCAGACGTTTCGCTGGTTACCCACCTGGACGAAACTGGAAAATAAGGGAGTTTCAATAAAAAGTCATTGGCAGTCATGAATAAGTTGAATCACAACGCATTTCATGCATTCATCAGGAGGAAGAGAGGGTGGGACGACACAACGATAAAGTGAGGTCATATCCTTGGATGCGCAGACTGGGGGGGGGCGGGGCGGGGTTAGGTACTAACTGAGTACTTTGTTTCACAATTTCCAACGAAACGGATGTGGGGGACTAGCAGATCAGTGTTCAGTGTATAAATACGCGAAAGCGTTTTGAAGTCAAGCAGGCGGAGTTACTGGGCCTCTAAAATTTTGGCTAGATCCACGGAACCAGATGGAATGTATCCCACGGTTATTGCCAGAGGCAAGAGGGAATATTGCTGGGTCGTTGTTCGGTTTCTTCATGTCCCTTCCAGTCACAGGCGAGCTCCCGTAGGAATGACCAGTTTTATCTCTTTATAAAAAGGGAAACGGTGCAAGTTCTGATCGCCCCGCCTTTGGAAGGACACTGAGGCTTTGGAGATGATGCAGAAGATCTTTGCCGGAACGCTGCCTGTTTCAGAGGACATGTGTTATGACGAGAAGCTGGACAAACGGGTCGTTTTCTCTGTAGCCCCGGAGGCTGAGGGGAGATTTGGCAGAGATTTATTAGATTATCAGAGGCATAGATAGAGTAAATAGGGAGTATCTGTACCCCGGTGTTGAAATATCTAATAGCAGAGGCATGCATCGAAGATGAGAAGAACTAGTTGCAAGCGGAATGTGAGGGATAATTCCACTGAGTCCATACCTCATGAGTGCGTGCGGATCAATATCGGGGTTAGTGGGGCTGAGAGAATTTCTCGCCTCTGGTAGAAAACGCGAATTTTTGAGGAGTATTAAGTGTTTTGATCGCGGTCGTGTGAGTGTTAACGCCCCTGTAGCTCCCTCCAGATTGCAGCGGCGTGAACAGACAGGCAGGCAGGCAGACAGACATGCTTTATTGATTCCGAGCGGAAACTGGGTTTCGTGACAGCCGCACCAACGAAGAACAGTGAAGAAATATAGCAATATAAAACCATAAATAATTAAATAATAATAAGTTAATCATGCCAAGTGGAAATAAGTCCAGGACCAGCCTATTGGCTCAGGGTGTCTGACACTCCGAGGGAGGAGTTGTAAAGTTTGATGGCCACAGGCAGGAATGACTTCCTATGACGCTCAGTGTTACATCTCAGTGGAATGAGTCTCTGGCTGAATGTACTCCTGTGCCTAACCAGTACATTATGGAGTGGATGAGAGACATTGCCCAAGATGGCATGCAACTTGGACAGCATCCTCTTTTCAGACACAACCGTCAGAGAGTCCAGTTCCACACCCACAACATCTCTGTCCTTACGAATGAATTTGTTGATTCTGTTGGTGTCTGCTACCCTCAGCCTGCTGCCCCAACACAAAACACCAAACATGATAGCACTGGCCACCACAGCCTCGTAGAACATCCTCAGCATCGTCCGGCTGATGTTAAAGGACCTCAGTCTCCTCTGGAAGTAGAGTCGGCTCTGACCCTTCTTGTAGACAGCCTCAGTGTTCTTTGACCAGTCCGGTTTATTGTCTATTCGTATCCGCAGGTATTTCTAATCCACCACAGTGCCCGCACTGACCCTTTGGATGGAAACAGGGGTCACCGGTACCTCAGCCCTGCTCTGGTCCACCACCAGCTCCTATGTCTTTCGCATTAAGCTGTAATGATTCTGCTCGCACCATGTGATAAAGTTTCCCAACGCAGCCTTGTACTCAGCCTCATCTCCCTTGCTGATGCATCCAACTATGGCTGCGTCATCAGAAAATGTCCGAAGATGGCAAGACTCTTCCAGTCACTGTCTTCCAGTCAGAAGGCAAGAGAGCATGGCCTGGGTGGTGAGGATCCCTGATCATCGACGTTGCTTCCCTGCTGACTGTGTTCCCTGTAAATGTAGTCAATAATGAGGAGGGCTTTACACGTTGTGGACTGGGATACATTCAGTTTATTTTAAAAGAATGTTTTCTCTACAGCCAGTACAGGAACTGGTTGTATAACGATGACTATAGTACGGGTTCTGATGCTGCTCCAGCTTTAAGTGACACCCCGCTGATCTCCCTACGGCGGTTCACACTGCAAGCGTGACCAGTTCCGCGGCGGTCCGCACAGAGTCTCCCGCAGCGACGTTCCGGGTCCCAAACCGTCCTGTCTGCTGAGGTGACACTTCACCTGCCAGTCTGCACCCACTACTCTAAATGTGAAGGTCTTGCTCTTTAGAGTTCATTTGAAATTACCAACCGAAGATCCCCGTCAATTTGTGTCTGTCTCAAAGTAAATGTTTTATTTCTGTCGTCTGCAAGATTGATAGTCAGCTTATGTGTATACATTCGAGTCACTTATGAGTATCACAAAACCCGGAACAGTTCACTGCCGAACATTCCCTATGGACTGTTATTTCTCTGTTGTGATAAAATTGCGATTCCTGAGTTACAACATTGAAATCTCTGCATTGCCGACTGCCACCTTCTGGCGCCATACAAAGGTCTCCTTTATAAAAATATTTTTGCAGAGCGAATCAAACAGCAGAGGGGTCATAGTCGTAGACTTACCTGTCTACAAGTTATTCCCGTATTTCTCTATCGTTTCCAAGCAACAGAGACCGAGCCATAGTAATACGTTAAGATTTTTTTTTTATTTCATGACCACATTTTCAACCCATCTGCACTTTTACCAAGCTCCCTCAAAATCCAGAACTGCATCACGTTTTTCTGGCGCCGACGAGTATATTTATGAGTCATCCCATTTTTTTTTTCCAAATTAATTCCAGTCCATTTGAATCCATGCTATTCCATGCAGCTCGGCCTTGTGGATCAGCAACAGGTCCTTCTGAAAACAGACGATTCACAAAGGTCCGGCCTTGGCTGGCAAAATGCTTCCCGGTCCCATCGACCCTTCAATTTACAATGACCAATTAACCTACCAGACGGGATTGGATGTTTTGCGGCGGTATGGGGGGGAGCGTCAACGACGATTAATGTTGTCCTGACAACACCGAGTGAACGTTGCCATGAGACTTAAGAACGATTTAATCGTCTCTTGCTGCACCCTAAACCTGGCCTGGACCACGGCGTAAAGGGCCGTGTTGGTGCAGCAGCTCAGCAGTTGCAGCATGTAGCTCAGCTCCCGCAGACACTCCTTGCGAATCAATAAACAATAGCCCATTAACCATATAACAATATAACAATTACAGCCCGGAAACAGGCCATCTCGGCTCTTCTAGTCAGTGCCGAACGCTTACTGTCACCTAGTCCCACCAACCCGCACTCAGCCCATAAACCTCCATTCCGTTCCTGTCCATATACCAATCCAATTTTACTTTAAATGACAATACCGAACCTGCTTCTACCACTTCTACTGGAAGCTCGTTCAACACAGCTACCACTCTCTGAGTAAAGAAGTTCCCCCTCGTGTTACCCCTAAACCTTTGCCCCCTAACTCTCAACTTCTGTCCTATTGTTCGCATCTCACCTACTCTCAAGGAAAAATCTTATCCACGTCAACTTCCTCTACCACTCATAATTTTAGATACCTATATCAATTCCCCCCTCAACCTTCTACACTCCAAAGTATAAAGACCTAACTTGTTCCACCTTTCGCTGTAACTTAGGGTTGAAACCCATGGTAACATTCTGGTAAATCGCCTCTCTCTCTCTCTCTCTCTCTCTCTCTCTCTCTCTCTCTCTCTCTCTCTCTCTCTCTCTCTCTCTCTCTCTCTCCTCTCTCTCTCTCTCATCTCCCTCTCTCTCTCTCTCTCTCTCTCTTTGTTGACATCTTTCCTATAATAACCTGGCAGACGAAATGGGATATTTACGGCGGCATGGAGAAAGCGTCACCGAGATTAATGCGGTCTTGACAACGCAGAGTGAATTTGGCATGAAATTTAAGAGCGATTTCGCGGTTTCGTTCAGCTGCTCCTTGAACCTGGCCTGGACCATGGCGTAAATGGCCGTGTTGGTGCAGCGGCTTAACAGTTGTAGCATGTTGCCCAGTTCCCGCAGAGAATCCGGGGGTATCTCGTAAATGTAATAATCTATGCTACCCCATAAGGAATACACCGTCAGCAGCGCCCACAGCAGGATGAAATTCCCCGACATCACCAGCAGTAACAGGAGGGATTGCCTGCGGTTCTTCATCTCCGGGTCGGCCGGTGTCTCGCCCATCGCGCGAACCACGGAGTCTCCTCCGGGCTCGGCTGGCCACTAAGACGTGTCTGAGTGGTTAAACTGTTGAGCAGGAGAATCAGGGCAAATGGGAATATTGGGGTGAGGAAGGAATGAATCAGTAGAAACGTTTGTTTCCTGAGATGGGGAAAATAAAGCGGGACTTGTCCAACAGAGGTTGACGTAATTCCCGGCGAATATGTCCCATCGAGCAAAAAGTACCAGAATATGTTCTTTACGCAGCTCAGCAAAGTCACTGTCCCCAGAACCAGAGCCGCCGCTCTCCCGGTGCAGTATTTTCGTTTCAGCTTCTGAAAACAAATGGCGACAATCGATCAAAGGTGAAAGCGACGGTGAACCAGACAGAACAGTCCGTGGCGGCGTAGAGTATGCAGGCGTGAATATTACACACGGGAACACGCAAGACCAGAAGAGAACCTCTGTTGGCATGTAATTCACCGGAATCTTGCTCAATACCAGATCTGAGAAAACGACGAGCTGATCCGCTGCTACCATGGCAACCAGGTATCTTGTGACGCCTTTGGAGAGACCGCACTTTCCCCGCAACAGGATGACGATTGTCACCACGTTCACTGTGCAGAGGGAGATAAAGACCATTAACACACATTTGATCGAAACATTCTGATAATTACAATGAGGGGAATCTCATTGAAACCTATCGAATATTGAAAAGCCGAGATATCGTGGAGGTGGTGAGGTAGACTCTGTATGGAGGGAGTCTGCACCTGAAGACGAGATTTTCACAAAGGAAAGACATCCCTTTGCAACATAGAAGGGTAGAAAATTTGTTTACGCAGGGGCTGGTGAATGTGTAGAATTTATCGCTAGAGGACAGCTATGGGGTCCGTTACATTGGTACCTTTTGCAAACGGTATCTTATCCGTTTCATTGGTACCTTTTGAGTGATAGGCTCTTGATTCGTCGAGGCATCAATTGATACGGGGAGTGGGCATCAGAATGTGGTTGACAGGGGTAATGAATCAGCTGTAATGAAATGGCGGAGAGGGTTCGGTGCACTAATGGCCGAATTCAGATAAATCCTTCTGCTGCTAAGTAGTGATATCAATCGCTGGCTGGAATGTATCCTGATCCTTGGCACCGGAAGAAACAGCCGCAAAGGGGATGTTTTAAGAGAATAAGTTACCAAGTATCACGGTGGCATTGGGTTCCACTCCCCTCAACTGCAAACATATGAGAACATGAGAAACATAAGATTATTAGCAAATGGAGCAGCATAGTCCATTTGTTCGGTATTCCATGCTCCGGCAACGAAGATGATCATGGTTGACCTGACCACGGACTCATCGCCGCCTAGCTGCCTTTTTTTTACAACACTGAATCTTTCCACTACTGCAAAAAGATGTGCCAGGCTGTTTGAAATATATCAGTTGAGGTAGCCTCCACTGCTTGCTTGAGCAGAGCATTCCACAGATTCCCCACCCGCTGGGAGAAGCAGTTCCACGTATCAAGGTCCTAAATTTATTCGCCAGAATCTTCAGGGTTTTTCCTCTGGTTCTAGTCGCTCCTACCGGTGGAAAAAATTTCCTTCTCTATCTTATCTCGGCCTTTCATAATTTAAATGTTTCTATATGAGCTCCTCTCATTTCTTCTGAATTCCAGCGAGTACAGTCCCAGGCGACTCAATTTCTCGTCATAGCCGAACCACCTCATCGCTGGGATCAACTGGCCAACCTCCCACAAAGTCAGTTTATCCATCCGCAAGTCAAGCGACCAAACAATGCACAGTACCCTGGACGCCGCCCTCACCAGTATCTTGTGTAATTGCAGCATGACCTCTCTGTTCGAAAATTCGATCCATTTGACAACGAAGTCGAACGTGCCATTTGTCCTCTGGATAGCCTGCTGTACCTGGAAACCAACCTTTTTGTGATGCAACCGAAGTCCCTCCGCACAGCAGCACTCTACAATTGTTTATCACTTGTTTTTTCCTGTGTTATTCCCAAGAGGATGACCTCGAATTTTCCAACGGTACTCTACCTACGGGTGCGCTAGTCCATTCGCTTAAATTATTTATATCCATCAGCATGCTCCAAGCTCCACACGCACTATTCGCCTCGGTGATAGATCATGGCAGTGATGCCGATCACGTGACCTCATTCTCTATAACAGGTGAGACTATATACTTATCTATTTATTTCAGCTATGCGGCCCTCTCCACCAAACTACTACAAAGCCGATTAATCCTGCCCTGACCCAACTGGACTCTTCACTACGAGGGCCATAAAGCCCAGAAGTTCTGTTCACTTCTGTACAGGAAGGGCGTGTAAGCTTAACAGGAAGTGCAAATGAAATGTATCAGAGTGCTGACCGGACTGCAGAGCATTCCCTGTGAGGAGAGGTTGTGCGTGCTCAGTGTTGCTTCTCTTGGAGTTAATGGGTACGAAAGGACACCTGCTGCAAGTATTTGAAAAGCAAAGAGGCAGAGATGACGTTTGCCTGACAGAGACATTTACTGGGATCCCGAAATCTTGAACGCTGGAAGGTATTTTTCATCAATGCATGGGCACATAGATACATAAAAAATATCCTGAGCCACAATGGAGGTCATTTGTTCCACAATGCTCTTCCAATCTTGTCCTTCCCTCAGTAATAAGTTCGGGTTAGGCATAGCCCTCCATTTCTCTAAGTTCCATGTAGCTATCCAGGAGCTTCTTAAAAGGTACCTATAGTGTCCGCCTCCAACACCGTTGTCGGCATCCTATTTCAACCACTCACCAGTCGCTGCGTACAAAACTTACTCTTGACGTCTCCTCTGTAACTACTTCCACGCACGTTAAGACTGTGAACTCCTGTGCTGGCCATGTCCGCTCTGAGGGAATTAAAAGCCTCTGACGATCCACATGATCAATTCCTCTCGTCATCTTGCACACCACTATCATATCACCTCTCGTGCCCCTGTCACTCTAAGGAGTATAGGCCCAGTCCACTCAACCTATTGTCATAAGGCATGTTCAGTAATCCAGGCCACATCTTTGTAAATATCCTCTGCACCTTTTCTACGCTTTCCACATCCTCCCTTTAGTGAGGCAAACAGAACTGAGCACAGTACTGCGAATGTGGTCTCATAAGGGTCTTATATAGCTGCAACATTACCTCTCGGATGTGAAACTCAACCCCACGTTTGATGAAAGTCAATGCAACGTATGCCTACTTAACCACATTGTCAACCGACGTGGTGGCTTCGTGTGTCCTATAAACCCCGATCACCATGATCCCAAGATCACCAGCCTCCATTCAGAATATGACCTGTCTGCAAACACACTTCCCCTTCTGTGGACAAGCCAGTTCTGGAATTCACAAATCAATGTCCCCTTGGATCCCATGGCGCCTTACTTTCTGAAGCCTTGCATGAGGCACCTTATCAAATGTATTCAACCGATGTTTGCTGCAAGAAATGCCATGTAACCATACAACCACTACCGAACGGAAACAGGCCCATCTCGGCCCTTCTAGTCTGTGCCGAACGCTTATTCACACCTAGTCCAACTGCCAGCACTCAGCCCATAACCCTCCATTCCTTTCCTGTGCAGATACCTATCCAATTTTACTTTAAATGACAATACCGAAACTGCCTCTACGACTTCTACTGGAAGCTCGTTCCACACAGCTACCACTCTCTGAGTAAAGAAATCCCCCCTCGTGTTACCCTTAACTTTTGCCCCTTAACTTTCAACTCATGTGCTCTTGTTTGAATATCCACTACTCTCAATGGAAAAAAAGCCTACCCACGTCAACTCTATCTATCCCCCTCATGATTTTAAATGCCTCTATCGAGACCCCTCCTCAAACATCTACGCTCCAAAGAATAAAAACCTAACTTGTTCACCTTTCCCTGTAACTTAAGTGCTGAAAACCCAGGTAAAATTCTACTAAATCTTCTCTGTACTCTCTCTATTTTGTTGACATCTTTCCTATACCTCGTTGATCAGAACTGCACACAAACACTCCAAATTCTGCCTTACTAATGCCTTGTACAATTTAACATTTCATCCCAAATCCTATACTCAATGTTCTGATTTCTAAAGGCCAGCAATTACAAAACCTTTCTTCACCACCCTATCCACATGAGATTCCACCTTCAAGGAACAATGCTCCATTATTCCCAGATCATTCTGTTATTCTGCAATTCTTTAATGCCCTACCATTTACCATGCATGTACTATTTGGATTATTCCTAACAAAAGGTTACACCTCACACTTATCAGCATTAAAACTCCATCTACAATCAGTCAGCCCCACTCTTCTAACTGGCCTAAATATATTCCCAAGCTTTGAAAATCTACTTCATTATCCACAACGCCACCTACCTTAGTATCATCTGCATACTTACTAATCCGATATACCACCCTATCATCCAGATCATTAATGTATATGACAAACAACATTGGACCCTGTACAGATCACTGAGGCACACCACTAGTCTGCCTCCAACCTCACAAACAGTTATCACCACTACGCTCTGGCATCTCCCATAGAGCCACGTTGAATCGATTTTACCAGTTCAATATTAATACATAACGATTGATCCTTCCGTGCGGAACCTTGTCAAAGGCCTTACAGAAGTCCACACAGACAACATACAACATCCACCGCTTTAACCCTCGTCAACCTTTCTCGTAATCTCTTGTGTGTATATATATATATATATATATATATATAGAGAGAGAGAGAGAGAGAGAGGAGAGAGAGAGAGAGAGAGAGAGAGAGAGAGAGAGAGATGAGAGAGAGAGAGAGAGAGAGAGAGAGAGAGAGAGAGAGAGAGAGAGAGAGATCTATTGTCCGTTTCCAATATTTCTTATTAGTATCAACATAGAAGAATACAGAATACAGTAAGCACTCCATGACAGGTTTAGTCTTTAAAGAATGCGACAGATTGGGTAATAAGTGTTTTGTGAACTGTTTGTTGTAGGAAGCCACTTTTTTTCATTTGAGCAATTAACAGATAAATATAGCTTACACAAAACTCACTATTTTAGATAGTCACAATTCAGAGAATTTTTAAGTTCTCAATTACGTATATTTCCCTATAAGCTCAGATGAGAACCTACTAGATGTAAGTTTTTGTTTGAAAACTTTTCATAATGGATTTATAATAATATTGACGGTATGTGACTGGAGACGAGGAATGTTCATTTTGACAAAATTAAAAATCTCTTGGAACAAGATTTACAGATATCTATATCTGAGAAAACATGGAATGTTTTTTTTTTAACTGGTTAATCCTTCATCGTTATCTGCTCGTCATTCCGTCATGCAGTTTAAGGTAGTACAGAGAGCTCATATGACTATAGATAAAGCGATGTCGTTTTTCGTCGGATATATCTCCTCACTATGACAGATGTCATAATGGAACAGCTTCATTAATTTTATGATTTAGACTTATCCGAATCATGAAAAATATTGGCTGACATATTTTCCAACGTTAAACTAGAGGAAGGGACGATACACTTACTAGGAACAGTTACAATGGCGAGCACAGGGTAGTAAACCAGTTGGAAAGTCTTCAGGAACATATATGATTCGATAATCCAGTTCCAGCGTTTCATAATGTTTAACAAGAAATTGATACGCCCAGAAAACAGTCTTCGCAATTCCTGCAGCATTGCGCGATTCATTCCCCTGATAACGATCCATTGCTGGTAACATCCAGGTTGCTGTTCCCGATCCAGCCTCTGTCCTCTCTCTGTCTGGAGCCCGCTGGTCTCTGATAGCGGATAGTTGCAGCTCTCACTGAACCTGTCGTTGTAAGGGATACATATTAATAGAACAGGTAACAAGCAGCCACACTCCCGCGGTGACGTCAACAATCCCGATGGACACTGCCTTAATTAGGTTCTATGGAATGACAGCTGCATTTAACCGTTTGTTTGCAGACCGTCAGAGAAGCGATACAAAAACAGACTGGAAGTATACCTCATAATCCCGGCAGTCGGCTCTCCACGGATGCGTGTCTTGTCTGTAAATTGTCACAAATATGAGAAAATTATTGACACAAGCTAGAAACTGATAGACAACCATTCTGGAAGGCAAGGTACACGTAGCAAATAGAAAATATAATTTGCAACAATGATGATATAAACAGATTCAATATATAAGTAACTAGATCGTTCTTAAAAGTTATAGTTGGATAGGTAGATTGTCAATGCTACCGAGTTAGATAATTTTGCAATTCATAATTTTCAGATAAGGAGTTTTGTGCGGATAACGCGGATACCAGGCAGGATAGTTGAATGCTCCTCTTGCGTGATCTGGGAAGGAATAGAGAACTCCAGTAACCCTGACGACGACAGCTGCGAGAGCTGCCATTCAGCTCCAGCTTCTGACAACCCGCGTTAAGGAGGTGGAACTGGAACTGGACGAACTACAGGTCTTCGGGAGGCTGAAGTGGTGATGGACAAGACATATAGAGAGTCAGTTACACCCAGGGCGCAGGGCACAGGGAGACTGTGTGGCATTCATGAAGGAGAAACGGCAGAATGGGGCAGGGCAAAGTTCCCCTGTGGCATCTCCCTCAACATTTTGGACACCGTCGCGAAGTTTGAGGGGCGGGAGAAGAACCTAACATTATTCAGTCACAGTGGTCGGGTCTCAGGCTCTTAGTTTGTCTTTCTGACTCATAAGAGAAGTGGGCGTTGAGCGGTTTTCTCTGTGTGTTTCGTTGGGGGGGTGTCGGTAGCGTGAAGTCACGATCTGATGATAGGATATTCAATAGCGGTGCGGGCAGGTGGTTCTCTTGGCGAAACGTCAGGGATATCTCGGATCGAGTCCTCTTAACTGGGTGTGTGAGCAGCTTGAAATCTGGCCCATGGAGTTAGCAATGACATGGGGACGATGAGTGACGAAGTACTTCTAGCCAGTTCCAGGAGTTAAGAGCGAAGTTAAAAGGCAGGGCCTCCTGGATTTGGTGCCCGTGCTACCTACTTCTGAGGCCGGAAGCAAGTTGACTACGAAAATTAATAGTTGGCTAAAGAGTTGTTTTTATATCCCATTTCTCTGGAAATGGATGCTAACATTGTATTTGGGTTCCCCACTGTTCTGCAAATTTTCCTATAGTGACTTTTCCCAAAAGGCTCTGCACCTCTGAATCTTTCAATGATCTTCTCCCCATTGTTAAAATAGCCGAGGCCTATACAGAGAGTAAAGAGTTTATTATCTGGCGAAGGGGTTCTTTTTATGTAACAGCCCTCTGAAAATGGATTGGAACATGCATTTGTCTCCCTCAGCACTGACTCAATCTGCAGATTTTTCTGTGGATCTCCAACTCTGAATTTTCAACTCCCAGAAGTTTGGAATTTTCACAAACTTGGAAGGGCACAAAATTAAACACCACCAGGTCAGTCAGAATGTTCTGAGCGAATGAGAAATGAGCGTGATTGGCTATGTACAGACATGAGTTCTCACCAGCTGTTGTGAAACAGAAAAGACGCAACAACTTAGTATAAATACGAGAGTCAGACTGGAACAAATTATATGACTACCGAGCAGTAATTACAGATGGGACAATCCATAAAAACCGTCCGGATGTAGTAACAGAGGATAGACAAAGAACAACAACTTATTCAATAGATAAAGCCATTGCAATCACACACAACATACAGAAATCAATGCTTGAAAAAGGCTACAATATTCGATACCTTCAGAGTCTGGTCCGGCTCAAGATTGACTCGGCCCAAGAACCCCCTCATAAAAAGTGACTATACCAAATCCTGAACCACAGATCTTTTTAGAACAAAAAAAATCTTAGAGAAATGTATGGAAGAAATGTAGCAAATGTTCAGGGTATATTTGTGTGGATTTCTGCATAGTTACGTTCCAATAAGGCAGGGAGGTTACAGCAGGGTACAGGAACCGTGGTGTGCAAAGGCTGTAATAAATCCAAACAAGAAAAAAAAGAAAAGCTTACAAAATGTTCAGAGAGCGCGGCAATGATAGAGATCTAGAAGATAATAAGACTAACAGAGAGAAGCTTAAGAAGAAAATTAGGAGAACCAGAAGGGGTTATGAGAAGGCCTTGGCGGGATGGATGAAGGAAATCCCGAAGGCATTCTACAAGTATGTGAAGAGGATAAGACGTGAAAGAATAGGACCTATCACATGTGACAGTGGGAAAGTGTGTATGGAGCCGGAGGAAATAGCAGAGGTACCTAATTAAATATTTATTTCAGTATTCACTACGGAAAAGGATCTTGGTGATTGTAGTGATGATTTTCAGCAAACCGAAAAGGTTTAGCATGTAGATATTATGAAAGAGGATGTGCTGGAGCTTTCTGAACGGACGTTTTGAATATGTCGCCGGAATCCGATGAGACGTAGCCCAGGTATCTGCGGGAGTCGAGGGAGCAGATTGCTGAGCCTCTAGCGATGATCCTTGCATCATCATTTGGGAAGGGAGAGGTTTGCGGAGGATTGGCGGGTCGTGGATGCTGTTAATTTATTCATGAAAAAAGAGTAGAGATAGTCCAGGAAATTATAGACCAGTGAGCCTTGCTTCCGTGGATGGTAAGTTGATGGAAACGATCTTGAGAGGCAAGATTCATGAACATTTGGAGAGCTATAATATGATCAGGAATAGTCAGCCTTACGAGCCTGAGTGATTTTTTTGAGCAAGTGACGAAACACATTGATGAAGGAAGAGCAGTAGATGTAGCACATATGGATTTCAGCTAGGCATTTAATAAGGTATTTCATGCGCGGCTTATTGAGAAAGTAAGGAAACATGGGATCCAAGGGGACATTGCTTTGCGAATGCAGAACAGGCTTGCATTTATAACTACGGCATGATAAATGCCCGGCACTTTAAGTATGTATGTAAATAAATGTGTTTTGTGTCATCTGCAAGATTATTAATCACCCTATTTGCAGACATGCTGGTCAGTTTTATATATGACCAACCCCTGATGGACTCACTGTCGGACATTAACAATGGACTATCCTCTATGCGATTATTGGGTTACAACATAAAATGATAATGCGATTATTGGGTTACAACATAAAATGTCTGCATCAGATCTGCCACCTGTTGGTGGCATACAAATCTACGGTTGTATTTTTGCAGATGAGTGACTCAAACAGCAGAGGTACTGAATTACCTGTGCAAAGGGCAGGTGTTTTGACTGTTATATACCCCCAGGGTTTATTCTTTCAGTGGACTGTCACTTCAAAAAGGCCGAGAGAATTAAGATTGACGTTGAGATACTGCTGGATTTCTGCTGACACAAAAAATTGCTATATTGCTAAAGTGAGAGAGGTGGCGTTATTTGTTGGACAATGAATCTTTTCATTTTTTCTGTGCCTTGTTTCCGCATATACAAGGACATACAGACACACAGTCAGAGTCAAGATGAATTCGTTCAACGTTCTTATTTTTTAAAATCTTTGCAGATGAGTGAATCAAACAGCAAAGTTCTCTGGTGAGCGAAAATTCTTTGTGAATATTACGTGTGTGTTTATACTTTCTCTGGGTGTGGTAGTTCACTGAAAAAAGGCACCCCTGTGGCAAATCACTGTTGGAGTTATTTCGTAGGGTTTGGAACTGGATAAATGGCGATCATGCTGTGTGTGACTGGGGAATCCCTGTGGAATCTACCGGTGTGTCGACCCTTACCTGTGTGGTGGCTCCCTTGAAGAGAGTACTCCTTGTGATAATCTGATGTTAGTGATGTTCAGCGTAGGGATTCAGAAGACAACGAGAAGATCGACGACACCTGTTTATTTGGATGACAAGTACCTCTCTCTCACTTCAAATTCTGTGCATTTGAACTGAACAGAAGTTTCTTACATACCATCGTAAGACTGAAACTCTTGCCACATGAGCTTGAATAAGTTTGGGATTTTTATTTTACACAACTGTATATGGATAATAGTGCTAACACTTGGTTTACCTAGTTTGTTACTATATTACATAGTTACTAATAAAATAGTGATTGTTAACAGCAGAACCAGACTCCAGGTGTGTTCTATTACTGCTGAAACTTTTACAGTGTTGCCTGCACGTTAGGGGTACATTGCCCAGTGTTGCCGGGACGTAACACGACCAAGCTGAACATTCTCCTGATATCTCAGCATAAACTGTCTTTTGTTCTCTCCATTGTGTCTATATTCCTAAAAATATTTCCTAATCTCTTGTTTCTCTTTCGTTCAAGACCGACCTGTCATATTAGAATGACAAAGATGTCAATTCTGCGGCCACATTCCCAACTGGACTGTCACCATGATCCATCAACATCGACAATTCCATCACGTTTGCATCGACTCCAAGAGTATTTACGAGTTAACCCATATTCATCCACGTCAAACGCCAGGACATTTTCAATAATTGTCACATGCAAAATGGCTGCCCTGCACCACTGTCATCTGTACTCAATTTAAAGCCATGCTATCTAATTTATCTTGGTCTCCTGTCACAACCCACCGGAAGGAGTCCTTCACAATAGTCTTACTTCCAGTCCAATCCCAACGGTCGGCCCTTGGCTAGCGCCATGCCTCACAGTCCGAGCGAACAACCCAATGGGAAAATTTACAATGACCAATTGTTTACAATGACACATAGGTTTTCGTCTATGGGAGGAGATGTGTCTATCTTGACGCAAGCAGTATTGTGAACAAAAAGGATGAGGTTAGAGCGTGCATCAATACTTGGAGATATGGTGTGATGGTCATTGCAGAGACTTGGATGACTCAGAGATAAGAATGGTTTCTTCAAGGGCCGGGTTTTAGATATTTCAGAAAGGACAGGGAGGGAAGCAAAAGAGGTGTGGACGTGGCCCTGTTGACCGGAGATAGTGTCACGTCCGTAGAAAAGTGGAAGTCATGGAGAGTTTGTCTACGGATTCTCTGTGGGATGAGGTTAGGAACAGGAAGGGGTCAATAAGTTTACTGGGTGTTTTCTTCTTTTTATAAGCCGCCCAGTAGTAACAGGGATATCGAGGAGCAGATAGTGAAACCGATCCCGGAAATTTGTAATATTAGCAGAGTTGTCGTTATGGGAGATTTTAATTTCCCAAATATCGATTGGCATCTCCCTAGAGCAAGGTCTTTAGATCGGGGGGGAGTATGTTATGTGTGTTCAGGAATGTTTCTTGACTCAATATGCAGATAATTCTACAGGAAGAGAGGCTGTACTTGATTTGGTATTTGAAATCAACTTCGTCATGTGTCAGATCTCTCTGTGGAAGAGCATTTTGGAGATAGTGATCATAATTGTATTTCCTTTATAATAGCATTGGGGAGAGAAAGGAACAGACGTTAGAAAAGCGTTTAATTGGAGTAAGGGCAATTCTGAGGTTATCAGGCAGGATATTGACAGCTTAAATTGGGAACAGATGATTTCAGGGAAAAGTCAGGAAAATGTGGCAAATATTCAGGGAATATTTTTGTGGAGTTCTGCAAAGGTACGTTCCAATGAGACAGGGAAGGGCTGGTAGGGTGCAGGAACCGACGTGTACAAAGGTTCTAATAAATCTAGTCAAGCGGAAACGAAAGGTTTACGAAAGGTTTATAGAGCTAGGTAATATTAGAAGTCTAGAAGATTATAAGGCTAAAAGGAAGGACATTAAGTTGGAAATTAGGAGCTCCAATTGGGTCATGAGAAGGCCTTGACGAAAAGGAAAACGGAAAACCTCAAGGCATTCTACAAGTATGTGAAGAGCAAGGGGATAAAATCTGAAAGAATGAGACCCATCAGATGTGACAGTCGGAAAGTGTGTACGGAACCGGAGGAAACGGCAGAAGTACTTAATGAATACTTTACTTCAGCATTCACTATGGAAAAGGATCTTGGTGATTGTAGCGATGACTTGCAGCAGACTGAGAAGATTGAACATGTGGATATTAAGAAAGAGGATGTGCTGGAGCTTTAAGAAAGCATCAAATTGGATAAGTCGACGGGACCTGACGACATCTACGCCAAGCTTCTGTGGAAGGCGGCGGAGGAGATTGCTGAGCCTCTGGCGATGACCTTTGGATCATCATTGCTGACGGGAGAGGCTACTTAGGGTTGGTGGGCGGCGGATGTTGTTCCTTTATTCAGGAAACGGAGTAGAGATGGCTCAGAAATAATAGACCCGTGATTCTTACCTCAGTATTTGGCAAATTGATGGAGAAGATCCTGAGAGGCAGGATTTATGAACATTTGGAGAGATATAATATGATTAGGAGTAGTTAGTATGGCCTTGAAAAGTGTGGGTCGTGCCATACGAGCCTTATTGATTTTTTGAGGATGTGACTAAATACATCGATGAAGGAAGACCTGTAGATGTAGTACATATGGAGTGCAGCAAGGCATTTAATAAGGAACCCCATGCAAGGTTTATTGAGAAAGTTAAGAGGCATGAGATCCAATGGGGCATTGCTTGGTGCATCCGCAACAGGCTTGCCTAAAGAAGGCGAAGATGGTTGCAGACGGTTCATGTTCTGCATGGAGGAGGTCACCAGTGGAGTGCCTCATGGCCC
Organism: Hemitrygon akajei; assembly: GCF_048418815.1. Taxonomy (NCBI): domain Eukaryota; kingdom Metazoa; phylum Chordata; class Chondrichthyes; order Myliobatiformes; family Dasyatidae; genus Hemitrygon; species Hemitrygon akajei. Next base: position 3,883,278 of record NW_027331937.1, on the reverse strand, counting down.
CTTACTTTTCGTGACTTTTATCAATGAACTGGTTGAGGAAGTGGAGGGATGGCTTAGTAAGTTTGCTGATGACACAAAGGTTGGAGGTGTTGTGGATAGTGTGGAGGGCTGTCAGAGTTTACAGCGGGACATTGAAAGGATGCAAGACTGGGCTGAAAAGAGGCAGATGGATTTCAACCCAGATAAGTGTGATGTGGTTCATTGTAGTTCGTCAAATATGATGGCAGAATGTAGTATTAATGGTACGACTCTTGGTAGTGTGGAGAATCAAAGGGATCTTGGGATTCGTGTCCAAAGGACACTCAATGCTGCTGCGCGGGTTGACTCTGTGTTTAAGAAGGCGTACGATGAATTGGCCTTCATCAATTCATGGAATTGAATTTAGGAGCCGAGAGGTAATGTTGGAGCTATGTAGCCCTGGTCAGACCCCACTTGGAGCATGGTGCTTATTTCTGGTCTCCTCACTACAGGAAGGATGTCGAAACCATAGAAAGGGTGCAGAGGAGATTTACAAGTATGCCGCCTGAATTGGGGAGCATACCCTATGAGAATAGGTAGAGTGAACTCGGCCTTTTCTCCTTGCAGCGAAGGAGGATGAGAGGTGACCTGATAGAGGTGTACAAGATGATGAGAGGCATTGATCGTGTGGATAGTTATAGGCTTTTTCCCAAGGCTGAAAAGGTTCTACAAGTGCACTCATGTTTAAGGTGCTGCGGAGTAGGTACTGAGGAATTGTCATGGGTAATTATTTAAATGGGGATAGAATTTAAAATTCCGAGATGCAAAGGGACTTGGGAGTCCTCGTGTAGGATACACTTAAGGTTAAGCTCCGGGTTGAGTCGGTGGTGAAGAAGGCGAATGCTATGTTGGTATTCATTTCCGAGGTTGAGTAAAGGAGCAGGCATGTGAGGTTGAGACTCTCTAAGGCACTGGTAAGACCTCACCTGGAGTACTGTGTGCATCTTTAGACTCTTTATTTAGGAAAGGATGTGCTGACGTTGGAGAGGTTTCAGAGAAGATTCACTAAAATGATGGCGGGAATGAGAGGGTTAACATATGAGGAACATTTGACCGCTCATGGAATGTACTGCTTAGAGATTAGAAAAAAAAACAGCTCCTAAGCCACGTTTTAAACTATATACTCTTCTTCGCTCTGTTCCCAGCACGCGGCACGTCTAGGAATGCTAAGATCACAACCCTTGTGATCTTGTCCTTTGTCTGAGATCTTACTTCCCCGAACCGCCTGTGCAGTACATCGTCACTCATCTTCCCCATGTCATTGGTACCTACGTAGATCACAATTTCTAGCTGTTCCGGCTCCCAGTTAAGAATGCTGAGGCCTCGAACCGAGTTATCCCTGACATTGTCACCGAATGAACCCCCGTCCACAAATGTTACTAACGAATATCCTATCAGTACAGCCTGCCTTCCTCCCTCACCACCCCGAATCATTCCACCCACCGCCCACTTCTCCTCTGAGTTACAGAGGTAAACCTTGAGCCTGAGAGCCGATCACTGTGACTGGACACTGTTAGGTCATTACCCCGCCCTCAAATCCCACAACGCTATTCATAATGTTGAATGAGATGGCCACCGGGTCTCTGACCTGACTGTTTCTCCTCCCTGACTGTCACACAGTCTCCTGTGCCTTGCACCCTGGCTGTATCTCCCTCTCTATATATACTGTCCATCACCACTTCAGACTTTCGAATACCTGTCAGTTCGCCCATTTCCAGCTTCACCACCTTAACTCGGATTGTCAGAAGCTGCAGCTGAACACAGCCCTCGCAGCTGTAATCGTCAGGGTTACTGGAGTTCTCCATGCCTTCCCAGCTCCCGCAATAGGAGCATTCAGCTATCCTGCCTGGTAGCTCCGCTATCCTATCTGAACAGATACAACGAAGGGAAGTGGAAAGATCTTAACCAAGTGCTTTACTTTTCCTTGCCTCCTTTGACTGAAACCTCCCTAGGCTGAAACATCGGCGAGAAGAAGCATGAAGTTCGCATGTTTAATGGGTCATCATGACGTGAGATATTGCGTTTGCCGCTGCCTTCCTCTTGCTGATCAACCGCAAACGCCGCCTGGTCTCTGTTCAAAGATGTTTTTCACTCTAAGGACCTCCTGTCACTTTTAATATACATGCTGACTGAAGTCCTCTCCTCCCAATTCATCCGACATCCTGAATGGCCGCTGGTAAAATCTTTTTTCTGAAAATTATTCTTGCGAAATTAACTGACTCGATATTATTTTCCATCTACCAATGCAACTATAGGCCGGCTGGTGGCACAGTGATATCAGCGCCGGGCTCCAGAACCCAGGTTCCCGAGTTCGAATACAATCGATCCGCTCCCGGGAACGTGGGGGACGACTCACAAAAAAAAATGCAATAATCATTTAATATCTTTGCGATAATTATTTTAATCTATTTCTATCTTTATAACTGCTTATTTGATTTTATTTTATTTGCTGCTTGTACCTTCCTTTCCAGATCAGTTGTGGTCAGTGTCTTTTCGTTTTATCCCATCTCTGGAGACAACATTTAGACTGATTCATTTCCTCGTCACACCAATATTCCCCTTTGTTTTGATTCTCCTGTTAAACAGCTTAACCATCAGCCACGTCTTAGTGGCCAGCCGAGCACGGAAGAGACTCCGTGGTTCGCGCGAAGGCGAGACACCCGCCGACCCGGTGATGAAGAACCGCAGGCAATCCCTCCTGTTACTGCTGGTGATGTCGGGGAATTTCATCCTGCTGTGGGCGCAGCTGACGGTGTGTTCCATATGGGAGGGCAGATATTATGACATTAATTTGACGCCGCCGAGTGCTATGCGGGAGCTGGGCCACATGCTGCAACTGCTGAGCTGCTGCACCAATACGGTCCTTTACGCCGTGGTCCAGGCCAGGTTCAGGGTGCAGCTGAAGGAGACGGTGAAATCGCCTTTTTCCCTCATGGCAAAGTCCATTCGGCGTTGTCAGGAGAGCATTAATCTTCAGTGACCTTTGTCAAATACCGCCCAAATTCTCCGTTTTTTTTTACTGTCTTGTGCTGTTCGATTGGGGCTCTGAACGGCCGTGGATACCTCCTGCCCCTCTCCCCTTGATGCTCCTACCCGATCGCAGAGGTGTCCCAATTCTATTTTCTACAGTGCTCCATCCAGTTTACTTGCTTCACCTGTTCCCTGTAATGCTCCATGATTTCCACCAAGTGGGTGATTCTACCGATAGTTGTCATCGCAATCGCAAGACGACGTTGTGCCGTGCAGGTTCCGTGTGTTCCGAATCCTGCCAGTATATCTCCATCTCTTTCCTCCGACGAGAGCCCATTGGTTCCAAGAGGCCCACCCATTAACCATTTCAGGCAGGTCGCTTGCCAAATACAGACCAAGATCTTCACCGGCAACTTTGATCTTTGCAGATCTGTCTGGCTCCTCGAGAAAAACTCATTACCTCGCAGTCCTAAAACAACTGATTCAAACGTCGCTCGTTCTTCCAAAGCAGTAATTGACATCGCACTGCGTTATGGGAAATTTAAAAACTCTTGGACCTTTTTTTTAGTTGCGGACCCATCTGTCGAATTGGATTGATTACACTGGGTATGTGGGGACCGTGATTGCTGAGCAAATGGCACCGGATGTATCTTTATTTATTGAGATTCGGCACGAAATTTGAGATGCTGTCAGAAGTATGGCCCCAGCGCAAACACCATCAATTTGTATGGATTAATCGGAGCTTTTTTTATCCTGCTGACTCAGGAATAGCGCCTTGCTCTGGGGTATTTCTCCTGAGATACTGATTGGAACGTAACCTCTCCGAAAAGTCGACCAAGATCTTTGTTCGGTCCCCTGGAACCATAGAACCTAGAACCATAGAACATTGCAGCACAGAAACAGGCATTTTGGACTTTCTTGGCTGTGCCGAACCATTTTGCTGCCTAGTCCCATTGACCTGCGCCTGGAACACATCCCTCAATACATCTCTAATCCATGTACCTGTCCAAGATTTTCTTAAATGTTAGAAGTGAGCATGCATTTACCACTTCATCTGGCAGATCATTCCACACTCCTACCACTCTCTATGAGAGGAACCACCCCCCCCCAATATTCCCTTTAAACGTTTCCACTTCACTCTTAACCCATGTCCTCAGTTTTCTTTTCTCCACTAGCCTCAGTGGAAAAAGCCTGCTTGCATTCACTCTATCTTTTCTCATCATAACTTTATATACTTCTATCAAATCTCCCCTCATTCTTCTACGCTCCGGGGAATAAAGTCCTCACCTATTCAACCTTTCTCTGTAACTCAGTTTCTCAAATACCGGCACATCCTTGTAAACCTTCTCTGCACTCTTTCAAACTTATTAATATCCCTCCTGTAATTAGGTGACCAGGACTGCACACAATACTCCAAATGTGGCCTCAACAATGTCTTCTACAACCTCACCATAACAGTCCATCTCTCATACTAAATACTTTGATTCATCAACCCAATGACTCAAAAGCTTTATTTACGTCCTTATCTACATATGACGCCACTTTTAGGGGATGATGTATCTGCACACCCAGATTCCTCTGTTCTACTGCACTCCTCAGTGTCCTACCATTTACCTTGTATATCCTACCTTGGTTTGTTCTTCCAAAGTGCAATACCACACACTTGTCTGCATTACACTCCATCTTCCGTTTGTCAGCCCATTTTTTTTCAGCTGGTCCAAATCCCTGTGCAAACTTTGAAACATTTCTTCGCTGTTCACTACACCTCCAATCTTTGTATCATCGGCAAATTTGCTGATCCAATTTACCACATTATCATCCAGATCATTGATATAGATGACAAATTAAAATGGACCCAGCACTGATCCCTGTGGCAGTTCACTCGTCACAGACCTCCACTCAGAGAAACAATCCCCATCAATTGATATCTTGGACATAATCTGATACAACCCGGACCCTGGCACCTGGGAGGCAAACTACCATCCGAGCTTCTCTCCTACGTCCACAGAAACGTGTGCCTGACCCCCTAACTATAGAGACCCTTACTTCTACTGCCTTGACCTTCTTTTCCCTACTGTTCCGAGCCACAGGGCGCGATTCCCTGCCAGAAGCACGGCCAAATTCGCTTGCCCCAGGTAGGCTGTACCCCAACAGTACTCAAAAGGAGCACCTATTGTCAAGAGGTACGCAATAGGGGTACACTCTCTTAACTGTCTCTTTCCCTTCCCTCTCCTGACTGTGACCCACCTGCCTGTCTCCCGTGACCCCGCTGTGACCATCTGCCTGCAACTCCATTCTATCGCCTCCTCGCTCTCCGTGACCATACGAAGGTCATCCAGCTGCAGCTCCACACAGCGGGTCCAGATATGACAGTCCGGGAGGCTGGAAGTCTCCAGGACCTCGCACATCTGACACCGAGCACAGAAAACCTGTCTCACACGCATACTTGCTTTCCGCAATTAAAACAGGCAAACCTACCTCACCGTTGCAGACTGTCAGATTGTAGGATGTTGCGGTCATCACTGAATCGTGGCTGATGTTTGGTCGCATATCGGAACTGAATGTCCAGGGCTACCCGCTGTATCGGAGCAATCGAAGGTCTTTAGAAAGTATGGCGTAGCTCTGCAGGGAAGGAATGGCATCAGCTCAGTAAAATGATGGGGCATAGGATCGTAAGCTGTGGAATCATTGTGGGTTGTGTTAAGAAACTGACAGGGTAAAAGGATCCTCATTGGATGTATATGCAGCCCTCCCGGCAGTAGCTGGAATACAGACCACAGATTTCAACAGGAAAAATGTCAGCATAAGGGTCGATGTTACAGATGTGGGATTGTTCTACATGCACTCGACTGGTTTGACTTATTTTGCAGTTTGTCCTTAAGCCGTCTTCTGAATCAGCTATAGTGGATTGGGTGCGGAGAAATGAAGTGGAAATTATTAGGGAGCTTAAGGTAAACGAACCTTATAGAAGCAGTCATCACAATATAGTTGAGTTCAATATCAAATGTGATCAAGAATGTTATAACAACAATCATATATATATATAACAATCACAGCACGGAAACAGGCCATCTCGGCCCTCCTAATCCGTGCCGAACTCTTAATCTCACCTAGTCCCACCTACCCGCACTCAGCCCATAACCCTCCACTCCTTTTCTGTCCATATACCTATCCAATTTTACCTTAAATGACACAACTGAACTGGCCTCTACTACTTCTACAGGAAGCTCATTCCACACAGCTATCACTCTCCGAGTAAAGAAATACCCCCTCGTGTTTCCCTTAAACTTTTTCCCCCTAACTCTCAGATCAAGTCCTCTCGTTTGAATCTTCCCTACTCTCAATGGATACAGCCTATTCACGTGAACTCTATCTATCCCTCTCAAAATTTTAAATACCTCGATCAAATCCTCCCTCAACCTTCTACGCTGCAATGAATAGAAACCTAACTTGTTCGTCCTTTCTCTGTAACTTAAGTGCTGAAACCCAGTTAACATCCTAGTAAATCGTCTCTGCACTCTCTCTAATTTATTGATATCTTTCCTATAATTCGGTGAACAGAACTGTACACAATATTCCAAATTTGGCCTTACCAATGCCTTGTAGAATTTTAACATTACATCCCAACTTCTGTACTCAATGCTCTGATTTATAAAGGCCAGCGTTCCAAAAGCCTTCTTCACCACCCTATCTACATGAGACTCCACCTTCAGGGATCTATGCACTGTTATTCCTAGATCTCTCTGTTCCACTGCATTGCTCAATGCCTTACTATTTACCCTGTATGTTCTATTTGGATTGTTCCTGCCAAAATGTAGAACCTCACACTTCTCAGCATTAAACTCCATCTGCCAACGTTCAGCCCATTCTTCTAACCGGCATAAATCTCCCTGCAAGCTTTGAAAACCTACCTCATTATCCACAACACCTCCTACGTTAGTATCATCGGCATACTTACTAATCCAATTTACCACCCCATCATCCAGATCATTTATGTAAATTACAAACAACATTGGGCCCAAAACAGATCCCTGAGGCACCCCGCTAGTCACCGGCCTTCATCCCGATAAACAATTATCCACCACTACTCTCTGGCATCTCCCATCTAGCCACTGTTGAATCCATTTTATTACTGCAGCATTAATAACTAACGACTGAAACTTCTTAACTAACCTTCCATGTGGAACTTTGTCAAAGGCCTTGCTGAAGTCCATATAGACTACATCCACTGCCTTACCCTCGTCAACATTCCTCGTAAGTTCTTCAAAAATGTCTATAAGGTTTGTCAAACATGACCTTCCACGCACAAATCCATGCTGGCTACTCCTAATCAGATCCTGTCTATCCAGATAATTATAAATACTATCTCTAAGAATACTTTCCATTAATTTACCCACCAATGATGTCAAACTGACAGGTCTATAATTGCTAGGCTTACTTCGAGAACCCTTTTTAAACAATGGAACCACATGAGCAATACGCCAATCCTCCGGCAGAATCCCCGTTTCTAATGACATCTGAAAGATCTCCTTCAGAGCTCCTGCTATCTCTGCACAAAATTCCCTCAAGGTCCTGGGGAATATCCTGTCAGGACCCGGGGATTTATCCACTTTTAAATTTCTTAAGTAAAGGCTGACGCAGCAGTATTTCACTGGAGTAAAGGAAATTACAGCGGTTTGAGCAAGGTCTTGGCCATATTGAAGGAGACGCTGTCAGGATTGTCTGCAGGACATAAATACGGTTACTATCTGGTGAAACAGAGGAACATGCAGAATACATGCATTCTAAAAACAAATAAATACTCAAATGACAAATTAGCACAATCGTGGCAAAATGTAAAAACAAACGAGAAGGCATGTAACAAAGAAAAAACTAGCGGGAAAACAGAGAAAATGGATGTTTTTCAAAAACTACAGAGAACAACTAACAACATCATTAGAATGGAAAATATGAAATATGAAACAAGCTTGTGAAGAACATCAATGTGGGTAGTGAAATCATTTTCAAGTATAGAAAAGTCAGATAGAAACGAGAGTGGATATAGGACCGCTAGCAAATTAGGCAAGATAAATAAAATCGAGAGCAAGGTCATGGCAGATGAACTAAATGAGCATTTTGCAGCAATCATCACATTGGAAGACACTAGCAGTTTGCCTGACGTTGCAGTGTGTGAAGCAACAGAAGTGGGTGCAGTTTTTCTTACAGGAGAGAAGGTGCTCAAAAAGCTGAAAGACCAAAGGGTACAAAATTCACCCGGAGCAGATAAACTCCTCATTAGGGTTCTTAAAGAGTGAGCGGTAGAGATTCTGGATGCATTAGCAATGAACTTTCTAAAGTCATTGGACTCTCGCATGGTGCCAGAGGACTGAAAAATTGCAAATGCCACTTCACCCTCTGGGAAAGGAGGAGGATATCAGAAAGCGAATTATATAACTGACAGCCTGAACTTAGTGGTTAGGAAGAAGTCTGAAGAATGATGTGGGATCGCATTTAAACATTTCTAATGTTCAAAAGCTTCGGTAGAGTGGGTGTGGAAAGTATGTTTCCCAAGGTTGCGGTGTCTGAGACAAGAGGACGTAGTCTCACAAAACAGAGGCGTCTTTTTAAAACAGATGCGGAGACCTTTCTTTCTCTAGAGGGTGGTGAGCTTGGGGAATATGTTACCACGTTCAGCTGTGGAGGCCAGGTCATTCGGTACATTTGAGGCAGAGATTTATAGAGTGTTGGCATCAATCGTTATGGCGAGAAGGCCGAAAATGGAGGTGAGAAAGAGAAATAGAGGATCAGCCATGATTGAGCAGACTCGATGGGCCAAATGGTCTAATTCTGCTCCGGTATATGATTGCTTTGTGGTCTTAAATCCGTGAGAGTTACGGGCATTATTTTTATCTGTTTTTGTTTAGGCTCTGTACCATGCTGATTAGTGGGAATGCCTGTGATCAACAGGGAACTGATTGAAACTATGTAGAGAGAAAACGTGCATTGCTGCTTTCACGTCCGAATAAATGGTCTCGCCCGAAACATCGAGCGCTTATTCATTTCCAGAGACGCTGTCTGACCGGCTGAGCTCCTCCAGCATTCTGTGTTTGATTCCATTCTAACTGCAAAATTCAATACACTGTGTTTATCAAAATAATGTAATGTCCTGCTTTATATTTTTACTCTTATGTTTTATGTATTTCATTTTGCTGTCTGTTCTGCTGACAACCTGCTTACATTACTGTTGAAGATAAGGAATGCGTGCGATCCAATTAGTGTGGTAGAATTAGGGGCAGCTTTTCTTGTTGAAGGAAAATAAGGTCGGTCTTGGTTTTGTTTTTGTTTCCCCTCAATGATAGGGCATTACTCAATACGCTACCATTGACCATGTATGTTCTAGCCTGATTACTCCTACCAAAATGTGGCACCTCATACTCATCAGCATTAAACTACATCTGCCATGTTTCAGCCCACTCTTCTAACTGGCCCAAATCTCTCTACAAGCTTTGAAAACCTACTTGATTATCAACAACGCGACCCATCTTAATATCATCTGCATACTTACCAATCCAATTTTCCATCCCATCATCCAGTACATTAATGTACAAACGTTTGTATATGACAAACAAAATTGGACCCAGTACAGATCCCTAAGGCACACCACTAGTCTCCGGCCTCCAAAACTGGAAAACCGTTTTCCACTTCTACTGTCTGGCATTTCCCATCCAGCCACTGTTGAATCTCTTTAACTTTTTCACTATTAATAGCAAACCATTGGACCTTCCTAAATATCCTTCCGTGTGGAACCTTGTCAATATAGAGAAGTCCATATAGAGAACATCCACTGTTTTACACTCGTCCACTGTCATAGTAAACTCTTCCAAAAAATCAGTAAGATTTGTCAAACAAGACCTTCCACGAACAAATCCATGTTGACTGTTCCTAATCAGACCCTGTCTATCCAGATAATTATATATACCATCTCTAAGAATACTCTCCATCACTTTACCCACCACTGACGTCAAATTGACAGGCCTATAATTGCTAGGTTTACTCTTAACACCTTTATTAAACAATGGAACCACTTGAGCAATACAGCAATCCTCCGACACCGTACGCGTTTCGAATGGCATTTGAAATATTTCTGTCAGAACCCCTGCTTTTTCTGCAGTAACGACCCGCGAGGTGTTAGGGAAAATCCTGTCAGGACATGAAAACTTATCCACTTTTATATCCTTTAAAATCGCCAGTACTCCCTCTTCTTTAATCATCATAGTTTCCATATGTATCCGACTTTCTTTACCTTACCATACACAGTTAAATATCTTTATACTTAGTGAATACCGAAGAAAAGAAATTGTTCAAAATCTACCACATTTCTTTTGGCTCCACTCATTGCTGTCAACTCCGCTTTTCTAAGAGACCAATATTATCCCTCACTACCCTTTTGCTATTAATATAACCGTAGAAACGCTTTGGATATATTTGCACTTTACTTACTAAAACAACCTTTTATCTTCTTTTTGCATTTCTAATTATTTTTTAAGATTCTTTTTACATTCTTTATAATCTTCAAACACCTCGTTTCCTCCACGCTTCCTATATTTATTGTAGACCTCTCTCTCTTTTCCGAACCGATTTCCAATATCCCTTGAAATCCATGACTCTCTCAACCTTTTAAACTTTCATTTCAACCTTACAGGAACATAACGATTCTATACCCTCAAAATTTCACGTATAAATTACCTTCATTTCTCTATTACATCCTTCCCATAAAACAAATTGTCCCAATCAACTTCTTCTAAATCCCTTCAAAATCTCCGTAGAGTTAGGCTTTCTGTAATCAGAAATCTCAACCCTGGGTCTAGACCTATCTTTCTCCATAATTATTTCGAAACTAATGGTATTGTGTTCACGGGGCCCGAAGTGCTCCCCAACACATACCTCCGTCACCTGACCTATCTCATTCCCTAACAGGAAATCCAACACTGCCACTTCTCCAGTTGGTACCTCCATGTATTGCTGCAAAAAAAAAAACTACCCTGCACACATTTTAAATACTCTAAACCATCCAGCCGTTTTACAGAATGGGTTTCCCAATCTATGTGTGGAAAATTAAAATCTCCCACAATCACAACCTTGGGCTTACTACAAATATCTGCCATCTCCTCACAAATTTGCTCCCCCAATTCTCGCTCCCTAGTAGGTGCTCTATAATCAATCCCTATGTGTTACTACACCTTTCGCATTTCTCAATTCCACCCAAATAACCACCCTTGACGAGCCCTCTAATCTATCCAGCCAGAGCACCGCTGTAATATTTCCTCTGACAAGCAATTCAACACCTACTCCTCTTGTACCTCCGATTCCAGCACACCTGAAGCACCGAAATCCAGGAATATTTAGTTGCCGGTCACACCCCTCCTGCAACCATGTTTCACTGACAGCTACACCATCATATTTCCAGGTATCAATCCACGCTCTAAGCTCATCCACCTTTCCTACAATGCTCCTAGCATTACAAAAATGCATTTAAGAAATTCTCCACCTCGTACTCTCTGTTTATCACTCACAGAGCAAACAACTTTACTTTCTTCTTTTTCTCCCTTCTCCTCTCCCCTTCCTTCTCTTCTTCCTTTAAGTGCTCATCTTCTCTACCGCCTGCCTTTCCTCCCTCTCACACTGTCTACAATATTTCTCTATTTGTGAGCTCACTCCTGGTTCCTTCAATATGATTCCCACCCCCAACCATTCTAATTAAAAGTCTCCCCAGTAGCTTCAGCAAATCTCCCTCAAAGATATTGACCTCCGAATGATTCAAATGTAACCGTCCTTTTTGTACAGGTCACAGCAGCCCCAAAAGAGGTCCCAATGATCCGGAAAGATGAATCCCTGCCCTTGCTCCAATCCCTCAGCACCTCAACAAGGTTGGATTGATTTTTGCATAGTAGAGGACTTAAGAGTTATCGGGAAAAGACAACAAGGTGGAGGTAATCTCTTTCCAGATACAGCAATTCCAAATCATCTCTGTTCTATGAAGTGCTATCGATTAACATAATTGTTCAGAGAATACTTCCATCCAAATGTGTGTTAATGGTCTTTATTTCCCCCCGCACAGTGAACATGGTGACATCAAGAAGTACAAAAAAACTGGATGAACTCAGTAGGTCGGGCAGCATCCGTTGAAAGAAGCAGTCAACGTTTCGGGTCGAAACCCTTCGTCAGGACTAAAGAATGAGGGGGCGGGGCCCTATAAAGAAGGTGGAGAGAGTGTGGAAAACCGATCAGAGGGAAGATCAAGGGATGGGGAGGTGAAGAAGGAATCTAAGGGGAAAGCACTATGGGTTGTAGAAGAAAGCAGAGTCATGAGAGGTGATAGGCAGCTAGAAGAGGAGACTGAGTAGAGGTGGGATGGGGAAGGGAGACGGAGGGAATTACCGGAAGTTGGAGAATTCGATGTTCATACAAAGGGGCTGGAGACTACCCAGACAGTATATGAGGTGTTGTTCTTCCAACCGCTTTGGCCTCAACGTGGCAGTAGCGGAGGCCATGTATGGACATATCCGAATGGGAATGAGAGGGAGAGCTGAAGTGAATGGCAACCGGAGATCCTGTCTGTTGTGGCGGACGGAGCGTAGGTGTTCGACGAAGCGGTCCCCCAATGTGCGTCGGGTCTCGCCGATGCAGAGGAGGCCGCACCGGGAGCACCGGATGCAATGGATTACCCCAACAGACTCACAAGTGAAGTGTTGCCTCAGCTGGAAGGACTGTTTGGGGCCCTGAATGGTTGTAAGACATGAGGTGTAGGGACAGGTGTAGCACTTACACTTGCAGGTATAAGTGCCCGGTGGGAGATCTGTGGGGAGGGACGTGTGGAGCAGGCAGTCGCGGAGGGAACGATCCCTGCGAAAAGCAGAGAGGGGTAGAGAGGAAAAGATATCATTAATGGTGGGGTCCTGTTGAAGGTGGCGGAAGTTGCGGAGGATATTATGCTGGATCCGGTGGCTCGTGGAGTAGCGGAGGGCTTTGAGTCCTTCTGGATGGGGAATTGAAGTGTATAAGGATTGGACATCCATTGTGAAAGTGAAGCGGTCGTGACCGGGCATCTGGAAGTTATTGAAGTGTTGGAGGGCATGGGATGATACCCGAATGTAGGTAGGGAGGGACTGAACTATGGGTGACAAAATGGAGTCGAGGTAGGCAGATACATGTTCGGTGGGACAGGAGCAGGCTGAAACTATAGGCCTACCAGGACAGTCCGGCTTATGGATCCTGCGGAGCAGGTAAAAGCGAGCAGTGCGGGATATGGGAATTATGAGTTTTTTGGCTGAGGATGAAAGGTCTCCGGAGTTGATATTCTTTGAACATGGTGACAATCGTCAGCCTGTCGCGGGGAAAGTGCGATCTCTCCAAAGGCGTCACAAGGTACCTGGTTGCCATGGTAGCAGCGGATCAATTCGTCGTTTTCTTCGATCTGGTATTGAGCAAGATTCTGCTGACTGACATGTCATTTGAGCTTTTACTCTGGTCGTTACGTGTTTCCATGTGTAATATCCACGCTGTCCTGCTCTACTCCAACACGGACTGTTCTGTCTGATTCACCGTCACTTTCACCATTGATCGATTTGTCGCCATTTGTTTTCAGAAGCTGAAACGAAAATATTGCACCGGGAGAGCGGCGGCTCTGGTTCTGGGGACAGTGACTCTGCTGAGCTGCGGAAAGAACATTTTCTGGTACATTTTGCTCGATGGGTCATATACGTTGATAATGTCCACCATGGTGTGTATGCGTCTTTTTACTTTTTCCCGATCACAGGAGACAACATTTCTAATGATTTATTCCTTCCTTACCCCATTATTCCCATTTTTCCTCATTCTGCTGCTCAACAGTTTAACCATCAGACACTTCTTCGTGGCCAGCCGAGCCCGGAGGAATCTCCGTGGTTCGCGCGATGGCGAGACGCCCGCCGACACGGAGATGAATAATCGCAGGCAATCCCTTCTGTTACTGCTGGTGATGTCGGGGAATTTCATCCTGCTCTGGGCGCTGCTGACGGAGTGTTCCGTATGGAAAAGCCTTTTTTTTTAATGTTGGCTCCATTCCCCCGGAATCTCTGCGGGAGCTGGGCTACGTGCTGAACTGCTGAGCTGTGACAACAACACGGCCCTTTACGCTGTTGTCCAGGCCAGGTTCAGGCTGCAGCTGAAGGAGGGGGTGAAATCGCCCTTCAGTCTCATGGCAAAGCTTATTCGGCGTTGTCGGGACAGCATTCTTTCTCAGTGACCTTTCTTCCATACCGCCCCAAATTATCCCATTCCTTCACATCCATTGAGGCTCTGAACGGCGGTGGTTAGCTCCTGCCCTTCACCCCTCGATACACTGACCCGATCGGCGATTTCTCCCCAGTCTGCTTTCTGCATTGCTCCTTCCAGTTTCGTTTCGCCTCGAGTTCCCTGTAATGTCTCCCTTAGTTACACCAAGTGGGAGATTCGCACTTTCTTTGCATGCCAAACCTTGACATTCAAATCTCAATGCGGAGTTGGAACCTGCGGGATTTCCATGCGGCCCTAATGGCTGCGCGGAATCCCGCAGTTTCGCTCAATCTCCTTCCTCCGGCGAGAGTCCAGTGGCTCCAAGAGCTCCTTCCATTAATCGGTGCAGGCCGGTCCCTTGCCAAAGACTGACCGCGGACTACGATCACGACTTTGATCTTTGGAGATCTGTCTGCCACCGCGAGAACATGTCATTACCTCGCACTCGTAAAACCACTCATTCAATCGCCGCTCGTTCTTCCCAAGCAGTAATTGCCATCGCAGATCTTTTCGGAAATTAAAGAAATTCATGGACACTCAGTGCAGTGGAGGTCCAATCTGTCGAACTGGATTGAGTACTTTGGGTATGTGGGGAAGGTGATTGCTGAGGAAAGGACACCGGCTCTTTTTGTATTTATTGAGATTCGGCACGAAATGTGAGATGCTGTCAGATGTATGGCTGTAGATAAAAAACACATTAGATTCATGTGGATACATCAGAGCTTTTCCCCGCTGACCCTTCAGGAATTATGCCTTGCACTGGAGCATTCCACCTGAGATGCTGATTTGATCGTATCCTTTCCGAAACTTCGACCGATATCTTTCTTCGGTTTCCGGGAGTCTGTCATTTTTTCCTTCTCTGTTTGATCATCCGATGTTCTCCTCATTTCCCGCCACTGTTTGTGACGGCCTAGGTTTCCTCCCACAGTCGAAATGCTAGTACTTTTATGTTGATAGCTGAATGGGTCACTGAAAATTGTCCCATGATTTGGGCCACTGGGAACGTGAAGCATTCCGCCAGCCATGGGAACGGACTGGAAGTAAAGCATTTGAGAAGGACACGATCCGGGAGGCTGATCCATAAGACCAAGCTGCAGGGGATAGCATGGATTCAAATTTGCTCCGGGCACAGAGGACAGAAAGGGGTTGGGGGTTGGGGGTAGCGATTCTGCATGTGACAAGTGCTGGAGATGTTCTGACGTTTGACGGATGAAAATAGGCATGATTAATTAATATGCTTGTGGACGACACAAAACGTGATGGCGTTGTGGATGTTGAGGGATCTTCTTGAAAGTCCCGATGGGTTGGAAAGGTGGCCAGTCAAATGACAGGTTTGTCTTACTGACGCCAGCAGTTGGCAAAGAGGAAGGCAATGATTTGAATGTTGTAACCCAGAAATCGGATTTTAATCAGAAGGCATAAAGAACAGTAGACAGTCAGTTGTTCCGGCGTTTGAGATATACTTGTGTGTTGGTGGATGTCCAGGATTAGTGAACTTGAAGGGAAGCTGAGACAGACACGCGGCTCTGAGGAAAATGGAAGGTTACGTTCATTATACCAGTAGAAAGAAGTAGTTATCAGTTATGTTGGATCAGCCCATAATTGAATGATTACTAGTTTGTGATGATCCGGAATTTGCCTGTAAAGCTTTGCCAAATCTTTTCCCGTGCACTGTGGAGAGTAACATGACTAGTTCCGTCACGCTCTGGTATCGATAAACCAGCGCACAGGAGCAGAAACACCTCGGGTCCAGTTCATCACAGGAGCAGCCTTCCCCACCACTGAGCACATCTTCAAACTGAAGGATGCAGCATCGATCATCAAGGACCACCACCATCCAGGGCATGTGCTCTTCCCGCTGCTGCTGTCGGGAAGGAAGGAGGGCGAGCGTATTACCCACTCTACAGCTTCGCGAACAGTTGTTACCCTCCAACCATCGGGCTCATGAACCAGCCTGGATTACCTCACTAGTCTCAAACCAAAATGATTCCACAGGCTATGGAATCACTTTCAAGAACTCTGCAACATGATCGCAGAGTTATTTATTTATTTATCTATCAACCCATCTCCCTATCAAGCAATCCGTTCATTCGTTATTCGATAATCTATTTATGTCTTGTTTGCTCAGTGTGTCATCTATTGCACATTGGCTATTTGCATAGTCTAACTTTTTGCATGGTACTTCAATGTTTCCGTTGCATTTCTCTGCTTTCTGCATGCCAGCAAGAAGAGTAACCTCAAAGTAGTATGTGATGACATAACATGGTTTGATAATAAAATTGTTTTTACATTGACGTGACCACATGATTATTGACCCGATTGAGAGAGAGCTGGAGAGCTCAGAATCCTCTGTTGACTCTGTTGTTAGAGTGGACATTTTGATAGAATGATTGATAGAACGCAGTGCAATGGGAATATCACGTGCTCGAAGGAAATCGTGGCCGTGTGTTCTATCGTGAGAGGAATACTCTGTGCTCGGCGGCAGACATCTAGAGTTTTGTAGGCTGTGCTCCGCAATCGTTCTGCCGACACGTAATTTTCAGAAGGGTTCCAGTCAGATGTAAAGATAAAGGAGACAGGCAGAAGTGAAACAGCAGTAAAAAGGGAGATGCGAATAAAATATTTAGATAGTCCATAAAAACGTCAAACATAGGAGCGGAGGTAGGCCACTGGGCTATCGAGTCTGTTCTGCCATTTTATCATGGCTGAGATCCAACCCACTCAACCACAGAGACCTAACTTCACACCACATTCTTTGATGGCCTGAACGATCAGTAAGGGACAGATTTCCGCTCTAAACATCTGCACGGACTTGGTCTGCACAGCAGTCCGCTCTGAAGGGTATAGTGCTGTATAGATCCACTATTAAAAATTATCTCTCCACGTCCACCCTATCTCGTCCTTTCAACATTCTGTAGGCTTCAAAGATATATTTCCGCATCGTCTAAATTCCAGTGAGTTCAGGCCAAAAGGCGTGAAACGCGCCTCACATGTCAACTCCTACATTCCCGGAATCTTCCTCGGGACACTCTGAAATGACAATCCTTTCTGAGATATGGCGCAAGTCTTCATTCAAATACTCTATTTGCGGCCTGACTGGTGTCCTTGAAAATCTCCTCATGATCTCCTTGTCTGTCAGACATTCTTATCGTTCCTGTAATAACATAGGATTTTATTTTGTTATGCAGCCTCATGTGTGGCAGCTTATCAAATGTCTTCTGAAAATCCAAGTAAGTGATAGCCACTGCGTCTCCTCTGTCCGCCTCGTTTGCAACTTTCGAAGCGAACTCTGTCACATTTCCATTCAGATCAACTATGTTGACTTTTACTTATTTTATCATTAGTCTCCATGTCCCTCGCAATCTCATCGTTACCAATGGACTCCAGCCCTTTCGCAGTTCCATTAGGCTAACTGGCCGACCATTTCCAGTCTTTTGCCTTCCTCCCTTCGTGAAGAGTGGAGTGACATTTGCAATCCTCCTGTCCAACGGGACATGCCAGAATCAAGTCAATCTTGAAAGGAGATAATCAATATACCCATGAACTCATCAGCAACCTCTCACGGGACTATGGGATGAAGACCATCTGGCCCAGTTGACCTATTCACCTAAAGACCTTTGTGTTTGCCGAGCACTTTTTCATTTTTAATCACCATGTCACTCACTCCCGGTTCCTGACACTCGCGGGACTCTGCCAGCCTGATAGTGACATCCACAGCAAACTCACATGCGAGGAACCCGTTAAGTTCATTTGTCATTTCTTAGTCTCCATGGCTTCCTCATAATCGTAAAGAAAGAACATTCGTTTTCAATTGTTACAGTTCTTGTGGAAGTTCGACCGACCAATTTATCAATATCTCGATGGGGAAGTATTGGGCAATATTTCGACAGTAGAAGTGTTAAGGTGGTTATAGTTTGTGATCAGTCTTGTCTACACGGGAGAGTGCTCAGTCGGCCGAATGCCGGATAGAAATGCATTGGGCAAGAATTGGGAAGCTCTCTTTATCGCCGTCGGGGCAAAGTCCACACCTGACAGGTGAATATTGTACAATAGGGATCTCAGTATTAGCATGGTGTTCTGAGACTGCAGATGAGTACGAAGCAGGACAATACAAGTTTCGAGAAGCTAAATTATACGAAGCATGTTAAATATCGCCATACGTGCGGACATTATTAATCAAAGCGCGAATGTTGAATCAAGGGATGTTGAGATGGTATGTGAGGCGCAAATGGGGAGCGATGAGAATGCTATGCCTTTTTTAAT
Source organism: Hemitrygon akajei (assembly GCF_048418815.1). Classification (NCBI taxonomy): domain Eukaryota; kingdom Metazoa; phylum Chordata; class Chondrichthyes; order Myliobatiformes; family Dasyatidae; genus Hemitrygon; species Hemitrygon akajei. The sequence goes on along the minus strand of NW_027331937.1, from coordinate 3,864,735 downwards.
AAAAAAGTAGGGTATCTGCAGACAAGAAGTTCGAAAATTCCTTCATGACTACCTCACATCGGCATTCATCACGGAAACGGATACACTGCAGGACAAGATCAGGAAGCGAAGGGTATTATTGCACGTTACGACGATACCGTGGTAAGAAAAGTGGTGAGTCATTTTAGTGAACTCAACTCTGCATTGGGTCAGTATCCCGCTGCCTAATATTCTGGTCTTATTCACTAAATAGGTGTTTCCACTGATCCTCCTGTTGGCTCCTCCAACTATTCAATCTCCTGTAGTTGCTCCTCTCCCCCTTCCATTCTGAGCCACCGCGTTGGACTCAGTGCTGGAGACCAGGACGCTGCGGCATTCCCATGGTCGTTAGTCCCGCCAGCAATATCCAAGTCGGCACACCTGTTATTGATGGGAACAGCCTCAGAGTGCTCTGCACTGGCTGTTTATTCCTCTCCCATCTCCTGTCGGTCACACAGATACTGGGCACCTGCAACTGAGCAGTAACAGCTCATTCTCCCGTAAACAGCCGGATGTCACTGACCTGCAGCTCCAGGTTAAGACGTAGAGCGAATGTTCTTGTTGCACCGTTACAGACAGTCAGATTGTACATTGTTGTGGCCATCACTGAATCGTGGCTGAGCGATGGTCGCATTTCGGAACTGAATGTCCAAGGCTTCAGGTGGCAGCGGAGGGATCGGAAGTTCGGCAGTGTGGGTGGCTCGGCTCTGTAGGTAAATAATGGAAGCTGATCAGTAGATAATGTGGCATGGGATCGTAAGCTGTGGAATCCTTGTCGGTTGAGTTCGGAAACTGCCAGCATGACAGGATCCTCATGGGAGGTATGTACAGGCCTCCCGACAGAAGCTGAGATACAGACCACAGATTTCAAGGGGAAAAATGTGTCCCTGAAGGAGAATGTCTGATAGTCTTGGGATTTTTCGACATGCAGCTCGATTGGGCTGGCTTGATTTTGCAGTTTGTCCTTAAGCCGACGTGGGGATCTGCTCTACTCTATTGGGTGTTATGCAATGAATCGGAAATAAATCGGGAGCTTATGGTAAAAGAACACTTTGGCGGCGATGATCACAATATGGTGAAGTTCACTTGACATATGACATGGCGAAATTAATGTCTGACGCAGCAGTATTTCAGTGCAGTAAAGGAAATTACAGTGGCATGGGAAAGGCCTGGCCAAAGTAAAATTGAAGGAGATGAGGTCAGCGTTGTCGAGAACTTTTGGTAAAAGCGAGCAAAATGCAGAATTGATCTATTCTAAAAAGAAAGATATACTCAAATAGAAAAAAAAATATATAATCCTAGTTGACAAAGGACGTCCAAATTAACGTAAAAGTAAACGGGAGGACATGCAACAGAGCAAAAATGAAGAGGAAGACCAAAGATTGGAAAGCATTTTAAATCGTACAGAGAGTAACTAAAAACATCACTGGAAGGGAAAGATGACAAGCTAACAAAAATATCAAAGTGGATAGTAACAGTGTTGTCAAGCATCTAATCTGCTAAAATTTGGCCTGACAAACTCGTTGGAATTCCTTGAGAATAGTACATGTTGGATAGATCAAGGGGATGCAGTAGATGTTGTCTCTTCGTACTCTCAAAGGACTTTTGACAAGGTGGGACACATGAGGCTGTTTACCAAATTAAGAGTCATTGGTATTGCAAGAACTACGAGGAGCATTTGGTGAATGTTCGGAGGCAGCGAGTGGGAAAAATAATGATCCGCCGCTGGTTCGTTGCCAGTGACCAGCAGTGTTCCGCAGGTGACGGTGCAGGTACCACTTTCTATGCTCCATGTGAGTGATGTAGATGATGGAACAGATTTCTTTTGTCGAAGTTTACAGACGGTAAAATTATTGGTGTAGGGGCAGGTACTGTTCAAAAAGACGATGTTTGCAGAGGGCCTTAGAGAGATTAGTAGAATTGGCACAATATTGGCAAGGCAAGTGAAATACAATGTTGGATAATGCATGGCCATGCACTTTGGCTGTAGAATTAAATGCGTAGACTAGTTGCTAATCGTGGAGACCATTTGCTAAACTGCTGTGCAAAGGGAATTCGGAGTCCTTGTGTAGAACACCTAAAGGCTTAATATACAGGTAGAGTCGGAGGTAAGGAAGGGAAATATAATGAGAGTATTCTTTTCAAGATGTTTAGAAAACAGGAACAGTAATGCGATGCACTGCTGAATCATCAGCGTGAGTATTGTGAACAGTTTTCGGATCTTCATCCGACAAAAGATATGCTGGCATTGGAGTGGGTCCAGAGGAGGTTCACAAGGATGATTCCAGGAGTAAAAGGGTTATCATACGAGGAACATTTGATGCCACTGGGTCTCTATACTCACTAGGATTCGGACGAATGAGGATCTCATTAAATCCTTTCGAACGTTGAATAGCGTCGACAGAGAGGATGTGGAAAGGAGGTTTCCTAAGGTTTGAGTGTCTAGTACAAGGAAGCGTAGCATCAGAACAGAGATTTAAAGCTGGTATGTGGAGAAATTTCTTTCGTCAGTGGGTGGTGAATTTGTGTAATTTGTTACCACATTCAGCTGTGGAGGCCATGTCGTTAGGAGTATTTAAGGCAAAGATTTATTGCTTGTTGATTGGGCGCTGCATCAAACACGGCGAAAAGGCCGTGGAATGGGGACGTGGTCGGGAAATAAAGGATCAGCCATGATTTAACAGATTCGATCGGTAGAATGACCTTCAATCGGTGAGAAGTACCGTTTTTGCGTCGGCTCAATGCCAAGTTGATTAGTTGCAAATGTCCGTGATGAGCAGGGAGCTGATTGAAAAAATATATATAGAGAAAACCTACATTTCTGCTCTCAAATCCTAATGAATTGTCCTGGCCCGAAAGGTCGAGCCCTTATGCATTTCCAGAGTTCCCCCGGCATTTTGTGAGTGATCCCGTTCTGAGTGCAAAATTCAAAGCTGAGTGGTTATCAGAACACTGCAATAACCTGCCTCATACTTGTATTGTCATATTTTATGTATTTCATTTTGCAGTCCGGTAAGAGCAGTCTGTTCTGCTGATAGCCTGCTGGGATATTGCTGAAAATAACGAATGTGTGCTAACGAATGGTGGATTTAGGGGGAGATTTTCTTGTAGAGGGTCATTAAGGATGGACTTGTTTTTTTTTTTTGTTTCGGCAGTTGATGAGGAAAGATGACGCTGGGAGAACGGATTGCAGGATAGGATCCAGTGGGAGACCCGTCTCCCACTGTCTATAAGATGTCTATCAGAAGGGTCAGAGCAGTCTTTCTTTCCTGTGGCGACTGAGGTCCTTTGACATCTGCCGGACGATGCTGAGCATTTTCTGCGAATCTGTGGTGCCCAGTGCTATCGTGTTAGCGGTTGTGTGCTGGGGCAGCAGGCTGAGGGTAGCAGACAGCAACAGAATCAACAAACTCATTCGTCAGGCCAGTGATGTTGTGGGGGTGGAACTGGACCCTCTGACGGTGGTGTCTGAAAAGAGGATGCTGTCCAAGTTGCATGCCATCTTCGACAACGACTCCCATCCACTCCATAATGTACTGGCTAGGCACAGGAGTACATTCAGCCAGAGACTCATTCCACCGAGATGCAACACTGAGCGTCATAGGAAGTCATTCCTGCCTTTGGCCATCAAACTTTACAACTCCTCCCTCGGGGTGTCAGACACTCTGAGCCAATAGGCGGGTCCTGGACATATTTTTTCCACTTGGCACGATTAACTTATTATTATTTAATTATTTATGGTTATATTGCAATATTTCTTCACTATTCTTGGTGGTGCGGATGTAACGAAACCCAATTTCTCTCGGGATCAATAAAGTATGTCTCTCTGTCTGTTTTCCGTGCGGGATTGCGAGCGACGTTCGTAAGTTGGTGTTATTTCACCCATATCAGAGGAACTGCATTTTAGTGTTCATAAGAGTAAGCGGTAGAGATTATGGAGCCATTAGCAATGATCTTTCTAATATCATTAGACTCTCGCATGGTCTCAGAGGACAGAAAACATTCAAATGGCACTTCAGGAACGGAGGATGGTAGCAGAAAGTGAATTATAGATCAGATAGCCTGACCTTAGTGGTTAGGAAGATGGTGGATTTAATTTGTAAGGATGCATTAAAACAGGACAACACAGGACAACGTCAGCATGTTCCTCTGCTGTCTCTCTCGGTAAAATGCGCAGATATCATCAGGCCCAAGGGATGTACCCATCTCAGAAATTTGCTAAAATCTTGTCGAACAAACCTGCTGAATTTCCTTGAAGAGAATATATGTAGGATAGATAAACGGGATGCACTGGATTTTGTCTATCTTGACTCTCAAAAGACCGTTGACAAGGTGCCACACATGAGGCTGCCTACCAAATTAAGAGTCCATGGTATTTCATGAAATACGAGGAGCATCAGGTGAATGATCGGCGGCAACGAGTTGGAATAAAACGATCCGTTTCTGTTCGGCTGCTAATGACGAGTTGTGTTCCATATATGTCATTGCAGAAAACCCTTCTTAATATTCTATGTCAATGATTTCGAAAAGATTGTTCTGTTGCCAAGCTTGCAGATCGTACGAATATTGGTGTCGGTGCAAGTACTGATGCGGAATGAGGAAGTTTGCTGAGGCCCTGAGGAGAACTGCTAAGAAAGTGACAAATGAAAATACCGCGTTGGAAAATGCATGGTCATGCTTTCTGGGAGTGGAATTAAATGTGCAGACTAATTGCTGATCGTTCAGAAAATCCACCGAACTTCAGTGCAAAGAGCATTGGGAGTCCACGTGCAGAACACCTAAAGGGTTAACATGCAGGTAGAGTCGGAGGTGAGGAAAGAAAATATAATGTTAAATTCATTTCAAGAGGTTCAGAAGACAGGAGCAGTGATGCGATGCTGAAGCTTTACAAGGAACTGCTGAAGCCTCAGCGTGAGAATTTTGAACAATTCTCGGATTCTCATGTAACAAAAGGTGTGCTGGCGTTAGAGAGTGTCCGGGGAAATTTCACAGGGATGATTCCGGGAATGAAAGGGTTAGATATGAGTACTGTTTGAGGGTTCTGGGTCTATACACGCTGGAAATTCAGAAGAATGAAGTGGGATCTCATTTCAACCTTTCGAATGTCGAAAAGACTCCGCAGAGTGGATGTTCAAAGGATGTTTTTCCCAGGTCTGGGGTGTCTGAGACAAGAGGGCGCAGCCTCAGAATACAGAGGCGTCCACTTAAAACAGAGATGCGGAGAATTTTCTTTCGCCAGAGGGTGGTGAATTTGAGGAATTTGCTACCACATTCAGCTGTGGAGGCCGTGTCGTTAAGTTTATTTAAGGCAGAGATTTATAGATTGTTGACTGGTCACGATATCAATCGTTACGACGGAAAGGCCGGGAAATAGCGGTGAGGAAGGGAAATAGAAGATCAGCCATGACTGAGCAGACTCGATGGGCCAAATGACTTTATTGTGCTCCTGTATATTGCGGACCTATGGCCTTTTGGACTTAAATCGGTTGGAGTTACGGGCACTTAAAAAAAAAAAATCCGTGTTTGCTTAGGCTCTCTGCCACGCTGATTAGTTGCAAATGCCGGTGATGAGCAGGGAACTGACTGAAATTATATAGAGAGGAAACGTACATTGCTGCTGTCAAGTCGCAATAAATGGTGTTGGCCCGAAACGTCGAGTGCTTATTCATCTCCAGAAATGCTGCCTGACCTGCTGAGTTGCCGCAGCAATTTTCTGTGTGATTCCGCTCTAAGTTTAAAAGTCAAACTGTAATAACCTGGTTCATATTTGTTGTATGTATTTAATTTAGCAGTTGGGTAAGATCAGTCCGTTCTGCTGGCAACCTGCTTGGATTACTGTTAAAGCTAAGGAATGTGTGCCATCCGACTAGCAAGGAAGAATCAGAGGGAGGTTTTCTTGGTGAGGGACAGTAGCTTGGTCTTGATTTATTTATTTTTTTGGTTTGGCGGGAGATGAGGAAAGATACCGATCGTAGGATACAACCCGGCGAGAGACCCGTCTGTTCGAGATGGATTGCGAGCGACATCCGGAAGATGGTGTCTTCTGTCGCATTGACCGATACCCAGCGCGCCAGTGACAAGGAAGTTCTGCTGTACATTGACTGTTTAATTAGAATGGGCTTTCATCTTTTTGTTCTTCGTTACTAACACTATCGCTAAGTTGTTACGTACACGCAACCCTGTTTAAATCTCAACAGCGACAGAACAAACCTGGAGTCTGGTTTTGCTGTTAGCAAAACACTATTTTTCTCGTAACTACGTAATATAGTAACTTCAACCAGGTAAGTGAAGAGGCGACGGTGTTATTCATTTATAGATGTAAATAAAGTTACCGAACTTATTGAAGCTTCAGTGGTAAGTTATATAGTCTTACGATGGGATGTAAGAAAAGTTCAATTCAGTTCACAGGCTAATTAGTGCGAGATGTTCGTACTCCAAAGGCGAATGTTGTGAGAAAGCAATTACGTCGATATTACACAGATTCCATTACAGCAATACAAAATAACAATAGAAGTAGCTTTTATCTCCGGCGTTGTTCCAGTCCACACCCACGAAGTATCACCGACAGTTATCTTCAGCGAAAATCTTTTCAACACATGTTGTAGAAGACCCGAATTCAGCTACGGGTCATTCCAAAGTCGTGTCCACAGGATACCCAAACAGAATCCACGTTCGAATTATCACCAACAGTCGCTTATCACAAAGCGGACCCTCTTCAAGGCGACCACCCAGGCAAGAGTCGACACACCGGTTGATTCAACAAGGTTACCCCAAACACACAACATGATAACCACTTATCCAGTTCCACGACATCCGAAATAACAGTGATTTGCCACAGGGCTACAGTTCTTCAGTGAGCAACCACACGCAGACAAAGGGTGAACACACACGTGGTACTCACTGCAGAGTTTCCCTCACCAAGACAGACAGACAGACAGACAGACATACTTTATTGATCCCGAAAAAAATGGGGTTTCGCTCCCACTCCTGTGGATTAACAAAGGGACAATCAGCCTTTCGTAGCCGAATGGAAACAAACTCACCCCCACGGGCTACTTACAGAGAGTGTCCAAACAGTGATCTCCTTGTCACTAGGTTTCTTCTGTTTCAAATCCATCTCTCCTCTCTTCTTTTCCTGCAAACTTGCACAAGTTGCAGAACACTTGTGGGAGTCACTAATCAATACTCAGGATCGATCTCAACTCACCCCGTTTGGGCTACTGAAAGTTTAACCAGGGACAGACTTTCATTGAGCGAATCCATCTTGCCTCTAACTGTGTCTGTCTCTGTGTACTTGCATATTTAAAACATGTTGCAGAGAAACCATAACTTCGATTTTACATCACATAACTTCACCTCTCTCTCTCCCCCCGCTCTCTCTCTCTTTCTTTCTCTCTCTTTCTCTCTCTCTCTCTCTCTATCTGTCTTTCTCTGTCTGTCTCTCTCTCTCTCTCTCTCTCTCTCTCTCTCTCTCTCTCTCTCTCTCTCTCTATCTGTCTTTCTCTGTCTGTCTGTCTCTCTCTCTGTCTGTCTGTCTCTCTCTCTCTGTCTGTCTCTCTCTCTCTCTCTCTCTCTCTCTCTCTCTCTCTCTCTCTCTCTCTCTCTCTCTCTCTCTCTCTCTCTCTCTCTCTCTCTCTCTCGGAAACAGTCGGCCGGCGCTCTCTCTTTCCCTCTGTCACGGTTTAGACAAGGTTCTACAAGGCACAAATTCCATCACAAACACCTAGGTTTCCATCTCAAAGTTATGATTCATAAATATAATCTCTTTAATCATATGCTGTCTGTTATTTCATGGCACTATTTATTTAACAGGGTTGCAAAATACACAGCAGCAAAACCAACCGGGATTCGGTTTGGAATCGAGCCATGTCAATCTCAGTAGTTTTGGGGGGACCGGAGAGTACTTTGCCTGGACTTAGGCAGCCAAAGAAACCGTGTGGCTGGATCAGTATATATACGTTTCTATATACGACGAGATGCATTCTCTTGCTAGGAAACTCAATAAATCCCAAATAGAAAAATAACCACGATAGAATCGGCGGAAGACAGCACCCACAGTCGTTCAAACGGTCAGAGTAAGAAGATCACTCTCGTCTGAGCTCTCTCCTTAACAAGACGCCTTCGGGAAGGGTGCTCACTGGAAGTTTTTCTTGATATCATGACTGATTTATTGTCCTTCTTAACCCCATTGTCTTGCCTTCTCCCCGGAACATTTGAAAACCTTTGCCATTGGCAACCTTGCTGTCTCCGCTTTAAACAGAAGGTCATTGGGACTGATTTCAATCTATTTCACCACGTGGTTATATTCTATGAAACAGTATCGTGCACAATCTAGGTTTGTTTTATAAGAGGTTGAAAGACATCCCAGAACCATCCACACTGGTGAGCTAAAAGATGAACCGATCCTTGTTCCAGCTGACATTCCATCAACCTCACCCTCACATCAATTTACCAGCAGCCCTCCCAAGCTGAGTGAGGTGGATGAGGCAGTGAAGATGGCAAGGTCGGTATCAGCGCCAGGCCCTAACGGTGTTCCATATTGTGTCTACTAATAAGCCCCGGATGTTCTGAAATTTCTCTGGTGAAACATGAGGGCTGCGTGGGATTAGCAAGTGATCCCCAAAGCCTGGAGAAGAGCGGGTGGAATTCTGATCCGAAAAGAAAAGTATTCGTCCACCATACAACAGTTGCGCTAAATAAACATTCTGAACGTAGAAGGCGAGATCTTTTTCAGCATTTTGGCACAAGGACTTACAAAGTATCTGAAACAAACAAATTTCATTGATACGTCAATCCAAAAGGCTGGCATAGCAGGCTTCTCGGGACGTCTTGAACATACCAGCGTCATATGGCATCAAATCCAGATGGCTAAGAAAGAAGGAAAGAAAGAAAGAAACAAGCATGTCTTGTTCCTCGACCGGGCCAACGCCTGTGGAGCAGTTCCTCATTCCCTACTGTGGACTGCTTTTGAATTCTTTCAGATACCTGCAATAGTAACAAATCTGGTAAAACACTGCTTCTGGGAATTGCAAGTTTGTCTCACAACACCAGAATTCACTACAGCTTGGCAACCAGTGGAAGTAGGCAGCATGGCGGGGTGCACCATCTCCCCACTGACCTTCACTGAAGCAATCGAGCTCATTATCAGAGCATCAAAATGAGATATAGGAGGAAAACGACTACAGTTTGATCAAGGGTTAACACCGATATGAACCAATAATGACGATATAACAATACTGACGAAACTGTCCCCTGGAAAAGCTTCCTCAAAACATCACATGGGCGAGGATGAAGATCAAGCCCTGCAAGTGAGAAGCATCTCCATTGTCAAAGGTCAAGTCACGGATCAAAGATTTCATATTGACGGAACACCTGTGCCAACTGTTTCAGAAATGCCAGTTAAGAGCTTGGGTCGATGGTATGATGTTAAGCTCAAGGACACAGAGCAGTTTAAACAACTCCAAAAGGATACTATCATCTACATAGCTCGCGTCCAGAGGACCTGGCTGCCAGGAAAACTCAAGCTGTGGTGCTTCCAGTGCGGCGGACTCCCAAAACTCATGTGGCCTTTCGCAGTGTATGAAATTCTCATAACAATGTGGAAAAGCTCGAAAGAGTGATCAGCACACATGTGAAGCAGTGGCCTGGACTTCCACGATGCTTAAGTTCTGTTGGACTGTACGGGAATGGCAGATTCGAATTACCAATTGCAAGTCTTGTGGAAGGATTTAAATGCACCAAAGCAAGGATGGTCATGACCCTCACTGAATCTGAAGATATTGTTATTCGAACGCCTGCTCGCCGTGTGGCTACTGGGAGGATGTGGACTCCCATCTGAAGCCGTTCAGAGTGCTAAGTCTGCTCTTCGCTTCAGGGACGTGGGTGGCCAAGTCCAGATTGGGAGAGCCGGGCTTGGGCTCGTCCCAAAGGATCCTTAACGGAACAGGGCAACATCAGTGCAGAAGAGACGACTCGTGGTTGAGGAATGAGAAGGCAGGGGGAGGCAGAGCGGCACGCCAGGGCCGTCTAAGTGGCCAAGCAGGACCGATGCTGTAATTGAGAGATCCTGGAAAACAGGAAATTCAGCTTGCTTAGCATCTGGGAGATGGAGGAATTAAGGCTAAGTTTTGTTATCAGAGCCACATATAACCTCCTACTCACATCCCAGAACCTGAACCAGGTGGGGGGTGGACCCCACTTGCTCTTATTGTCAAGCACCTGAATAACTAAGGCACATTTCAGCAGTATACACCAGGAGCCTCAGCCAGGGGCGGTACACTTGGCGGCATAATCAAGTTCTCAGACAGCTGCCATCAATCCTGGAACAGAGACGAATCACCACAAAGGCTCCCCCACAACTATCGGCATGAAATGTCCACATGACACGATTTGTACCGGCAGGCCAACCTTCAGAGCACCATGTAACATCAAAATAGTTAAGCATTTTGCAAGTTTCTTGGTATTGAAAAATAGACGTGGACGTGGGAAAAAAAGCTAGTGTTCCTCCAGAGATTGTGACCAGAAGACTCCGGCCAGACATGGTCCGGTGGTCCACAGCAGCCAAGCTGGCATATGTTGTGGAATATTCAAGGCCATGAGAAGATGGTGTTGAAGAAGTTTATGAGAGGAAAAAGAACAAGTATTCTGACCTGGCAACTGAAGCTGCCCAGAACGACTGTAAGACCAAGATTTCCCCTGTAGAAGTGGGATGCAGGGGATTCGTGGCTATATCTACGACCAGTCTATTGAAGAAGATGGGGGTGAGGGGTTATTTACCCCAACAAGCAATCAAGTCCCTGTCAAATGCAGCTGTAGAAAGTAGAAACTGGATTTGGATTAAAAGGAAAGACAGCAACTGGGCTTCAAGATGAAGACAGGTGTATATGGAACCGAGGGGTGTGTACCTGGGACGCCAGGTAGCACCTTTTCACCCTCTGGTGACGTCGTGGGCTTATCAAAGAAACGCCGAAGGAGGAGTGTGCCCACATGATTACTAAAATGAGGTACCTACCCTCCTTGTCAACACTCCAAGACCATCGCCCACATTCAGATTGTCGACTTATCATTGGGATTGAAATATCAGGTCCTGTTAGCTCTACCAGCTGGGTGGCCTGCGAAATAGAGACAGAGAGAGAAAAACTTTTTCACACTGTTTCACTGTGTCTCGACACCAATGAACCGATTGCCAATGACCCAGAGAAAGTATCGCATTGGGCCAACGTATACAATTTATACCCTGTTCATGTTTCATGCTCTTTCACCTTCCTCTTTTAATTCAGCATATAATGGTGTTTGTCAAACATTGATTTCTGTATGTTATCTGAGTTCGCAATGGCTTTATCTATTGAATAAGTTGTTGTTCTTTGTCTGTCCTGTGTTACTAAATCCGGACGTTTATTATGGATTGTCCCTCCTGTAGTAACTGATCAATTGGCATATAATTTGTAGGAATCTGACACTTGCATTTATTATAAGTTATTGTGTCTTCTGTGCTTCTGAGCAGCTGGTGAAAACTCATGTCCGGACATAGACAAGCGGGCTCTTCTCATTTGTTTAGAACTTTCAGACTGTCCTGGTGGTGTTTAAAATTGTGGCCTCTGGAGATGTCCATAAACATTACTGCGTAGGTCCTTTTCTGATTGGACGGCGGTGATTAGAGAAGTTCCGCAGTAATCAGTGTTGAAACCGTTTCTTATCGCGTTATACATCAATGATTTGGGTGAAGGATTTGATTGCTTTGTGACAGGGTTTGAGACCCAGGCGAAGGTACATGGAATGGCAGGTAGAGCTGAGGATGCAGGGTGCTTGCAGAAGGAATTCGACAGACTGGAGAAGAGACAAAGAATTATAAAGGAATTTAATATAGAGAAGTGCCCAGTGTTACTCTTTGAAAGAGGGAATAAAGGCGTGGACTATTTCGTAAATGGGAAGAACATTTGAATTGAAAATCAGAGTTGCAGAGCCACAGGAAAATCTCCAGATTGAGTCAGTGGTGAGGAGCTAAAATGCATGCTCCAATCCATTTTTAGTAGACTGGTATATGAATGCGTGCAAGGTGGCGAGCCGGCAGCGTGTTGGTCGCGCTGTGGTGATCTGATACTCCCTGTGGTAGCCGGACTATTATAGAAAACGGGATAATATTGAAAGAAACGGAAGTGCAGAGCATTTTGGGAAGATTCCCCACAGGAAAATTTGCAGAAAGTTGAGGAAGCCAAATGCAATGTTAGCATCATTTCCAGACGACTGGGATATAAAAACAACTCTTTAGCAACCTATTAATCTGTATACTCTTCCAGCTTCCTGCCTCACAAGCACGTAGCACGGGCAGCAATTCCTGGAGGGTCCTGCATTTTCACTTCTCTCTGAATTGGCTGAAATGATAAGCAGTATTTCATCACTCATCGCATCCATGTCATTGATAACTCAATGGATCACGATTTCGAGCTGTTCACACTCCCAGTTGAGAATCCAGAGGACTCGTTCGGAGATATCCCCGACATTGTCGCCAACAGAAGCTCCTGTCTGCACCACTAACGAATATCCTATCACGACAACGTGACACGAACCCTGCCGCCCCGTCCACCCCACAGGTACAGACACCGCTAAACTCCTACTTCCCTTCTGAGTCACAGATGCAAACGAAGTGCCTGAGACCCTAACACTGTGACTGAACACTGTTAGGTGATTCTTCCGCGCCTCCCCCCACCAAACTCCGCGACGGTATCGAAAACGTTGAAGGAGATCGTCACATGGGAACTCTTTCCTGGCTCCTTCAGCTATTTCTCCTTCCTGGCTGTCACGCTGTCTCCTCTGTCTTGCGCCCTGGGTGTAACTCCCTCTCTATATGCCTTGTCTATCATTACTTCAGCCTCCCGAATGATCTGGAGCTCGTCCAGTTCAGCCTTTACCTCCTTAACGCGGATTGTCAGAAGCCGAGCTGAACGCAGCTCTCACCTTCTCTGTGCCTTCACTGATCCCGCAATGGGAGCATTCAACTATCCTACCGGCCTCCGTTCTTATCTTATCTGATCGGATATAAAGAAGGGAAAGGAAAAAAGTTCTTGGCCAAGTGATTTTCTTTTCTTTGCCTACTTTGACTGAAGCCTCCCAGAGCTGACGCCTCGGCGAGCAGAAGCCTGAAGATCACCTGCTTGACTGCCCATTCAGACGATGGTTACTGCAGTTCACCCTGGCTTCCTCCTGCTGATCAAACGGAAACGCAGCCTGGATCCTTATCAAAGCTATTTTTCACTGTAACGATCCTCTGTCGCTTTTTTATACCCGTGCTAGGTGAAGTCCTCTCCTCCAAGATCACCCGATGTCCAGATTGGCGGTTGGTTCTACGCTCTCTTGTGGAAAATCATTATTTTGCAAATATCGAACTCGACATCATTGTCAATCTACCTGTGCAACTGTAATTTCTAAGAACTATCAATGCAATAATCATGTTTAATCTGTTTATATAATGTTATTGTTTATTTGTTTGTTTATATTTGCTCCGTGTACCTTATAATGTTATAATGGTTGACTTCAATCTACATATAGATTGGGTGAACCAAACTGGTAAGCGTGTTGAGGAAGAGGATTTCATGGAACGTATCGGGATGGTTTCTCAACCAACATGTCGAGGAACCAACTAGAGAGCAGGTCATTCTAGATTGGATATTGAGCAATGAGGAAGGGTGAGTTAGCAATCTTGTCGTGCGAGGCCCCTTGGGTAAGAGTGACCATAATATGGTGGAATTCTTCATTAAGATGGAGAGTGACATAGTTAATTCAGAAACAAAGGTTCTGCACTTAAGGAAGGATTACTTTGAAGGTAAGAGACGTGAATTAGCTAAGATAGAGAGGCAAATTATACTTAAAGGGTTGACAGTGGATATGCAATGGCAAGCACTTAAAGATCGCATGGATAAACTACAGCAGTTGTTCATCCCAGTTTGGCAAAAGAATAAACCAGGGAAACTGATGCTCCCGTGGCTGACAAGGGAAATTAGGGAAAGTATCAAGTCCAAAGAAGAAACAAATAAATTAGCAAAAAAGCGGCACACCTGAGGACTGGGATAAATTCAGAGACCAGCAGAGGAGGACAAAGGGCTTAATTATTAAATGGAAAAAAGATTATTAGAGAAAGCTGACAGGGAACATAAAGGTGACTGTAAAAGCTTTTATAGATACGTGAAAAGAAAAAGATTGGTCAGGACAAATGTAGGTCCTTTACAGTCAGAAACAGGTGAATTGATCGTTGGAAACAAAGACATGGCATACCAATTAAATAACTACTTTGGTTCTGTCTTCACTAGGGAGGACATAAATAATCTTCCGGAAATAGTAAGGGACCGAGGGTCTAGTGATATTGAGCAACTGTGGGAAATACATGCTAGTCGTGAAGTGGAGTTAGGTAAATTGAAGGGATTAAAGGAAGATAAATCCCCAGGGCCAGATGGTCTGCATCCCAGAGTGCTAAATGAAGTAGCCCAAGAAATAATGGATGCATTAGTGATATTTTTTTCAAAACTCCTTAGATTCTGCATTAGTTCTTGAGGATTGGAGGGTGGCTAATGTAAAACTACCTTTTTAAAAAAGGATGGAGAAAGAAACCGTGGAATTATAGACCGGTTGGTCTGATATCGGTGGTGGGGAAAATGCTAGAGTCAGTTATCAAAGATGTGACAAAAGCACATTTGGAAAGAGGTGAAATCATCGGACAAAGTCAGCATGGATTTGTGAAAGGAAAATCATGTTTGGCGAATCTTACTGAATGTTTTGAAGATGTAACTAGTAGAGTGGATAGGGGAGAGCCAGTGGATGTAGAATATTTAGATTTTCAAAAGGCTTTTGACAAGGTCCCACACAGGAGATTAGTGTGCAAACTTAAAGCACACGGTACTGGATGTATGGTATTGATGTGGATAGAGAATTGGTTGCACACAGGCAGCAAATAGTGGGAGTAAACGGGATATTTTCAGAATGGCTGGCAATGACAAGTGGGGGACCGAAAGGCTCAGTGCTGGGACCCCAGTGGTTTACAATATATATTAATGATTTAGACGAGGGAATTAAATGCAGCTCACGTTTGCGGATGACACGAAGCTGGGCGGCGGTGTTAGCTGTGAGGAGTATGCTAGCAGGGTGATTTGGATAGGTTAGGTGAGTGGGCAAATTCAGGGCAGATGCAAATTAATGTGGATAAATGTGAGGTTATCCACTTTGATTGCAAGAACAGGAAAACAGATTATTATCTGAACGGTGGCCGATTAGGAAAAGGTGAGATGCAACGAGACCTGGGTGTCATTGTACACCAGTCATTGAAGGTGGACATGCAGGTACAGCAGGCGGTGAAAAAGGCAAATTGTATGTTGGCATTTATAGCAAAAGGATTTGAGTAAAGGATCAGGGAGGTTCTACTGCAGTTGTACAAGGCCTTGGTGAGACCGCACCTAGAATATTGTGTGCAGTTTTGGTCCCCAAATCTGAGGAAAGGCATTCTTGCCATAGAGGGAGTACAAAAAAGGTTCACCAGATTGATTCCTAGGAATGCAGGACTTTCATATGAAGAAAGACTGGATCGACTAGGCTTCTACTGTCTGGAATTTAGAAGATTGCGGGGGCATCTTATTGAAACGTATAAAATTCTAAAGGGATTGGACAGGCTAGATGAAGGAAGATTGTGTCCTATGTTGGGGCAGTCCAGAACGAGAGGTCACAGTTTAAGAATAAAGGGGAAGCCTTTTAGGACCGAGATGAGGAAAAACTTCTTCAGACAGAGCGTGGTGAATCTGTGGAATTCTCTGCCACATGAAACAGTTGACGCCGGCCAATTGGCTATATTTAAAAGGAAGTTAGATATGGCCCTTGTGGCTAAAGGGCTCAGGGGCTATGTAGAGAAAGCAGGTACAGGGTTCTGAGTTGGATGATGGATGATCAGCCATGATCATACTGAATGGCGGTGCAGGATCGAAGGGCCGAATGCACCTATTTTCTATGTTTCTATGTTTCCTTTCCAGATTGGTTGTATAACAATGTCCAGCTGTGTGTCAATAAGTTTCTCAATTTTGTGCCAATTTACAGAGACGACACGCATCCGTGGAGAGCAGATTGCTGGGATTATTAGGTACACGACCAATATGCTTTTGAATCGCTTCTCTGACTGTCTGCAAATAAAGGGTTAACTGCACCTGTCATTCCGTAGAACCTAATTAAGCGAGTGTCCGTGGGGATTGTCGACGTCACCGCGGAGGTGTGGCTGCTGCCTAACTGTTCTATTGATATGTCCCCCTCTCAACGCCAGTCTGAGTCAGAGACGCCAGTCTACGCGATCAGAGAAAAGCGGGCTCCAGGTAGAGAGAGGACAGAGGCTGGATCGGGAACAGGATCTGGAGTCTTCCCTCAATGGATCAGCAAAACACATCACGTATCGCTGTGGCATCTTTAAGGAATATTGACCTGGCGTATCCATATCTGGATAAAAATCCTAAAGGAATACCGTTGGATTTTCGAATCTATCAGGCGCTTAGTACCGTCAAAATGATTTATTATCCTATACTCGCCATTGTAGCTGTCCCTGGTAAGAGTCTCGTCTCTTCCTCCTGAATAACGTTGAAAAATATAAGTAAGCTTCTCTTTCATACCTGTTCTCTAACGACGCACTAATTGCATGGCAGGAATCTCAAACTGGTACCGCTTCAGCAACACTGGCTGAGTGAATTACGGAAGTTCTCCCTCCAGCTTTGGGGCTGTCAGCGTCCCGGTTACCTTTCTGTCTGGCAAACGTTATCTGTGTCTCTTTTCCTGTCAAACACTGCCACCAAGTGGCCTCTCATGCACCTTAACTCACGGAGAAGCAAGTTCGAGCGCACACAAGCTCTCCGCACAGTGCGCACCCTCCAATCCAGCCAGTATTCAGGTAAATTACATCTGCATCCTCTGTGAAACATACACATGCTTCCGGTACTTTATGCTGGTTTGCAGCAGCAGCAGCAGCATGCTAACAAGAAAGCAAAAGGGATATTGGCCGTCATTGACAGATGCGGGAATTTAAGAATAGGCTGCACAAGGTACTGGTGAGGCAGCAGCTGGAGTACTGCGTCCGGGACTCGTCTCCTGACGAGAAGCAATTTACTGGCGTTGTAGTCGTTTCCCCATTTTGATTCTAGACGTGAGGTGGCGAGACTATAAGGAAAGATTGAGTCGCCTCGGACTGCGCACACTGGAATTCAGAAGGATCAGAGACGATCTTTTTAGCAACATGTAAAAATACTAAAGGGATAGTTAAGACAAGGACAGGAAGGTCGTTTCCACAGGTAGGTGAGACTAGATCTAGGGAACATAGACTGCAGTTTCTGGGGAGTGAATTTCGTACGGAGATGAATTCGCCCATTCGGCTACTAATTCTTCTGCTCTAATGTTCTCTCGTGTTTACAGATGAAGGAAGTTGAATTTCTGTTGCCGTGATACTTGGCACTTAATCACTAATCCTTCTCCTGACGCCAAATATCAGAATACATCCCAGCCATCCATTGATATCACTGCGTAACCCATAGGGCTCGGGAGTTGAATTCGGACATTCGAGCACAGTGGCCTCTCCGCCATTCCATCACAGGTGATTTATTGCCCCTCTCAACCACCTTCTGGCGGCCATTCTCCATATCCATTGACGCCCCGACGAATCAGGGATATATCACTCTCTGCTACAAATTTTGGCAGCGAACTGACTCCCATAGCGGTCTGTGCCGAGAAAGTCCACATATTCAGCAGATTCTGTCTAAACAAATTTCCATCTACCTCTGTTCTAAAGTGATGTCGTTCTATTGGAAATATTCATCCTCTAGTTTAAGACTCCACATGTACAGAAGCTAACCTCTCCAAGTCCACGAAATGCGGCCTTGCAATATTCGATAGGTTTCAATTAGATTCCACTAATTGTTCTGAACTTACTCACTACCCATTTATTAATAATTCCTTAGTAGAAACATTGCTTCAATGTCCATCTCTGTTCTCGGAAATGCAATCGATTAAAATAGTTGATTTCTGAGAATCTCTCCATCCAAGTCTGTGTTAATGGTCTTTATTTCACTCCGCATAGTAAACGTGGTGACAATCATCATCCTGTCGCGGGGAAATTGCGGTCTCTCCAAAGGCGTCACAAGGTACCTGGTTGCCATGGTAGCAGCAGATCTACTGGTCGTTCTCCTCGATCTGGTATTGAACAAGATTCCGTTGAGTTACATGCCACTGGAGGTTTTCCTCTGGTCGGATCGTGTTGGCGTGTGTAATATCCACGCAGTCATGCTCTACACCGTCACGGACTGTTCTGTCTGGTTCACCGTCACTTTCACCTTTGATCGATTTGTCGCCATTTGTTTTCAGAAGCTAAAACGAAATTACTGCAACGGGAGAGCGGCGGCTCTGGTTCTGGGGACAGTGACTGTGCTGAGCTGCCTAAAGAACATTTTCTGGTACTTTTTGCTCGATGGGTCATATTCCATGTCACTTTGGTTCATGCTCTGTTTACGTTCTTTCCGTATTCTCCTATCACTGGAGACAATATTTCTGCTGATTCATTCCCTCCTCACCCCAATATTCCCCTTTCTCTTGATTCTCCTGTTAAACAGTTTAACCATCAGACACGTCTTAGTGGCCAGCCGAGCCCGGAGGAGACTCCGTGGTTCGCGCGATGGCGAGACGCTCGCCGACCCGGAGATGAAGAACCGCAGGCAATCGCTCCTGTTAATGCTGGTGATGTCGGGGAATTTCATCCTGCTGTGGGCGCTGCTGACGGTGTATTCCGTATTGGATAACTTGTTTCTTTACACTAACTTTTCTCCCCCGAATAGTCCGCGTGAACTGGGTTACATGCTTCAACTCCTGAGCTGCTGTACCAACACGGCTCTTTACGCCGTGGCCCAGACCAGGTTCAGGGTACAGTTCAAGGAGACGGTGAAATATCCCTACTGTCTCATGATAAAGTTCACTCGGCGTTGTCAGGAAAGCATTAATCGTCAGTGACGCCCCAAAATACCCCATGTGCAGTCCACCGGGGCTGTGGCCGGCCGCGATTAGCTCCCGCACTTCATCCCTCCATGGACCATCAGGAAAAAGCAGTGTCCCACTCTACCTACACTCCGCACTTTCCAGATTAATTTCTTCATGGGTTCCCTGTAATGTCTCCATCAGTTCCACCAAGTGGGTGATTCTACCCTTATTTGCATGCGACGCCTTAACATCACCATCGCGATACGACTGTGGTGCCCTGCCGTATTCCCTGAGGCCCGAATGCCTGCTCAGGTATGCTCGATGAAGCTCCTTCTCTTTCCACTAGCGAGGGATGTTGCTTACAAGAGCTCCTGCCTTTGAACCGTTCAGGAAGACTGGTTATCCTGAACAGAGTGAAAGTCTCCGCTTTCAGCAATAGAACACACCTGGAGTCTGATTTTGCTGTTAACAATCACTATTTTGTTAGTATCTATGTAATATAGTAATTTGAACCAGATAAACCAAGGTGTGTAAAAAAATAAAGTTCCCAAACTTATTCAAGATCAGGTGGCAAGTGTTACAGTCTGAAGATGGTATGTAAGAAATTTATGTTTAGTTTAAATGCACATAAATTGAAGTGAGGGATAGATATTTGTAATCCAAACAAACAGGTGTCGTCCATATTCTCGCTGTTCTCTGAATCCTCACACGAAACATCACTAACAGTAGCTTATCACAAGTCGGACGTCTCCAAGGGATCCACTACCCAGGCAAGGGTGTTTATGCCGTTATATTCCACAATCAAACACGTGATAGCTACATATCCGTATCCACGACCTACGAAATATCTCCAACAGTGACTTTCCAGAGGGGTGCATTTCTTCAGTGAACTACCACACCCAGTCAAAGGTAAACACACACGTGGTATTCACAAAGCTTTTCCCCTCACCAGAGAACCACTCCTGCGGATTAACTCTGTGACAACCACACTTTCGTATCCGAATGGAAACGAACTCATCCTCACTGGCTGCTTGGAGACAGAGTCCAAACAGTGATCTCCTTGTCACAAGGTTTCTTCTCTTTGAAACCTTCCCCTCCTCTCCTCTCTGCAACTTTCTTCTACTTCCAGCGACTTGTGAGAGTCATTCATTAATACTCTGGATCGATCTCAACTCAACCATTTCGGCTGCTGAATGTTTACACCAGCGGCGTACTCACTGGTGTCTCCCATTGAACAAATTGATCTTGACTCTGACAGTCTGTCTCTATCTGCTTGTATATGCGAAAAAAAGGTACAGGAAAATGTAAACATTCATGGTCCACCAAATGACGCCACCTCACTCACCATGGCAATGTAGCAAATTTTAGAGTCTGCAGAAATCCGGCAGTATCTCAAAGTCAATCTTAATTCTCTCGGCCTTCTTGAAGTGACAGTCCACAGAAAGAATGAACCCTGGGGGTATATAACAGTCAAAACACCTGCCCGTTCACAGGTAATTCAGTAACTCTGCTGTTTGGGTCACTCATCTGCAGAAATACAAACGTAGATTTGTATGCCGCCAGCAGGTGGCAGATTCTGATGGAGAGATTTTATGTTGTAACTCAGGAATCTCATTGTCATCACAAGGCAGAAAGAACAGTCCATAGTTAATGTCCGACAGTGAATCCTCTGGAATTTGTGATATATATAAAACAGATTAGGATGTCTGCAAATAGGGGAAATAATAATCTTGCAGATGACACAAAACTATTTATTTGCAACCATATACAAAGCATCGGGCAATGTTCATGCGGTAGGTTCAAATGCCCTCTAAAGGGCAAGACGTTTACACAGAGTGTAGTGGGAACATGGGATGCACTTCATGTTGTGGAGTTCGAGGCATAAGGACAAGTGGCCTTTAAAAGATGCCGAAGCAGACAGAGGTCGATGGGGAAAATGGAAGGACATGCTCATTTTACAAGCAGAATTGATTAGTTAGCAATTATAGAAACACAGAAAATCTACAATACATTACAGGAACTTCGGACCACAATTTTTTTGCCGAGCTTTACTTTATTAATTTATTATTTACTTTATTAATTAGCTGGTGTTACCAATAAGTCTCTATTTTTTTTAAGCTACATGTGCCTATCCAGGAGTATCTTAAAAACCCTATCGTATCTGCCTTCACCACCGTCAGCGGCAGGTCATTACACGTAAGCACCAATCTCTGCGTGGAAAATGTAACCTGACATCTCCAGTACCACCTACCAGCGGCTTAAAACTGTGCCCTCTCCTGATAGCCATTTCAACCCTGGGATAAAGTGTCTGACTATTCACATGATCAATGTATCTCATCATCTTATACAGCTATATAAGGCCAACACTCATCCTCCGTCACTCCAAGGAGAAAAGACCTATTCTCGTAAGGTATGCTACCGAATTCAGGCAACATACATGTAAATATGCTCTACACCTTATCTATGTTTTTCACATCCTTCTTGCATTGAGGCGACTAAATCAGAGCACAGTACTACAAGTGGGGTTGACCAGGGTCCAGTATAGCTGCAACGAAACCTCTCGCCTCTTGAACACAATCCCACGACTGATGAAGGCGAAAGTTCCAGACGCCTTCTTAACCACAGAGTCAACGTGCGCAGCTACTTTGAGCGTCCTATGGACTCGGACCACAGGATCCTTCTGAACCTTGAAACTGCCAAGGATCTTGCCAATAATACTATATTCTGCCATTATATTTGAGCTACCAAAACGAACCACTTCACACTTATCTGGGTTGAACACCAGCTGCCACTACTCTGCCCAGGTTTCCATTCAATCAATGTCCCGCTGGAACTTCTGACAGCCCTCTACACTATCCAATATACTCCAACCTTTGTGTCATCAGCAAGTTTACTAACCCATACTTCCAGTTCACCGATATGCACGCAGTATATGACCCGTCTACAAACTGTCTTTGCCTTCGGTGTGCAAGCCAGTTCTGGATACTCAAAGCAATGTCCCCTTGGATCCCATGCCTCCGTACTTTCTCAACAAGCCTTGCATTGGGTACCTTTTTAAATGCCTTGCTGAAATCCATATACACTACATCTACTGTTCTTCCTTCACCTCCATGTTTAGTCAAATCGGCGAAACATTCAATTACTGATGTAATGTATGACCTGCCCTGGTCAAAGCCATGCTGACTATTCCTAATCATATTATACCTATCGAAATGTTCATACATCCTGCCTCTCACGATCGTCTTCATTAACTTACCAACCACTGAAGTAAGTCTCACTGGTCTGTAGTTCCCTGCGCTATCTCTACCCCCTTTCTTGAATAATGTAACAACATCCGCAAACCGCCAGTCCTACGGAATCTCTCGCGCCGCAACTGATGATGCAAAGATCATCGTCAGAGGCTCAGCAATCTCCACCCTTATCTCCTGCAGTTACCTGGGATACGTCTCATCCGGTGCCGGCGACTGATCCAACCTGATACTTTCTAAAACTCCAGCACCATCTTTCCTAATATGTAGATCCTCAAGTTTTTCAGTTAGCTGTAAGTCATCACTACAGTCACCCAGAACCTTCTCCACAGTGAATACTGAAATAAGGAATGCATTAGGTGCCTCTCCTATTTCTTCCGCTTCCATACACACTTTCCCACTGTTACACGTGATAGGTCTTATGCTTTCAGGTCTTATCCTCTTGCTCTTCACATACTTGTAGAATAAATTGTGGTTTTCTTTCATCCTGCCCGCCAAGTCCTTCTCATGACATCTTTTGTCTCAACTAATATCCTTTTTAAGCTCCTCCTGTTAGTCTTTTAGAATCGCCTAGATCTCTAACATTACATAGCTCTCTGAAACTTTTGAAAACATTTTTTTTTATTGACTGGCTTTATTACAGTCTTTGCACAGCACGGTTCCTGTACCCTACCACGACTTCCCTGTCTCATTGGAACGTTCGTATCCAGTGGTGCGCGCAAATATACGCCGAACATTTGACACATTTCGTCCATTCAATTCACTGAGAAAATCTGTTCCCAATTTAAGCTTCGAATCTCGTCCCGATAGCCTCGGAATTCTTCTTCCTCCAATTAAACGCTTTTCTAACTTGTCTGTTCCTATCTCTCTCCAATGCCATTGCAAAGGAGGTAGAATTATGATCACTGTCTCCAAAATGCTCTGCCACTGAGAGATCTGATACTCGACCAGTTTTCTTTCCCAATACCAAACCAGGTACAGTCTCCCCTCTTGTAGGCTCATCTACACATTTTATCAAGAAACCTTCATGAACACATCTAGCAAACTCAATCCCATCTAATCCCTCCCTCTAGGGAGCTGCAATCGATATTTGGGAAATTAAAATCTCCCATCACGGCAATTCTGCTATTATTACACATTTCCAGGATATCTTTCCCTATCTGCGCCTCGATATCCCTGTTACTATTGTGCGGCCTATAAAAAAATCACCCAGTAAAGTTGTTGACCATTCCTGTTGCAAAACCTAACCCTCAGAGACCTGTAGATAATCCCACCATTACGCCAAACTTTTCTGCAGCCGTGACACACTCTCTGATCAACAGTGCCACGCCCACTCCTCTTTTGCTTCCCCCCTGTCCCTGGCCTCCCAAGTCCCTGTAATAGTCATAGCTCCAAGTACTGATCCACGCTGTAAGCTCATCCGCTTTCTTCACAATACTCCTTGCGTTAAAATGGACTCATCTCAAACTGTCAGTGTGAGCACGTCCCTTCTCTATCACATGCCTATCCTCCCTCTTACACTATCTACATGTATTCTCTTTTTGTAAGCCAATCTCCTCTTCCTCAGTCTATTCCGTTCGGTTTCCACCACCTAGCAATTCTACTTGAAACTCTCCTCATTAGCCTCAGCAAACCGCCCCACCAGGCGGTTATTGGTCGCCCAAGGTTTCAGTTGCAACAGTCCTTTTGGCACAGGTCATACCTTCTCCTAAAGTGGACTCAATGGTCCAAAAATGTCCACTGCTTCAATCCCTCAGTCAGACATTTATCCTCCACCTGATTCTATTCCTATCTTCACCGTTTCGTGATAAATCAATGATCCCGAGATTACTACAATTGCGGTCCTGTTTCTTAACATCCTTCCTGACACCCTGTAATATTTTTTTCGGGACCTTTCCTTTTTCCTACCAATGACATTACTTTCAATATGGACCACGACCTCTGGTTATTCTCCCTCCTACTGTAGGATATCTTAGACACGATCTTAAACAACCCGGAACAAGGCACCAGGGAAGCAAACTACCATCCCAGTTTCTTTCCGGCGTCCACAGAATCGCCTGTCCAAACCCTAATTATAGAGTCCGCTATCACTACTGCCTTCCCCTGATTTTCCCTATCCTTTTGAGCCACACGTCCTGACTCTGAGCCAGAGGCACGACCACTTTTGCTTCCCACAGGAAGTCTGTCCCACCAACATCAGTACTTCAATTGTTGTACTTATTATCAAGAGGTACTACAGATGGGGCAATCTCTAGTACCTGACTCTTCCCTTTCCCTCCCGTGATTGTGACCCACTTGTCTGTCTCCCGTGACCACAGTGGAGCCTCCTGCCTGTAACTCCTTTCTCTTGCCTCCTCGCTCTCCCTGACTATACGAACGTCATCGACCTGCAGCTCGACACATCGGGTCCAGATATGGCCGTCCAGGAGTCTGGGAGATTTCAGGACCTCGAACATCTGACACCAAGCACAGAACACCGGCCTCACACACATTTATTCTTTCCGCAACTGACACCGGCACACTTAGCTCACCGTTGCAGACTGCCTGATTGGAGTATGTGACGGCCGTCGTGCTGAAGGTTGGTCGCATTTCTGATATGTCTGTCCAGGGCTACACGTTGTATCGGAAGAATTGGAAGGTCTTTAGATTACATGCCGTGGCTCTGCAGGTAAAGAATAGCATCAGCTTAGTAAAAATATGTGACATCGGATCGTAATCTGTGGAATCATTGTGGGTTGTTTTAAGAATCTGACAGGGTAAAAGGATCCTCATTGGAGGTATATGCAGGCTTCTCGACAGAGCTAGAATACAGACCACAGGTTGCGACGGGGAAAATGTGTGCATAAATGTCGATGTTATGATAGCCATGGGATTGTTCTTCATGCAGCTCGATTGGGTTGGTTTGTTTTTACAGTCTGTCCTTCACCCGACCTGTGGATCAGCTATACCTGATTGGGTGCTATGAAATGAATCAGAAATGATTAGGGAGCTTAAGGTAAACGAACATTTGGAAAGCAGTCATTACGATCCAGTTGAGTTCAATTTCAAATATGATAGGGAAAATTAAACTCCGACGCAGCAGTATTTCAGTGGTGTAAAGGATATTACTGTGTTACGAGTAACGTCTTGGCCAAATAAAAAATGAAGGAGACGCTGTCAGGATTGACTGCAGGTCAGAGAGGCGGTGAAGTTCCGGTAAACCAGAGCAATGTGCAGAATGCATGCATTCTAAAAACAAATAAATACTCAAATGACAAATTAGTACAGTCGCGGCAAAATGTAAAAACAAAAGAGAAGGCATATAAAAAGGCAAAAACAACTGGGGAAAATAGCGTATTTGAGAAGCTTTTAAGATGAAATATGAAAGCAAGATAGTGAAACATATCAAGGTGGGTAGAAAAATCGTTTCCAATTACACACAATTCAAAGAGAAATAAGAGTGGATATAAGCCCGCTAGAAAATGTGGCAGGACAAATAATAATGGGGAAAAAAGGAGATGGCAGATGAAATAAATAAGTATGTTGCATCAATCGTCTCTGCTGAAGATACTAGCTGTATGTCTGATGTTGTAGTGTGTGAAGGAACAGGAGTGGGTGAAGTTATTCTCACAAGAAAGAAGTTATTCATAAAGCAAAAAGACCAACGGATACATCATTCACCCAGACCAGAAGAACTTCACGTTATGCTTCTCAGAGAGTGATTGGTAGAGATTGTGGACCATTAGCAATGATCTTTCTAAAATCATTGGGCTGTCTCATGGTGCCGGGGCAGAACAATTGCAAATGCCACTTCGCTCTTTAGGAAAGGACGGCGACAGCAGAAAAGGAGTTATACACGTGAAAGGATGCTTCCGAAGGTTTGGGTGTCTGAGACAGGAGGGTTTAGCCTCAGAATATAGAGTCGTCCATTTAAAACAGAGAGGCAGAACTTTCTTTCTCCAGAGGTGGTGCATTTTGGGAATCTGTTATCACATTCAGCTGTGAAGGCAATACCCTTGGGTTTATTTAATGCAGAGATTTATTATATTTTAGAATACGCAAGTATACGCTGGGAAGGCAGCTGGGGGAGCTCCGGAGAGAAAACAAGGCATGCGCGTCGTGTTAGAGATGAGAGAAGAGCGAACAGGACACAATGTGACCTGCGACAACTTCTTCACATTTCAGGAGCTTGGTCAGGCGCTCCTGAAGAAGAAAATCAAAATGGTGGGCACTGTGAGGTGGAACAAGCCTGAGCTGCCACCTGCTGTGATTGCAACAAGGGGGAAGAGACGTCTTGTCTTCCAAGTTTGCTTTCACAGTTGTCTCGTATATGCAAAAGACGAACATGAATGTCATCCTTATGAGCACATCACATAAGGCTGCAGAGGGCAGCGCACTGGAGGGCAGAAAATCAGCCATCATCCTTGACTACAATGCCAACAAAGGAGGAGTGAACAACCTTGACAAAGTAACAGACACATACAGCTCATAGAAATATCGACATACAATACCTCTGTCATGCGGAGTGAGCTGTACTCTACCTGGAGTGCAAGCAAGAAGCTCTGGAGGTGGTTCTTTCCAGAGGAGGTTGGGAAGCTCCTTGTGACTCATTTTGTGCAAAGACGACGGCACCTTCCCCGCACAGCAGCCTCAGCAGCAGTGGTAAGGGCAGTGCCGCGATCTGAACCCGGCCCTGATCAACAACAAGTCCCACAAGAAGCCAACACAAGGGGGCAGAAGAGATGGAGATGCAACTTCTGCTCTGTCTAAAAGGACTGCAAAACACAGACAGCTTGCTGCAAATGTGGGAAACACATTTGCAAGGGTCACACACGCACAATTTCCTAACACTGCTTTGAATGCGAAGACCTGTGTGAAGATATCATTTTTTTGTTTTGTTTGTTGGTCAAATGTTAATTCATGTAGAATTAATAGTTAATAGTTATAACTTCATATATATATATATATTTCTTAGGTAAAATAGGACAAGTTATTTTGATAGTAGATTCTTTTTCTCCATGAACTTATTATTTTGCCTAAAATACACCGCCGCTCTCTGAAACATTCAGTAAGGATTAACCAACCATTTAATAATGTCAGAAATGCTATCTAAACATTCTACAAGGATTTGTGGTTCATAATTTGGTATAGCCACTTGTTATGAGCGGATTCGAGCCGGGTCAAACTTGATCCGGACCATACTGTGAAGGTATTGAATATTAACAGTATGTAAGGTTTAATTCAGCAGATTGTAATGTTTTATGTATGTTTTGTGTGCTTGCAATGGCTTTATCTATTGAATAAGTTGTTGTTCTCTGTCTATCCTCTGTTACTATTTCCGAGCGGTTATTAAGGATTGCCCCATCTGTCATTACTGTTCGGTAGTTATAAAATTTGTTGCAATATGACTCCTGTATTTATAATAAGTTGTTGTGTCTTTTCTGTTTCTCAGCAGCTGGTGAAACCTCATACCCGGACATAAGCAATCACGCTAATTTCTCATTCGCTCGGATCTTTCAGATTAACCTGGTGGTGTTTAATATTGTGGCCTTCTGGAGATGTCAATAAACATTACGGCATAGGTCCTTGGACGGCGGTGATCAGTCCTGTTCCGCAGCAATCGTTGCTGAAACCGCTTCTTATCGCGTTGTACATCAATGATTTGAATGAAGGCTTTGATTGCATGGTGACGTTAATCTGCATACTCTTACTTCTTCCTGCCTCACAAGCACGTAGAACGGGCAGCAAATCCCTGCGGTCCTGCCTTTTAATTTCACTCTTAACTCCCGGAACTTGCAGTGCAGTATTTCGTCACACATCGTAACCATGGCATTGGTAACTCAAAGGGCCACGATTTCTGGTTTTTCGCTCTTACTGTTAAAAATGCTGAGGACTCGATCCGAGATAAACCTGATGTTGTCGTGACAGAACCACCTGCCCATCCCACTAACGAAAATCTTATCACCACATCGTGACATTCACCCTGACGCCCCCCTCCCACACACACAAACACCGCTCAACGCCCACTTTCCTTCTGAGTCACAGAAGCAAACTAAGTGCCTGAGACCCGACCACTGTGACTGAACACTCTTTGGTTATTCTCACCCCCACCCCCACAAATCCGCGATGGTATCTAAAATGTTGGGGGTGATGGCCACGTGGGATCTCTGTTCTGCCCCTCCAGCTTTTTCTCCTACCTGAAGGTCACACAGTCTCCTGGGTGTAACTTCTTCTCTTTATGTCCTGTCTATCGCTTCAGCCTCCCGAATGAACTGGAGCTGGTCCAGTTCCAACTTCACCTCTTTAAGGTGGATTGTTAGAAGCTGCAGCTGAACGCAACACTCGCAACTATAATCGTCAGGGCCACTGGACGTCTCCAAGCCTCCCCAGATACCGCAACAGGAGCTTGTTAACTATCCTGACTGGCATCTCTGTTATCCATCTGATCAGATATGAAGAAGGGAAGTGAAGCATATCTTAAGCAAGCACTTTTTCTTTTCCATTGCCTACTTTGACTGAAGCCTCCAGGAGTTGACACGTCATCTGCCCCTGCCTGCCTCCTGCTGATCAACCGCAAAGGCCGCCTGGGCGCTGATCAAAACTCTTTTTCACGTTAAGGATCCGCTGTCGCTTTTCATTCCTGTGCTGAGTGAAGTCCTGTCCTCCTCAATCACCCGGCGTCCAGATTGGCCGCTGGATTGAAGCTCTTTTTTTCTGAATGTTATTATTTTGAAATGATCTAACTCGATATTATTTTCAATCCACCTATGTAACTGTATTTTTTTAAGAACGGTGTCAATGCAATAATTATTTTCAATCATTTTATGTCCTTATTTTGCTGATTTTATCTGGCATTTGTTTCGTTTATCCTTTCCAGACTAGCTGTATTTCAGTGTCTGATTGTGTGTTAACACGTTTCTCGATTTTGTGTCCGTTTACAGACACGGCACGGATCGGTGGACAGCCCATTGCTGGGATTATTAGATACACTTCCAGTCTGCGTTTGTACTGCGTCTCAGACGGTCTGCAAATAAAGGGTTAATTGCACTAGTCATTCCGTAGAAGTTAAGTAAATGAGTTTCGAGGCGATTGCCCACGTCACTGCGGAGGCGTGGCTGCTGTTTGCCTGGTCTATTAATGTGATAGAGAGACGACAGAGGCTGGATCGGGAACAGGAATATGGAGGATTACAGAAATGGATCTGTAAAATGCATCGCGGGACACTGCGGCATCTGTAATGAATATTTTCTCGGCGTATCAATATATGGTTAAAAAAAAGTGAATTGATACCATATAACCAAGTAACCATATAACAATTACAGCATGGAAATAGGCCATCTCGGCCCTTCTGAAAGTTTACTCTCACCTAGTCCCACTGGCCCTCACTCAGCCCATAACCCTCCATTCATTTCCTGCCCATATACCTATCCAATTTTACTATAAATGACAATATCGAACCTGCTTCTACCACTTCTACTGGAAGCTCGTTCCACACAGCTACCACTCTCTGAGTGAAGAAATTCCCCTCGTGTTACCCTTAAAGTTTTGCCCCATAACTCTCAACTCATGTCCTCTTGTTTGAATCTCCTCTACTCTCAATGGAAAAAGCCCATCCACGTCAACTCTGTCTTGCTCATAATTTTAAATTCCTCTATCGTCCCCAACCCCCAACCTTCTACGCTCCAAAGACACCGTTGGACTTTTGAATCACTCAGGCGCTTGAGCCCTTCCAACTGACTTACTACCCTGTCCTTGCCACTGCAGCAGTCCCTGGTAAGTGTCTTGCCACTTCCTCGTGATTAACGTTGACAAATATCAGTCAGCTTCTCTTTAATGCCTGTCGTCTAACGATGCGCTGAAGGCCTGGCAGGTTTGTCAAACCGGTACCGCTTCAGCAAACACTGACTGAGTGCATTATGGACGTTCTCTCTCCAGCTTTGGGGCTGTCCGCGTCCCGGTTACTTCTCTGCCAGGCAAACGTTGTCTATGCATCTTCTCCTTTCCAACACTTCCAACAAGTGACCACTCATGCACTTTCACTCCAGGATAAGCAGGTCCGAGCTGCACAAACTTTACTCATAGTGAGTGCTCTCCAATCCAGGCAGTGTTCTGGAAAATTTCATCTTCACCCTCTCTGAAGCATTATTCTGCTTCCGGTGCTGAGGTGAACAGAATTTCTGGTCTCTATGTTCAGCAGTCCTGTTGGGACAAGATAGGATTGATCAGCTTTCTCGACGTTTGCTGGAGTGGACTGCACCGCCTAAAATAACTAAATAAGTTAGTAAGCAAGCAAATAGATAGATAGATAGATAGATAGATAGATAGATAGATAGATAGATAGATAGATAGATAGATAGATAGATAGATAGATAGATAGATAGATAGATAGATAGATAGATAGATAGGTAGATAGATAGATACATGGACATATAGATAGACGGATGGATGAATTGATTAATAGCTAACTAGATAGATAGATAGATAGATAGATAGATAGATAGATAGATAGATAGATAGATAGATAGATAGATAGATAGATAGATAGATAGATAGATAGACAAATACCTCCAAGGCCTCACATGTTAAAGAGAATGAGGTCATTTCTGCCAATGTCCACCGCAGACACTAATAATGAAGAGGAATCTGAAATCCTGCAGACGGATATCGGCTGGTTACGCGACAATATTAGCGTCTAGTCTGATGGAGCGCAATGTTGCTAAAGGCGAGGTCATCCACTTGGGAGGGACAAATGGAAGAACAGAATGTTACTAAGTGGTAAACGATTCCAGTATGCTGCCGTGTGGAGGCACTTCAGAGTGTTTGTTCTTCAATCACAAAAGGTTGGTTTGCAGCAGCAGCAGGCTAACAAGAAGGCAAATGGGATATTGGCCTACATTGCTACAGGGGTGAATTTATGAGCAGGGAGGTTACGCTGCAACTGCACAAGGCACTGGTGAGGCGGCATCTGACGTACTGCATGCAGGTCTGGTCTCCTGACTTGAGGAGGGATTTACTGGCGTTGCCGTCGGTTCACCATTTTGATTCCAGACATGAGGTGGCGAGGCTATAAGCAGAGAGGTTGAGTCGCCTGGGACAGCACACACTGTAATTCAGAAGGATGGAGTCGGTCTTTTAGCAACATATAAAAATCCGTAAGGGATAGATAAGACTGGGACAGGAAAGATGTTTCCACTGGTAGGTCAGACTAGAACCCGGGGACATAAGCTGAAGCTTCTGGGAGGTGAATTTAGGACGACGATGAGCAGGAATTGTTTTTCCCATCGGGTGGAAAACTTGTGGAATTCTTTCCCAATGAAGCAGTTGAGGCTACCTCAGTAAATATATTTAAGTTTGGATAGTTTTTGCATAGTCGGGGTTTTACGGGATATTTTTTAGGGGGGGAAGCATGTAGATGGAGATGAGCCCATAGTCGGATCGGCCATGATTATCTTCAATGATGGAGCATGCAGTCTGAACAGTTGGACTACTCCGGCTATTATTTCTTCAGTTCTTTAGCTCTAATGTTCTGGCGTGTTTACAGTTGAGGGAAGTTGAATTTCTACCCTCGTGATACTTGGTACATTAATCAGTAATCATTTCATTGTCGCATCCCGTTTCCAGCTCCTTCTGACACCAAAGATCAGAATACATACGAACCATCCATGGATATCAGTGCTTAGCCCATAGGGCTCGGGAGCTGAATTCGGTCATTAGAGCACCGATCCTTCTCCGCCATTCCATCATAGCTAATTTATTATCCCTCTCAACCACATCCTGGCAGCCACTCTCCAAATCCAGTGACGTCCCGACGACTCAAGGGCATATCACTATCTGCTGCAAACGATTCCAACGAACTGACTCCCCATTGGCATCTGTGGCGAAGAATTCCATATTCATCAGACTCGGTCTAAACTAATTTCTAGCCACCTTTACTCTAAAGCGATTTCTTTCTATTGTAAATCCCCATCTTCTAGTTGTAGACTGCACAACTACAGAGCTATCCGCTACACGTACAGTATATATCAGCCGTTCAATGAGATTCCCCTCATTCTTCTGAACTTCATCAGATACATTATAATCACTACCGATTTAATAATGGCTCCCGATTATCTCCTTAGTAGATACATTGATTCTATGTCCATGTCTGCTCTCGTTAGTGCTATCGATTAAAATAATTTTTTTCAGATAATATTTCCATCCAGGTGTGTGTTAATTGTTTTTATTTCTCTCCGCACAGTGAACGTGGTGACAATCGTCAGCCTGTTGCGGGGAAAGTGCGGTCTCTCCAAAGGTGTCACAAGGTACCTGGTTGACATGGTAGCAGCGGATCAGCTGGCCGTTCTCTTCGATCTTGTATTGAGAAAGATTCCGGTGAGTTACATGCTAGAGGAGGTTTTCCTCAGTTTGATATCTGTTCCCCTGTGCAATATCCACGCCGTCGTGTTCTACGCCACCACGGACCGTTCTGTCTGGTTCACCGTCACTTTTATCTTTGATCGATTTTTCGTCATTTGTTTTCGGAAGCTGAAACGAAAATATTGCACCGGGAGAGCGGACACTCTGGTTCTGTGGACTGTGACTTTATGCTCAGTAATATATACTTGATGGTCACAACGGCCCTGCTCTGTCAGACAAGTCCTCGTTTATTTACCACATCTCAGGAGGCAATACTTGAACTGATTCTTTTCTTCCTCACCCCAATGTTCTCCTTAGTCTTGATTCTCTTGTATGGCAGTTTAACATCAGACACGTCATAGTGGTCAGCCGAGCCCGGAGGAGACTCCGTGCTTCACGCGATCGCAATGCCTCTGGGAAATTAAAGAAATTCTTGGACACCATGTACAGTGGTGGTCCTATCTGTGGAATTGCATTGAGTACATTCCGTATGTGGAGGAGGTGACTGCAGCAAAAGGCTACCGGATACCTGTTTATATATTTATTCCCTCGTAGCTTGGCCGTTCTGCTTCTCCGGTTGCTTATCTCCCGTTCAACTCATTTCGCGCCTCTGTCTGTAAAGAGTGAGCACCTGGGTATCTTCGACGGAGACCTGCTCTCTCCCACAGACCAAACATCGATGTGTTGATTAGTTTATTGGTCTCTGTAAATTAGTAGGGTTACTCGGACGGTGAACAATTGCGCCAGCTAAGGCCCGACCGTTGGGATAAGAGTGGAAGTAAGACTCGTTCCGATCGGCTGAGATAGGAGACCGAGGTGTACTGGATAGCATGGCTTCAAAGTTTTAAATAGAGTACAGCGAGCAGTGGTGGAGGGTAGCCATTCCGCATGAGACAATTGTTGGAGATATTCTGGCGTTTGACTTGGATTGAATTGGGGATGATAGATAAATACGCTTGATGACGAAACCAACGTGATGGAGTTGCCGATGTTGAGGGAGCTTGGCCGGTGAAATGACAACTTTGTTATAATAATACGACTGTTCGTTCTCGAAAGATAGGCAAATACGAGAATAGGAAATATTTTTTATGAATATAGAGGAAATGGAGAGAAAAAAAGATGGTTTATTCTGAGCTATTAGAAAAATGTTCAGCTTGGTCGTATTACGTACACGCAACCCTGGGGAAAGTACCTCTTACGTGCACGCAACATTGTAAAAGTTTCAGCAGCAATAGAACACACCCGGAATCTAGTTTTGCTGTAGACAATCACTATTTTATTAGTAACTTCGTCATATAGTAATTTAAACCAAGTAAGCCAGGTGTTAGTAGGACTATGCACATATAGGTGTGTAAGAAAATGAAGTTTCCAAATCTATTCAAGCTCAGGCGACAAGTGTTGCAGTCTTACGATAGTAGGAAAGAAATTTCTGTTCAGTTCCAATGCACAGAATTTGAAGTGAGAGAGAGAGAGATATTTGCAATACAAACAAACATGGGTCGTCGATCTTCCCGATGTCTTCTGAATCCTCATATGAAACATCACTAACTGTAGCTTATCACAAGGGGGACCATCTTCAAGCGATCCACTACCCAGGCTAGGGTCGATACACCGGTAGATTTCACAAGGTTACCCTAATAACACACAACGTGATGCCCACTTATCCAGTTCCAATATTGAGAGAAAGCAGGTACAGGGTTTTGAGTTGGATGATCAGCCATGATCATACTGAATGGCGGTGCAGGCTCGAATGGCCGAATGGCCTACTCCTGCACCTTTTTTCTACGTTCTATGTTTCCATGGCCTACGAAATAACTCCAACAGAGGTTTGCCACAGGCGTGTCTTTCTTCAGTGAACTACCACACCCAGACAAGGGGTAAACACACGCAGGACATTCACAAAGGTTTTCCCCTCACCTGCGAAACCTCTCCAGCGGATAAACACGGTGGCAATCACACTCACCCTCGCGGGCTACGTGGAAACAGCGTCCAAATAGTGATCTCTCTGTCACTAGGTTTCTTCTCTTTAAATCCCTCCCCTCTAGCTTCAAATGCCCTCTAAAGGACGAAACGCTTACAGAGAGAGTAGTGCGTACGCGGGATGCACTTCCTGGTGTGGTGGTCGAGACAAAAGGATAAGTGACGTTTAAAAGTAGCCGAGACGGATATGTGCCTATGAGGAAAATGGAACGATATGCTCCTTTTACAAGCAGAAAAGATTAGTAACCAATTATAGATACATTGGCAATGTACAACACATTACAGGTACTTCGGACCACAATGCTGCGCCGAGCATCTGCTTACTTTATAAATTACCTAGTGTTACCGATAGGCCTCTATTTCTTTAAGCTCCATGTGACTATCCAGGACTCACTTAATAGACCCGATCGTATCCACCCTCAACACCGTCACCGGCAGCCTATTCCACGCACTCACCAATCTGTGGGTGGAAAACCTAACCTGACATCTCCTCTGTACCTCCTCCCAGCAGCTTAAAGCAGTGCCCTCACGTGCTGGGTATTTTAAACCTGGGATAAAGCCACAGACTATCGATATGATCAATACCTCTCATCATCTTATATAGCTCTGGATCCACAATGCAATGTCCCTTGGATCTCATTCCTCCATACTTACTCAATACGCCTTGATTGGGAACCTTATTAAATGCCCTGGTGAAATCTATATCCACTACCTCTACTGCACTTCCTTCACCTCCATATATAGTCACATCCTCAATAAATTCAATCAGTTTCGTAAGGTTTGACCTGCCCTTGACAAAGCCATGCTGACGAATGCTAATCATATTATACCTATTTAAATGTTCATAAATCCTTTCCTCAGCATCGTCTGCATTAGCTTACCAACCGCTGTAGTAAGACACAGTGGTCTATAATTTCCAGGGCTATCTCTACTCCCTTTCGTGAGTAAAGAAACAACATCCGCAACCCGGCAATCCTCCGGAACCTTTCCCGTCCCAATTGCCGGTACAAAGATCATTGTCAGAGGCTCAGCAATCTCTTCCCTCGCCTCCCGCAGTTACCTGGGGAAAATTGCATCCGGTCCCGTCGACTTATCCAACTTGATGCGTTCGAAAAGCACCAGAGGATCCTCTCTCTTAATATGTAGGTGCTCAAGCTGTTCTGTTTGCTGCAAGTCATCACTGCAGTCACCAAGATCCTTTTCCATATTTAATACTGAATTAATTTGGTACCTCTGCTATTTCTTCCGGATCCAAACTTTCCTACTGTCACAGGTGACAGGTCCTATTCCTTCACGTTTTATCCTCTTGATCTCCACACACCTGTATAATGCCTTGGGGTTTCCTTCTTCCAGCCCGCCAAGGCCTTCTCATGGCCCCGTCTGGCTCTCCTAATTTCCTTCTTAAGCTCCTTCCTGATGGTCTTAGATTCTTCTAGATCTCTAACATTGCCCAGCTCTCTGAAACTTTTGTAAGCTTTTCTTCTTTTTTTTTTGGCTGGCTTTATTACAGCCTTTGAACACTACGGTTCCTGTGCCCTAACATAATTTCCCGGTCTCATTGGAACGTACCTATGCAGAAATGCACACAAATATATCCTCAAAATTTGCCACATTTCTTCCATACTTTTCCCAAAGTAAATCTGCTCCCAATTTAAGTTTCGAATCTCGTCCCTGATAGCCTCACAATTCCTCCTACTCCAATT
Organism: Hemitrygon akajei; assembly: GCF_048418815.1. Lineage (NCBI taxonomy): Eukaryota > Metazoa > Chordata > Chondrichthyes > Myliobatiformes > Dasyatidae > Hemitrygon > Hemitrygon akajei. Next base: position 3,828,437 of record NW_027331937.1, on the reverse strand, counting down.
AAACGTTTTTCTAACTTGTCTGTTCCTATCTCTCTCCAAATCTATTTTAAATGAAATAGAATTATAATCACTGTCTCCAGAATGCTGTCCCACTGAGAGATGTGACAGCTGACCGGGTTCATTTCCCAATACCAAACCAAGTACTGTCTCCTCTCATGGAGGCTTATGTAAATATTTTGTCAAGAAAACTTCATTAACGCGCCTACCAAACTCCACACCATCTTCATACTCGCTCTCGGGAGATTGAAATCGATATCTGGGAAATTAAAATCTCCCATCACGACAACAAATCTGCTATTATAACACATTTCCAGGATATTTTTCCCTGTCATCGCCTCGATATCCCTGCTACTATTGGGCGGCCGTTAAAAACAGACTCAGTAAAGATATTGACCCGTCGTGTTCCTGACCTCCACACTAAGAGACTCAGTAGACAATCCCACCATGACGTCCACCTGTTCTGCATCCGTGATCCACTCTCTGATCAACAGTGCCACGTTCCCTCCTCCTTTGCCTCCCTCCCTGTCCCTGAGCCAGCCAAGTCCCTGTGATGGCCATCACATCATAGCTCCGAGTACTGATCGAAGCTCATAGCTTATCCGCTTTGTTAACAATTCTCCTTGCGTTCAACTAGACACTCTTAAACCGTCGGACTGAGCGTGTTCCTTCTCTTTCACCTGCTTATCCCCCCTCTCGTACTGTCGACAAACTTTCTGTTTTTGCGAAACAACCTCCTCTTCTTCAGTCTGTTCAGCGGTTCCCACCCCGCAACAATTCCAGTTGAAACTCTCCCCAGTAGCTTGAGACAACGGCCACACCAGGATATTTGTCCACCTGGGATTCAAGTGCAACCCGTCCTTTTTGAAAATGTCACACCTGCCTCAAAAGAGACCCCAATGATCCAGAAATCTGAATCCCTGCCCCCTGCTCAAATCCGTCAGCAACGCTTTTATCCTCCACATCATTCTATTCCTCTGCTCACTGTCACATGGCAAGACAGTAATACCGAGATGACTAACTTTGAGCTTCTATTTCTCAACTTCCTTCCTGACTCCCTGCAATCTTTTTTTCGGGACCTCTTCCCTTTTTCTACCAATGTCATTGGTATCAATATGTGCCACGACCACTGGATGTTCTCCCTCCCACTGCAGGAGATCGTGGAAACGATCTCAAACATCCCGGAAACTGGCACCTCTGAGGCAAACTGCCATCGGAGTTCCCTTCCTGTGTCCATGAAATCATCTGTCTGACCCCTAAATATATTGTCCCCTATTACTATTGCCTTCCCCTTCCTTTCCCTACCCTTCTGAGCCAGAGATCGTAATTCTGTGCCAGAGGCACGGCCACTGTATCTTCCTCGGGTAGGCAGCCCCCCACCCCAGCAGTACTCAAACAGGAGTACTTATTGTCAAGCGGTACCAGAATAGGGGTACTCTCTAGTAGCTGACACTTTCCCTTCCCTCTCCTATGAACCACTTGTCTGTCTCCCGTGGCCTAGGAGGGACCTCCTGCCTATAACTCCTTTCTATGGCCTCCTCTCCCTACCTAACCATACGAAGGTCATCGAGATGCTGCTAGACACACCGGTCCAGACATGGCCGTCCGGGAGGCTGGAAGACTCGAGGACATCCCACATCAGACACCGAGCACAGAAAACGGTCCTCAAACTCATACATCCTTTACGCAACTAACATGGGCAAACCTACCTCACCGTTGCAGACTGTCAGATTGTAGGATGCTGCGGCCATCACTGAACCGTGCTGAAGTTTGGTCGCATTTCAGATTTGAATGTCCAAGGCTGCAGGTTGTATCGGAGGAATTGGAAAGTCTTTAGATTGGATGACGTGGCTCTACAGGTAAAGAATGGCATCAGCTTAGTAAAATGATGTGACATAGGGTCGTCAGCTGTGGACTCACTGTGGGTTGTGTTAAGAAACTGACAGGGTAAAAGGACCCACATTGGAGGTATATGAAGGCTTCCTGAAAGAGCTGGAATACAGACCACAGATTTCAACTGGAAAAATGTGTGCAAAAAGGTCGATGCTATGATAACCATGGGATTGTTCTACATACACCTCGATTGGGTTGGTTTGTTCTTACAGTGTGTCCTTAAGCCGACTTGTGGATCAGCTACACTGGATTGGGTGTTAAGAAATGAATCGAAAATGGTTAGAAAGCTTAAGGTAAACGAACCTTAAGCAGTCATTAAAATATTAAAATATAGTTGAGTTCAATTATAAATATGATAGGGAACATTAAAGTCCGAAGCAGCAGTACTTCAGTGGCGTAAATGATATTACAATGTTATGGGAAAGGTCTTGAACAAATAAAAATTGATGGAGACTCTGTCAGGATTGTCTGCAGGGTGAGTATCTGGATAAAAAGAGGAAAGTGCAGAATATATTCTTTCTAATAACAAAAAAAACCTCAAATAACTAAGTAGCACAAAAGTGGCAAAACGTAAAAGCAAAAAGAAGGCATACAAAAAAGCAAAAACTACTGGGAAAACAGCGTAATGGGAAAACTTGAAGATGAAATATGAAAGCAAGATAGTGAAAAAATATCATAGCGTGTGTAGAAAAATCGTTTTCAAGCACAAAAATCAAACAGAAATAAGAATGGATATAGGACCACTAGAAAATGAGGCAGGAGAAAAAATAATGGGGGATGACAAATGAAAGAAATTAGCATGTTGCAGCGATCGCCACTGTGGAAGATACCATAAGTTTGTCTGATGTTGCAGTGTGTGAAGGAACAGGAAGTAGGTGCAGTTATTCTCACAAGAGATGAATGACCCAAAAAGCTGAAGGACCACAGGGTACATTGTTCACCGGACCAGATAAACACCACATCATGCTTCTTAAAGACTGAGCGGTAGAGACTGTGGAGCATTAGCACTGATCTTTCTGAAATCATTGAACTGTCTCATGGTGCCAGGTGACAGAAAAAATGAAAATGCCACTTCGCTTTTTAGGACAGGAGGGAGATAGCAGAATGGGAGTTATACACCTGGAAGGATGCTACCCAAGGTTTGGGAGTCTGAGAGAAGACGGCTTAGCCTCAGAATATGGAGGCGTCCATTTAAAACAGAGAAGTGGAGAACTTTCTGTCGCCAGAGGTGGTGAATTTGGGGAATCTGACATCACATTCAGCTGTGTAGGCTGTGTTCCTGGGTATATCTAAGGCAGAATTTTTTTTTTAGAATATGCAAGTGTGTAATGGGAAGCCAGCTGGGGGAGCCCCGGAGAGAAAACAAGGCATGCGGGTCGTGCTAGAGATGACAGAAGGGCTAAGAGGACACAGTGTGACCTGTGACGACTTCTTCACATCTCAGGAGCTTGGTCAGGCGCTCCTGAAAAATAAAATCACACTGGTGGGCAACGTGAGGCGGAACAAGCCTGTGATGCCACCCGGGGTGCTGGCAACATGGGGGAGAGACGTCTTGTCTTCCAAGTTTGCTTTCACCCATGACACCACAGTTGTATATGCAAAAGATTAACAAGAATGTCATCCTTATGAGCACATTACATGAGGATGCAAGGGTCAGCGCTCAGGAGTACAGAAAAACAGCCATCATCCTTGACCACAATGCCAACAAAGGAGGAGTGGGCAACGTTGACAAAGTAACAGGAACGTACAGCTGCTACAGGGGAGCAGCCCGATGGCCTCTCGCCATAATCGATAACATCATTGACATATCGACCAACAACGCCTTTGTCATATGGAGTGCGCTGAACCCTACCTGGAGGGCAAGCAAGAGGAAAAGTAGGAGGTTATTTCTGCAAGATTTTGTTCAGACTCCTTTTACGCAAAGGCGGCACCACCTTCCCCGACGAGTAGCCTCGGCAGCAGTGCTCAGGGCAGTGCCGCGATCTGAACCCGGCGCTCATCAACAACAAGTCCCACAAGAAGCCAACACAGGGGGACAGAAGAGAAAGAGATACAAATTCTGCTCGGCAAAAAGGACTTTAAAACAGGGACAACTTACTGCAAATGTGGGTAACACATATGCAAGGGTCACACACGCAAGGTATCCGACCACTCCATTGAATGCAAAGACTAGTTTGGAAATAGCAATTGTTATTATTTCTGTTTGGTTTGTGTGGTGGTTAAATGTTAGTTAATGTTTAATTAATAGTTAATATTTATAATTACATCGTGGATATGAGGATATTTTATGATATAGCAGTAAGGACAGTGTTTGATTGTTGTAATGGTTATAAATGTTTATATCATAAATTGCACAGTTGCAGCATGTTCCCGCCATTTTCAGTTTCAACAAATATAATTAAATCATTGTGGCCCTTACGTTTTCATGCCTTAGGTAAAATAGGACATGTTATTGTGTGATAGTAGATGTTTTTTTGCCAGAAACGATTTTTTTCTCTAAAAATACACTTTCCCTGCTCTCTAAAACATTAATTAAGGATTAATCACCCATTTATTGATTTCAGATCGGCTATTCATGTATTCTAAAAAGATCTGTGGTTTACAAATTGGTTAGACACTTGTTATTAGGGGTTTCTTAGACCGGGTCAAACTTGACCCGGCTCATAATGTGGTATAGATTATGAATTGTACGTAAGGGCTAATTCAGCATATTGTGGTATTTTAGAGCATTGATTTCTTGACGTTTTGTGTGCTTGCAATGACAATCTATCGAATAAGTTGATGTTCTTTGTCTATCCCCTGTTACGATATCCGGACGGTTATTATGGATTGTGCCATATGTAGCTACTGCTTGGTAGTCATATAATTTGTTGAAATTTGACACTTGTATTGATAGTAAGTTTCTGTACCTTTTCTGTTTCGCAGCAGCTGGTGAAACCTCATGTCCGGACACAGCCAATCATACTCATTTCTCATTCCTTCAGATCTTTCAAACTATCCTGGTGGTGTTTAACATTGTGGCCTTCTGGAGTTGTCCATAAACATTACATGCGGTGATCAGTGGAGTTCCGAAGCAATCGGTGTTGGGACCGCTTCTTATCATGTACGTCAATAATTTGGATGAAGGATTTGATTGTTATGTGACAGGGTTTGAGACCCATGTGAATGTATATGGAAGGGCAGGCAGTGTTGAGGAAGCAAGGTGCTTGCAGAAGGAACTAGACAGACCGGAGAAGAGACAAAGAATTATGAAGGAATATAACGTAGGTAAGTGCCGAGTCTTACTCTTTGGCAGAGGGAATAAAGGCGTGGAGTATTTCGTAAATGGGAAGAACTTTTGTATTGAAAAATCAGAGTTGCAATTACACAGGAAAATCTGCCCCCCCACACCAACACACACTCAAGAAGACCACTCAACGCCAACTTTCATTCTGTGTGACAGAGACTTTCTAAGTGAATGAGAGTCCAACACTGTGACTGAACACTGTTAGGTGATTATCCTGCCCCGAAACTCAGCGACGGTTTACCAAATGTTGCAGGAGATGGCCACATGGGAACTCTGCCCTGGCTCCTTCAGCCATTTCTCCTTCCTGACTCTCAAATAGTCTCCTGTTCCCTGCGTCCTGGGTGTAACTCCCTCTCTATATGTCTTTTCCATCACCACTTCAGCCTCCCGAATAATCTGGAACTCGTCCAGTTCAGCCCCCAGCTCATCGACGCGGATTGTCAGCAGATCCAGCTGAACCCAATCACCACAGTTGTCGTCGTCAGGTTTATCCGAGTTCTCTATGGCTTCCGAGATCCCGCAAAACGAGCATTCAACTATCCTCCCTGGCATCTCTGTTATCCTATCTGATCAGATATAAGGAAGGGAAGGAAAATAAGACTTAGTCAGGAGTATTTTGTTTTTTTGTTTTTGTTTATTTTTTTCTTTTCTTTGCCTTCTTTGACTGTAGTTTCCCTGAGATGACGCCTTGGTGAGCAGAATCCTGAAGATGACCTGTTTGACCGTCCATTCAGACGATGGCTACTGCATTTGACCCGGTCTTACTCCTGCGGATCAACCGCAAACGCCGCCTGGACTCTGGTCAAAGCGCTTTTTCACTGTTACGATCCGCTGTCGCTTTTTATACCCGTGCTGACTCCGAAATCACCCGATGTCCAGATTGGCCGGTGATTGGAATAATCTAACACGATATCATTGTCAATCAACCTATGCAACTCTATTTTTAAGAACTATTTGAGCAAGATGCATTTTTAATCTGTTGATATCATCATTATTGTTTGTTTGTTTGTTTCTTTGTTTTTTGATTTGTTACGTGTACCTTCCTTTCCTGACTTGTTGTTTATCAATGACTAGGCCTGTCTCAATAAGTTTCTCAATTTTGTGCCAATTTACAGACATGGTATGCATCCGTGGAGAGCCGACTGCTGGGATTATTAGGTACACTTACAATCTGCTTTTGTATCGCTTCTCTGAGTGTCTGTAAGCAAATGGTTAACTGCAACTTTCATTCCGAAGAACTTAATGCAGGGAGTGTCCGTGGGGATCGATGACGTCATCGCGGAGGTGTGGCTGCTGGTTCCCTGTTCTATTAATATGTCTCCCTCTCAACGCCAGTCTCAGTCAGAGCCGTCACTCTGCGCTATCGGAGACCAGCGGCTCCAGGTAGAGAGGACAGAGGCTGGATCGGGAAGAGGAATCCGAAGTATTCCAGCAATGAATCTGCAAAATGACTCGCGGAACGCTGCCGGATCTATAAGGAATATTTTCTGGGGGTATCCATATCTGGAGAAAAATCCTAAAATGATACCGTTGGGCACTCAAATCTATCCGGCGCTTGAGACCGTCAAAAAGGTTTACTATCCTGTACTCGCCATTGTAGCTGTTCCTGGTAAGTGCCTCGTCTCTTCCTCGTGATTAACGTTGAAAAATATCAATCAGCTTCTCTTGCATACTTGTCCTCTAATGACGCGCTAATTGCATGGCAGGTCTTTCAAATAGGTACCGCTTCAGCAACACCGGCTGAGTGAATTACGGACGTTCTCTCTCCAGCTTTGGGGCTGTCAGCGTCCCGGTTACTTCTCTGTCAGGCAAATGTTGTCTGTGTCTCTTCTCATCTCAAGCACTGCCACCAAGTGACCTCTCATGCACCTTCACTCGCATCCAAGCATGCTCGAGCTCTCAGAACCTCTCCTCACAGTGAGTGCCTTCCAATCTAGTCAGTATTCTGGCAAATTACATCTGCACCCTCTCTGAAGCATACACATGCTTCCGTTACTTTACGTTCCAAAGTCCAATTAGGAGATGGTAGGAAAATTCAGCTATCCCGAATTTTGTTGTAGGGCCTGCATCGCTGGAATGAATGAATGAATGAACGAATGAATGAATGAATGAATAAAGAAGTAAATACCTAAAGCCCCACCGGTAAAAGAGAATGAAGTCACGTAGGCATCATTACTACCATGACCTTCCACCTACACAAATAGTGCAGGGCAATCTTGGAGCCTGCAGACGGATATCGATTGTTGAAGAGACAAACGGAAGAACAGAATATTATTAACTGGTAAACGATTGCAGTATGCTGCCGTGTGGAGGCAGTTTAGAGTGTTTCTTCTTCAATCTCAAAAGGTTGGTTTGCAGCAGCAGCAGGATAACAAGGAGGCAAGTGGGTCATTGGCCTTCATTGCTGGAGGGGTGAATTGATGAGCATGGTGGTTATGCTGCAAATGCACGAAGTACTGTTGAGGCGGCAGCTGGAGGACTGCGTACAGGTCTAGTAAGCTGCCTTGAGGAGGGATTTACTGGCCTTGTAGTCGTTTCCCCATTTTGATTCCAGACATGAGGTGGCGAAGACTATAAGGAGACATTTCACTGGAATTCAGAAGGATAAGACACGATCTTTATATAAAAATAAGAAAGGGATAGATAAAACAGGGACAGGAAAGATGTTTCCAGTGGTAGTTGAGACTAGAATTAAGGGACATAGGCTGAAGCTTGTGGGGAGTGAATTTAGGACGGAGATGTGGAGGAACTGCATTTCCCAGAGAGTGGTTAATCTGTGGAATTCTCTGTATAATGAAGAAGTTGACTCTACTTCAGTAAACATATTTCAGAGTAGTTTGGATTGATTTTTGCGTATTAAGGGTATTACGAGCTTTGGCGGAAAAAAGCCGGCAGATGGAGATATGACCATGATCAGCTCAACCATGATTATCTTCAATGGCGGAGCATTCCAGTCCGAACAGCTGGACTATTCCAGCTACTATTTCTTAAGCTCTTCTGCTCTAATGTTCTGTCGTGTTTACTGTTGAAGGAAGTTGAATTACTGGCGCCGTGATACTTGGCACTTAATTAGTAATGTTCATTATCGTATCCCGTTTTCAGCTGCTTCTCCTGACTGCAATGTTTACCATACATTCCAGCTGTCCTTCGATGTCACTGCTTGGCCCATAGGGCTCGGGAGTTGAATTCCGTCATTCGAGCACCGAGGATTCTCCACCATTCCATCATAGCTGATTTATCATTCCTCTCAAACATATTCTGGCGCCCATTCTCCATATCAGTGTACGCCTGGACGAATCACGTGCATATCACTCTCTGCTGCAAATGGTTCCAACGAACTGACTCTCATAGCCGTCTGTGGCGAGGAATTGAACATTTTCACCAGCCACGGTGGAAACAGATTTATATCCAGCTCCGTTCTAAAGTGATGTCTTGTAAATCCTCATCTTCTAGTTTCAGACTCCAACACTACAGTAGGTATCCTCTCCACGTCCACGATATGTCGGCCTTTCAACATTCGATAGGTTTCAATGTGATTCCCCTCATTCTCCTGAAATTCTCAGGTACATTATAGTCACTACGATTTAATAATGGATCCGATTATCTCCTTCGTAGAAACACGGATCCCATGTCCATCTCTGCTCTTGGAAATGATATCGATTAAAATAGTTGTTTTCAGAGTATATTTCATTCTGAATGTGTGTTAATGGACTTGATTTCCTTCCGCACAGTGAACGTGGTGACAATCTTCATCCTGTCGCGTGGAAAGTGCGGTCTTTCCAAAGGCATCACAACGTACCTGGTTGCCATGGTAGCAGCGGATCAACTGGTCGTTCTCTTCGAACTGGTATTGAGCAAGATTCCGATGACTTACATGCCATGGGAAGTCTTCTTCTGGAGTGTTCGTGCTCCCGTGTGTAATATTCACGCCGTCATTCTCTACGCCGCCACGGACTGTTCTGTCTGGTTCACCGTCGCTTTCACCTTTGATCGATGTGTGGCCATTTGTTTTCCGCAGCTGAAACTAAATTGCTGCACCGGGAGAGCGGCTGCTCTGGTTGTGGGGACAGTGACTCTGCAGAGCTGCGTAAAGAACATTTTCTGGTACTTAATGCTCGATGGGATATATTCGATATTAATAATGTCCTTTATCTGTGGTGGGAGTCTCCGTTTCTTTTCCGCACTTCAGCAGGTAACACTTGAAGCGATTCATTTCATCCTCACCCCAATATTACCCTTGGTTCTGATTCTCCTGCTCAACAGTTTAACCATCAGGCACGTCTTAGTGGCCAGCCGAGCCCGGAGGAGACTCCGTGGTTCTCGCGGTGGCGAGACGTCCGCCGACCCGGAGATGAAGAACCGCAGGCAATCCCTCCTGTTATTGCTGGTGATGTCGGGGAATTTCATCCTGCTGTGGGCGCTGCTGACGGTGTATTCCGTATGGGAAAGCCTGTATATTTATTTTAAAGCTAAACCACCGAGTACTCTGCTGGAACTGGGCTACATTTTTCAGCTGCTGAGCTGCTGCACAAACACGGCCCTTTACGCCGTGGCCCAGACCAGGTTCAGGCTGCAGTTCAAGGAGACGGTGAAATCTCCCTTTCGTCTCATGGCAATGTTCTCTCGTCGTTGTTGGAGAGCATTTATCCTCAGTGACGCCCCAACATTTCCCATTTCTTCAGTGGCATTTGCAGTTCCATTGGGGCTGTGGACTCCCTTCCTCCACCCTTCCATTCACAAACATGATCAGGGAGTGCCCCAGTCTGTCTCCACTCTGCTCCTTCCCGTCTACTTTCTTCACGGGTTCCCTGTAATGACCCCCCTGGTCAACCAAGTGGGCGATTCTTCCCTTATTTGCATGCAAAGCCTTGCCATCACCATCACAATACGACCCTTCTGTCCTGCCGGTCTTCCGTGTGTTCCCATTGCCTGCTCAGGTACGCCCGATGCAGTTCCATCTCTTTCCTCTGGGGAAGGGATATTGCTTAAAAGAATGCCTGTCTTTGAGCCGTTCAGGAAGGCTGGTTACTGTGAACAGACTACAAGTCTCCGTTGCAGCGGATTTCTTTGGAGATCTGTCTGACACCGAGAGAATAAGTTAATAACCAGCACTCGTAAACGGCTCTTTCAATCGTTCGACCCTAGTATCATTCCCCATCGCAAAGCCTTTACGAAATTAAAGAAATTCTTGGACTCGCTCCAACTGGCCCTAACTACCTGGACAGAAAAGACACGTACTTTCAAATGCTGTTCACAGACTTCAGTTCAGCATTCAACACAATCATCCCTCAGAAATTGATTTGAAATCTGAATCTACTGGGCCTGAACACTTCATTCTGCAACTGTATTATAGACTTATAGACTTCCTGACTGGGAGACCTCTGTCAGTCGGAATCGGACGCAGCATCTCCAACACTATTACACTGAGCAAGAAGGCCCGACAAGGCTGTGTTCTCAGTCCACTGCTGTTCACTCTGCTGACCCACGGCTGTGCTGCAACACACAGCTCGAACCACATCATCAAGTTCGTCGACGACACGACGGTGGTGAGTCTCATTAGCAAGAACGACGAGTCAGAATACAGAGAAGGAAGTGCTGCGGCAAACGGAAGGATGCAGAGCCAACAACCTGAACAAAGCAAATGAGATGGTTGTTAAATTCAGGAGGGCACGGAGCGACCACTCTCTGTTGAACATCGACGGCTGCTCAGTAGAGATCGTTAAGAGCACCAAATTTCTTTGTGTTCAATTGGCGGAGAATCTTACCTGGTCAGTCAATACCAGCTTCATGGCAAAGAAAGCCCAGCAGCGTCTCTACTTCCTGCGAAGGCTGAGGAAAGTGCATCTTTCACCCCCATCCGCATCACATTCTACAGGGTTTGTACTGAGAACATCCTGAGCAGCTGCATCACTGCCTGTTTCGGAAATTGCACCATCTCAGATCGTAGGACACTGCAGCAGACAATGAGGTCAGCTGAGAATATCATCGGTGTCTCTCTTCCCGCCATTACAGGCATTTACACCACATGCTGCATCAGCAAAGGAAACACCATTATGAAGGACCCCACGCACCTCTCATACAAACTCTTCTCCCTCCTGTCATCTGGCAAAAGGCACCGAAGCATTCGGGTCTCACGACCAGACTATGTATCAGTTTCTTCTCCAAAGCCATCAGACTCTTCAATACCCAGAGTCTGGACTGACACCACTTACTGCGCTCTACTGTGCCTATTGTCCTGTTTATTATTTATTGTAATGCCTGCACTGTTTTGTGCACTTTATGCAGTCCTGGGAGGGTTTGTAGTCTAGTGTAGTTTTTGTGTTGTTTAACATAGTTCATTGTAGTTTTTGTATTGTTTCATGTAGACCCATGGTACTGAAAAACGTCTTGTTGTTGCTGTGTACTATACTAGCAGTTATGGTCGAAATGACAATAAAAACTGACTTGACTTGGCTTGACTTGACTTGACTTGACTTGACCTTTAGTGGTGAACCTATATGTCGAATTGTACATTCGGTATGTGTGGCAGGTGATTGCAGGGGAAAGGGCACATGATTTCTATTTATTTATTGATTCCCTCGTAGCTTGGGCTTTCTCCTTCTCCGGTTGATTATCCGCCGTTCTACTCATTTCCCGCCTGTGCCTATAAACCGTGATTACCTCGGGGTACTCCTGATTCCTCCCACAGATCAAACACCTATATGTTGATAGGTTAATTGGTCATTGTAAATTGTTCCATTAGCAGGATCGCTCGGACCGTCAAACATTGCGCCAACCAGGACACGACCGTTGGGACCGTGCAGGAAGGCACAGAGTCGACTGTACTTCCTTAGAAGGTTGGCGTCATTCAATGTTTGTAGTGAGATGCTGAAGGTGTTCTATAGGTCAGTAGTGGAGAGCGCCCTCTTCTTTGTGGTGGCGTGTTGGGGAGGCAGCATTAAGAAGAGGGACGCCTCACGTCTTAATAAGCTGGTAAGGAAGACGGGCTCTGTCGTGGGCACAGAACTGGAGAGTATAACATCGGTAGCAGAGCGAAGGGCGCTGAGTAGGCTACGGTCAATCATGGAAAACCCTGAACATTATCTGCATAGCACCATCCAGAGACAGAGAAGCTGTTTCAGCGACAGGTTGATATCGATGCAATGCTCCTCAGACAGGATGAAGAGATCACTACTCCCCAATGCCATTCGGCTTTACAATTCAACCGCCAGGAGTAGGATGTGTTAAGTGCCGGGGTTAGGACTGAGCTTAAGTTACCATTCAATGTATTTAAATAGTTAAATATTGTATGTAATTAGCTTTGCTACAATAAGTGTATGGGACATTGGAAAAAAAATGTTGTATTTCCCCATGGGGATGAATAAAGTATCAATCTATCTATCTATCTATCTATCTATCTATCTATCTATCTATCTATCTATCTATCTATCTATCTATCTATCTATCTATCTATCTATCTATCTATCTATCTATCTATCTATCTATCTATCTATCTGGACAGGAAGTAAGACTTTTGAGAAGGACCTGCTCTGGTAGGCTGAGACATAAGACCCCGATTTGCATTGGATAGCATGGCTTCAATAAAGAGTACAGAGAACAGTTGTGGAGAGCACCCATTCTGCTTGTGACAATTGTTGGAAATTATCTGGCATTTAACCAGGATGAAAATGGACGAGGCTCATAAACACTCATGCAGACGACATAAATGGGATGGAGTTGTCGATGTTGATGGAGCTTGGTAAAAGTCCAATTAGAAATCTGGCCGGATAAATGATAAATGTGTGATAGAAATGCGACAGTTCGGTCTCGAGCGATAGAAAAATACGAGAATAGGAAATATTTTTAGGAATATAGAGAAATGAAGAGAACAATGTATGGTTTATGCTGAGGTATGAAAAGAATGCTCAGCTTGGTCTCGTTACGTACACGCAACCCTGGGGAAAGTACCTCTTACGTGCACGCAACACAGTAAATGTTTCAGCAGCAAAAGAACACACCTGGAGTCTGGTTTTGCTGTTAACAATCACTATTTTATGCATCTGTGTGTTTTCCCCCAAGCCGTCAGTCTGTGGCTTTGGATTGCCATGTGCTTCTGTCCCGATCCTACTCTACTCCGCCCCCTGTATTACTGAGTTATCCGTCTCTCACCTGTTTCCCAATATGACCTGTTTAGCTGCCACTTCTGTCTCATTGTGTTCCACCTATCATCTGTCTCTCTGTTTATTGCTCAGTGCATTTCAGGACTGTGTTTTCACCTGTTCGTTGCTGGATTGTGCCAGTGAATTTTCCTCAGCCTTTCTAGTATTCGTATCTGTATTGTGTCCGTCTGAATACCGACGCTGCCCGTTTCCCGATTCTGGTTTTGGATTTCTCTGTCTGGTTTTGATCTCTGCCTGAACTTTGACGCCGGCTTTGTTTGCACCTCGGGATTTGTTACTCGATTAATGTCACCATGTGCACAGTGCAGGGTCTGCGATTGGATCCCTACTCCAACGCCCTAACAGAGTTCAGTCACAGTGCTCGGGTGTCTGCCACTCCGTTTGCCGCTGTGACTAAGAAGGGAACTGGGCGGTGTGTGTGGGCGGAGGAAGGCAAGCTGTGGTGCTGGGATATTCGTTAGTTAGTGGCGCGAACGGGAGGTTCTGTCGGCGACCGCATCAGGTTATCTTGATTCCAGTCTACAGCTTTCCGCAGTGGGAGAGTGAACAGCTGGATGCGTATGCAGGTTCCAATGACATGAGTACAACGAGAGACGACGTTCAGCAGAGGCATTTCACCAGTTAAGAGCAAAGTTACAGGGCCGGGCCTGTAGGGCTGTGATCTCAGGATTGCTACCCGTGCGACGTGCTTGTCAGGCCGGAACCAGGAAGAGTTTACAGATTAATAGGTTGCTAAAGAGTGTCTTTTATATTCCAGTCCTCTGCAGATGGATGCTCGCTTTGCATTTGTCTTTCTCACATTTCTGAAAGTTTTTCTGTCGGAAATCCTCCGAAGGCGCTCTGCACATCTGTTCGCTTCAATTGTTAAAATAGTCCACGCCTGTATTTCGTCTGCCCCAGAGTAAGACTGTGCACTTCCCTACATTATATTCATTTTGCAAATTATTTCCCTATTTTTCCAGTCTGCCCAATTCGTTCTGCTTCCTCTACCTGACCTTCCATCTATCTTCACTGGATCGGCAAACGGGGTCACAAAGCAATCAAACCCTTGATTCAAATCATCGACGCACAACGGGAGAAGAAGTGGTCCCAACACCGAGTGCTGCAGAAATCCACTGTTCACTTTTATTTTCCTTTTGAGTGGATTTATTACAGCCTCTGTACACCATCGTCCCTGTACCCTACCATAACTTCCCTGTCTATTTGGTACACACCAAGGTAGAACTCCAGACAAATATTCCCTGATTATTTCCCTGAGAACATCTGTTCCCAATTTAAGCTTCCAATTTCCTGCCTGACCGCATAATAATTCCGTTTATTCCAATTAAACACTTTTCTAACTTATCTTTTCTTATCTCCATCCAATTCTATTGCAAAGGAGATAGAATTCCGCTTACTATCTCTCCCACTGAGAGATATGACTCCTGACGAGGTTCATTTCTCAAAACCAAATCAAGTACAGCCTCTCTTCTTGTCGGGTTTTCTACATATTTTGTCGTTTTAAGTCGACTTGCGTATCGGTTGTACCAGATTGGGTGCTATGAAATGAATCTGAATTCTTTAGGGAGCATAACGCAAACGAACATTTAGGAAGCAGTCATCAGAATATAGTTGTGTTTAATTTCAAATGTGATGGGGAAAATTAAAGTCTGACGCAGCAGTGTTTCAGTGGAGTAATACTAAAATCTGATGGACAAGCTGTCGGGAACGCTGTCAGGATTGACTGCAGGATTGTCCGCAGGGCAGAAATGCGGTGAGTTTCTGGTAAAACAGAGGAACCTGCAGAAAGCATGCATTCTACAAAGAAATAAATAAATAGACAAATTAGGGCAATCGTGAGAAACGGAAAAGCAAAAGGGAAGGCATATAACAAGACAAAAACTACTGGGAAAACAGCGTATTGCGAAGCTTTTAAAAACCTACAGAGAAAACCTCACAGAATCATTCGAAGGGGAAAGATGAAATATGAAAGCAAGCGAATGAAGAATATGAAGGTAGGTGGTGACATCGTTTTCATTAGGAAAAGTTTAAAGGGATCTTTGGGCGGGGGGTTACTTCACACAGAGAGCGGTGGGAGTGTGGAATGAGCTGCCAGATGAAGTGGTAAATGCGGACTCACTTTTAACATTTAAGAAAAACTTGGACAGGTACATGGATGAGAGGTGCATTGAGGGATATGGTCCAGCAGCAGGTCAGCGAGACTCGGCAGAAAAATAGTTCGGCACAGCCAGGAAGGGACAAAAGGCATGTTTCTGTGCTGTAATGTTCTATCGTTCTGTGGTTCTAACTCGACCTTCAGGGTTCTTAAATACTGAGCGGAAGAGAGAGAGAGAGAGAGAGGGGACGCATTAGCAATGATCTTTCTAAAGTCATTGGACTCTCTCATGGTGTCAGAGGAAGAGAAATTGCAAATGCCACTTTACTCTTTATGAAAGTAGGATGATAGTAGGAAGGGAGCTATGGACATGACATTGGCTGGGAAGATATTGGGTTCACTTGTTAAGGATGCGGAAACACAGGACAAGAGAGGAAAAAGTGAGCACATTCCTCTGCTGTCTCTCTCAGTATCCTGCGCAGATATTATCAGGCCCAGGGGACTTACCCATCTCAGAAATCTGTTAAATTCTTGTCTGAAGAACCTGCCGGATTTATTGGAGAATAATACATGTTGGATAGATATCAGGGGCATCGTGGACCTTGTGTATTTGGACTTTCAAAAGACCTTTGACCAGTTGCCACACATAAGGCTGCTTATCAAATTAAGAGTCCTTGGTTTTACAACAAATGCCATGAACAGTGGTTGAACGGTAGGAGCAAGAGAGTGGGAATAAAAGTGTGCGTTTCTGGTTGGCTACCAGTGACTAGTCGATATATGGACATTTATTGCTCTGTGTCAATGAGATAGATGAGGGAATAGATGGTTTTGTTTCCAAGTTTGGAGGTGTTCGGAATATTAGTGTTCAGGCAGGTACTGTTGAGTAAAGACGTTGTTTGCAGAGGACCTCAGGCAGATTAGGAGAATTGGCAAGAAAGTGGCAATTGAAAGTACACTGTTGGTAAATGCATGATTATGCGCTTTGGTAGTGGAAATGAATGCGCAGACTATTTGCTAATCGTGGAGAAAATTCCCCAATGTGCGGTGTAAAGGGTGTTCGGAATCCTTGAGCAGAAGCCTAAAGGGTTAACATTCAGGTCGAGTCGGAGGTAAGGAGGGAAACATTCATTTCAAGAGGTCATGAATGCAGGAACAGTAATGCGATGCTGAAGTTTTGCAAGGCAGTGCTGAAGCCTCAGCGTGAGGATTGTGAACAGTTTTCGGATCCTCATATATCAAAAAAAAAAACATGCTGGCATCGGAGAGATCCCAGGGGAGGTTCACGAGCATGATTCCAGGAGTGGACGGTTTATCATATTAGTACTGTTTGAGTGCTCTGTGTCTGTGCTCGCTGGAGTTTCAGATAGATGAGGTGGGATCTCATTTCGATCTTCCGAATGCTGAGAAGCCAAGGCGGAGTGCATGAGGAAAGGATGATTGCAGATATATCGATGGTTGATTGGACACAGCATCAAACGTTACGAGGAGAAAGCCGGGGAATGGTGATGATGAAGCGGAGTAAAGGTCAACGATTTAGATGAAGGCATTGAGAATAAGATCAGCCAGTTTGCTGATGATAATAAACTGGGTGGCGGTGTGACATGTGATGAGGATGTTAGGGTAATTCAGGGTGTCTTGGATAGGCTGGGTGAGTGGGCAGATACTTGGCAGATGACGTTTAATGTGAATAAGTGTGAGGTTATCCACGTTGGGAGTAAGAACAGGAAGGCAGATTATTATCTGAACGGCGTAAAGTTTGGTAAGGGAGAAAAACAAAGTGATCTAGGAGTCCTTGTTCATCAGTCACTGAAGGTGAATGAGCAAGTGCAGCAGGCAGTGAAGTCGGCTAATGGAATGTTGGCCTTTATTACAAAGGGAATTGAGTACAAGAGCAAGGAAATCCTCTTGCATTTGTACAGGGCCCTGGTGAGAGCACACCTGGAGTATTGTGTACAGTTTTTGTCTGCAGGGTTAAGGAAGGACATCCTGGCTGTAGTGGAAGTGCGGCGTAGATTCACAAGGTTAATTCCTGGGTTGTCAGTTCTGTCTTACGCAGAGAGGTTAGAGAGACTGGGCTTGTATAAGCTGGAATTAAGGAGATTGAGAGGGGATCTGATTGCAACATATAAGATTATTAAGAGATTGGACAAGATAGAGGCAGGAAATATGTTCCAGATGCTGGGAGAGTCCAGTACCAAAGGGCATGGTTTGAGAAAAAGGGGTAGGTAATTTAGGACAGAATTAAGGAAAAACTTCTTCTCCCAGAGAGTTGTGGGGGCCTGGACTGCACTGCCTCGGTAGGCAGTGGAGGCCAATTCGCTGGATGCTTTCAAGAAGGAGATAGATAAGTATCTTATGGATAGGGGAATCAAGGGATATGGTGACAAGGCAGGAACCGGGTATTGATAGTAGATGATCAGCCATGATCTCAAAATGGCGGTGCAGGTTCCAATGGCCGAATGGTCTACTTCTGCACCTATTGTCAATAGTCTATTGTCTATTAAAGGATCAGCCATGGTTGAGCAGACTCGATTGACCAAGTGGCCTAATACTGTTCCTATATATTATGGATTTATGTCCCTGTAGACTTAAATCGGTGAGAGTTAGGGAATTCTTTTTATCAGTTTTTGCTTAGGCTCAGGACCACGTTGATGAGTTATAAATGCCGGTGAAGTGCAGGGAACTGATCAAAACTATATAGAGAAAAAATATACGTTGCTGCTGTCAAGTCCGAATGAATGCGGTCGGCCCGCGACGTCGAGAGCTTATTCATGTCAAGAGATGCTGCCTGACATTAGGATTTCGCCAGCATTTTGGGTGTGATGCTTTTCTAAGATCAAAATTAAAAGCACAATGATTCTCAAAGTACTATGATGTCCTGCCTCATACATTTAGTGGCATGCTTAATGTATTTCATTATCAGTTCGGTAAGAACAGTCTGTTCTGCTGCAAATCTGTTTGGATTACTGTTGACGATAACGAATGCGTGCCTTCGAAATGGTATGGTAGAGTTAGGGGGAGCTTTTCTTGGCCAGGGACACCAAGGTTGTCTTTTGTGTTTGGGCGGGAGATGAGGAAAGAAGACGCTGGGAGAATAGATCGTAGGATTGAATCGGGTGGGAGACCTGTTTGTTCCAGATGGATTTCATGAGACGTTCGTAAGGTGGTGTGCGTGCTTTCACATTGCCGATGGACCTGCACGCGAGTCCCAACGAAGTTCAAGATTAGAACTAGAACGAGAGAGAGAGAGAGAGAGAGAGAGAGAGAGAGAGAGAGAGAGAGAGAGAGAGAGAGAGAGAGAGAGAGAGAGAGAGAGAGAGAGAGAGAGAGGGGGGAGAGAGATGTGAAGTATGTTCACATTGTTTCACTGTGTCTCCACACTGAAGAACCGGTTGCCAATTACCCAGAATGTTACGGTACGGCAACAATAAATATAGAAATTACGCTTTTTATTATAAACAAAGAAAATAATATTTAACCTCAGCTAAACAAAAAAATTAAAACTGAACAACCGACCAACTTAACCAGTAGATAACTGCTATACGCAACTCGAACAGTTCTTCAATCGATAAATGCGAACACAAAGTTAAAACCTGTCCAATGGATTTAAACATTCAATTAGGAGTGACTTTCCTGAAGTAATGAATTTCTCGACGACTTGATCCCAGCCGAAATATGTTCCACCCAAAGGATTTACGACGAAGGAACTAACAACGAATTAAAGGAACTGATCTTTCCCTTGGCGAATAACACTGCCCCAATCCTTTCTGCTCTTACAGCAGGGATTATCTCGCATGAAGCTTACTATCTCTTTTAACCAGGGTTCAATAAGATCGATCCTGTTTTACCGACGACAACACCACTTTTACTCGATTCTTCGGGTTTTCCGTACTCGGTAAATTCTTCACTCTCTGTCTGGACTAAAACTAGCAGCGTTGTGGCAAAACTACCCATTTACATTTTTTTTTAGAGGAAAGCATCTCCTTGCCAACAGTCAGCTTTATGGTAGGCAAATTCCACGTAATGATTTTCCACGGATTTCTTCAAACTTCTGAAACTTTTTCTATATGTTCCACTAACTGGACGGTCGAATTTAATTTCCTGGCTAACAACAAACGTCTTTCTAGAGCCAGAAGACTGAATCTCAGACCTTAATTCCGCCATCGCAAGTTAAATTTTCCTCTTTTTTTTATTTTCAGCATCTAACCGACTTAGTTCCAAGTTAGTTTCCAATTGTTTCTGTTTTAACTCAGCTTCAATTCTAAGCTTTTCTAACGCTTCCTGCTCCAGGTGTAACAGGATCGCTGCTTTACTTACAGGGAACCTATCTAACATAGGTGCATCAAACACACCCTAATCTATGTAGTGTTCCGCGATTTTCCGCTGAATTACAGGCTTTGTTGTAGCCATAGAAACGCCCTTAAGTTCCAATATGTGGCAATCTCTGATACATCACTCTTTCTCGCCTTCGCTAATAGCCCTCATGATGCGGGATGGTCGCCAATATTCATTATTCCCGAATAATACCATCAAACTAATCAAACAAAAGTATCGGGTATTTCCCTTTTCCAAAACAGACTGCTAAGTAAACAAGAATTTAAGCAGAAATCTGGAAGGTATCCGGAGAGCCCCGAAGCGTTACGCTACGGCAAAAATGAATATAGAGCTGAGACAGGTTGTTTTTAAAATTATATATTGTTATGTGTGCTGAATGAGCCAGATGGAAATGGGGTCCAGAGCTAAAAAACCCCGCCCCCCCGCCGGGAACTACGCTGCTAAAGAGAGAGTATAATGAAGAACAGAGGCAGAGACACCTGCTGCAGATAGGAGAGAGAGGGAGAGAAACGAATGATTTATGTATTATGGCTTCTTCACTGATTATTAATCTTTCGCTACAAGGACGCTTCTTTGTTCGTTAACATTCCTGAGGGAACAGCAGGAGTGGCCTAGTTTGATGGACATGGACGAATTGAGTTGATGGATGGCTGATACCCCGTCAGCGGGGATAAAAACAGGTCATTTCTACGGCCGTATTTCCAACTGGACTTTTTCCAGGCTCCCTCAATTTCTGTAACTCCATCACGGTTGTGTCGTCGGCAAGAGTATTTATTTCACGCCCATTTTTATCCAAGTCAAACGCCAGATCATTTCCAACAATTGTCACATGCAGAATGGTGTCTTCCACCACTGCCCTCTGTATTCTATTTGGAGTCATGCTATCCAATGTAACTCGGTCTCATGTCTCAGCCTACCGGATCGAGTCCTTCTCAAACGTATTTCTTCCAGTCTGATCCCAACGGTAGGCGTACTGTTTCATGATCCGAGCTACCCAACGAATGGGCCAATTTACAATGACCTATTAATCTATCAACACATACGTGTCTGGTCTGTGGGAGGAATCAGGAATACGCTGAGGACATCCAGGTCGTCACGTTTTTCAGACAGCGGCAGGAAATGAGTAGAACGGTGGAAAATCATCCGGAGAAGGAGAGAGGCCAAGCTACGACGGAAACAATAAATAAATTGGCATCATGTGCCCTCTCCTCTGTAATCACCTTCCCCACATACCGAATGTACTCAATCCAATTCGACAGATAGGTCCACCACGACTGAAATGTCCAAGATTTTTTAAAATAATTTCCCAGAGGCTTTGCCACGGGAATTCTTGCTAGCGACCGACGATTGGATAAGACATTTTACGAGTGCGAGTTATTAAATTATTCTCGAGGAGGCAGACCCATCACCAAAGAACTCCGTTGCAAGTGGAGACTTGCTGTCTGTTCACGGTGACCAGTCTGCCTGGACGGATCAAACAGCCCTCGGCAGATGAAAGCGATGGAGCTACATCGGGCGTGCCTGAGCAGGCATTGGGGCCGCACGGAATACCGGCAGGGCACCACGGTCGTATTCCGATAGTGATGTCAAGGTTGCGCATGCAAGTAAGGCTACAATCACCCACTGGTAGAAGTGAGGCGGACGTTACAGGGAACCCGTGAAAAAAGTAAACTGGAAGGAGCAGAGAGGAGACAGACTGGGACTCTCCCTGATCCTGTTGGTGCATGGAGGGATTGAGGGCGGCAGCTATTCAGGGACGTCCACAGCCCCAATGGACCTGCATATGCCACTGACGAATTGGGATATTTTTGGGCGCCACTGAGGATTAATGCTGTCCTGACAACGCCGATAGAATTTTGGCCTTAGACGGAAGGGAGAATTCACCGTCTCCTCGAACTGCAGCCTGAACCTGGACTGGGCCACGGCGTAAAGAACCGTGTTGGAGCAGCAGCTAAGGAGTTGCAGAATGTAGCCCAGATCCCGCAGAGTTCTCAGGGGAATAGCGTTAAAGTAAATATTCATGCTCCCCCATACTGAATACACCGTTAGCAGCGCCCACAGCAGGGTGAAATTCCCCGACATCACCAGCAGTAACAGGAGGGATTGCCTGCGGTTCTTCATCTCCTGGTCGGCGGGCGTCTCGCCATCGCGCGAACCACGGAGTCTCCTCCGGGCTCGGCTGGCTACTATGACGAGCCAGATGGTTAAACTGTTGAGCAGGAGAATCAGGACAAAGGGGATTGTAGGGGTGAGGAGGAAACTACCCAGTTCAAATATTGACACCTGAGATGGGGAAAATAAAAGAGAACTTCTCAGACAGAGCAAGGACAAAACTAATGTCGAATATGACCCATCCAGCATAAACTACCAGAAAATGTTCTTTCCGCAGCTCAGCACAGTCACTGCACCCAGAACCAGAGCCGCCCCTCTACCGGTGCAGTACTTTCGTTTCAGCTTCTGAAAACAAATGGCGTCAAATCGATCAACGCTGAAAGCAACGGTAGACCAGACAGAACAGTCCGTGGCGGCATTGAGCAGGCGGCGTGGATATTACACACGGGGAAAAGATACGACCACAAATAAACCTCCAATGGCATGTAAGTCACCAGAATCTTGCTCAGTACCAGATCGAAGAGAATGACCAGCTTATCCGCTGCTACCATGGCAACCAGGTACCTTGTGACGCCTTTGGATAGACCGCCCTTTCCCCACGACAGGATGACAATTGTCACCACATTCACTGTGTGGAGGGAAATAAAGACCATTAGCAGACACTTGGGTAGAAACTTTCACTGGAAACAACTATTTTAATCGATAGCATTTCCGGGAGCAGAGATTGACATGGAATCAATGTATCTACTAAGGAGATATTCCGGAACCATTATTAAAAGGTAGAGATTATAATGTACCTGATGTAGTTCAGAAGAATGAGGAGAATCTCATTGAAACCAGTAGAATATTGAAATGCCAAGATGTAGTGGACGTGCAGAGTATAGCTTCTGTATTTGAGGAGTCTACAACTAGAAGATGAGGATTTAGAATAGAAAGACATCACTTTAGAACAGAGCTGGATAGAAATTTGTTTGACCGAGGCTGGTGAATATGTGGAATTCCTCGCAACAGGCGGCTATGTTAGTCAGTTCGTGGCAAAAATTTGCACTGGAGAGTGGTATGCCCAGAATCGTCGGTGAGTCGCTGGATGTCGAGTATGGGCGCCAGAATATGGTTGATAGAGATAATCAAACGGCAATGATGGAATGGCCGAGAAGCCGCGTTGCACAAATGACGGAATTCAACTCCCGAGCCCCATGGGCTGAGCAGTGACATCAAAGAATGGCTGGAATGTATTGTGATCTTTCGCATTAGAAGAGTAGCTGATAACGGGATGTGATAAAGAACTGATTATTGATTAAATACCAAATATCACGGCGACAGAAATTCAGCTTCCTTCAACTGTAAACAGGAGAGAACATCAGAGCAGAAGAACTGAAGAAAAAGGAGCCGGAATAGTCCATCTGTTCGGACTGCCATGCTCCGTCATTGAACATGATCCTGGTTGATCTGACCATAGACTCATTTCCATCTGCCTGCAGTACCACTTAGGAATATAGCAACTAAAACGGTAATAAAGGCTGTTAAAAATTCTTTACTTATTTTGGGTTACCTAAGGAAATACAATCTGATCAAGGCAGTAATTTTATGTCTGGATTGTTTCAACAGATAGTTTATAAATTGGGAGCTAAGCAAATGACTTCGTCTGCAGACCATCCTGAATCGAAAGGTGCCTTGGAGAGTTTTCATTCTACACTCAAGAATATGATTAGGAGGTATTGTGTGGAAAATGAAAATGATTGGGATGTGGGTATATGCTTGCTTCTATTTCCAGTAAGGCAGTCAGTAAATGTTTCCTTAATTTTCAGTCCATTTGAATTTGTATTTGCGCATACAGTTAGAGGTCCTTTAAATTTATTAAAGGAACAATGGATTAATAAAGAGGTACAAATTAATTTGTTGGACTACTTTTTAAAATTTAAGGATTGATTACATAAATCTTGTAGCTTAGCCAGGGAAAATTTAAAATTGGTTCAGGAGAAAATGAAAACCTGGTACGATAAAGAAGCTTAGGATGAGGACGATCAAGCCTGGAGATAAGGTGTTGGTTCTTTTCCCAGTGCAGACGAATCCTTTACAAGCTAAATGTCATAATCCTTATGAAATTATGTCTAAAATCAATGATGTGGATTACGTGATAAAAACAGATCGTAGAAGGCCAACTCAACTTTTCCATATAAATACGATACAGCCATATTATGAGAAACAGTCTGCTACTGTGACTGTTGTGGTCAATTCTAATGAGTCTGACTCACTAGAACATAATAGATGATTCATCGGAAACTCAGTTTAAACGCAACATTGTTTCTGTCAGGTTACAAAACTCAACCATTCTGAAAATATTGATAAAAAAAAATTAGGTCATTTACAGCCAGAGTAGAAGCAGCAGATGAAGCAATTAATGTTTCAATATAACCATTTATTTCTCAGACGTTCCTAGAAGGACAACTGTAGCTTCACATGATATAGATGTTGGAGATGGCAAAACAGTAGAACAACATCCATACAGGATGACCATGGGAAAATGTGAACTTGCTGAGAAAGAAATTAGAAATATGTTAGAGAATAATAGTATTCGAACTTCTAACTCGAATTGGGGTTCACCTTGTGTTATGGTACCTAAATCAGATGGCAGTATTAGGTTTTGTACACACTACAGGAAGCTGAATGCCGTGACGAAAACATATGCATATCCAATTCCTAGAGTAGATGATTGTGTAGATAAAGTCGGAAAAGCAAATTTCCTTACAAAGATTGATTAATTAAAAGGGGATTCTTGTGATCCAATACGGATAGAGGTAGAGATATTTCTGCATTTGTAACTCCATCTGGGATGTATGAATATAATGCTTTTCCATTTGGGATGAAGAATGCCCCAGGTACTTTCCAGCGGATGATTAACTGTGATTCAGGGATTGAAAGATACAGATGCCTCTATTGACAATGTAGTTACAGAAAATGATAATTGGGGAGCACGCTTTACTGCGGTGGAGAAATTATTTGAATGACTTTCCGAAGCTGAACCAACTATTATATAGCTGAAAGTGAATTTGGCAATGCCACTGTAACTTACCTTATTTCTGTTGTAAGTCCAGGCTTGGTTAAGGAAAACGGTTAAGGAAATACATTAAACTCCAATTTAGCAATGAAATTTTAATGTTGCTGGAGTACAATATTTTGATAACTCTTATTAAAGGCAGAGATACTGTGATTGCTGATTGTCTATCTCGATGTTGGGAATGTACAATGTATTATTTTATGAAGAGATATTTTAACATTTGTACCACTCCTAATGTGTAATAATTTGTAAGATGCTCAATGATAATGCAATGTATACTGTGTACGTTGTAAATTTTATATATTTGTTTTCTGTAAATAGTTAATTGTTAAAATTTTGTTCATGACAGTCAATTTTTTTTTGGAGGGAGGTGTTACGTACCCATTAGTATATTGTGTCTGACACATGTCCATGATGTAATTGAGGCTCTGCTGGGTATAATGTTATGGTCTTGTGATGGTGGAGTGGGGTAATTTTTCCCGCCAGTGACAGGTCATGTGATAGTCTTCTTTATCCAATAGGGTATAAAAGGGGAACCCCTTCGTGTGACGCAGGGCAGTTCGTGGTTGAATTTGCCAGTGACTCCGTTCCGCTTTGGCTGGGATCGGCAGTGATGCAAAAAAAGAATTTATACCTCAAGAAAGTCTCTCCGAAGCGACTGGGTAAAACATTTGGACATTCGCATTACTTCTTCTAAGAACGTATTTATACATAATCGCTTTAAGAACTGTTCAAACTGCCGTACAGCAGCCGACTTCCGGTTAAGTTAGTCGTTTGTTTATTTTTGCGTTGGTTTAGCACTGTTTAATACATGTTTTATATGTTAGGAAGAAAATAAAACAGTTTCAATTATGTATTCATTGTTGCTGGAACGTAACACTATCCAATGCAACTCGGTGTCATGGCTCAGTCTACAGGAAAGGTTCCTTCTGAAAAGTCTTACTTCCAGTTTAATTCCAACGTTCGGGCCTTGAATGGCGCAATGCTTCACGGTCCAAGCGACCCTACGAATGGGACAATTTACAATGACCAATTAACCTATAAACACATAGATGTTTGGAATGTGGGAGGAATCAGAGTACGCCGAAGACACCCAGGCAGTCACGCTTTACAGACAGCGGCGGGAAATGAGTAGAATCGGAGAAGGAGAAAGGCCAAACTGCGAGGGAATCATAAATAAATAGACATCATGTGGCCTTTTCTCTGCAATTACCTTCGCCACATATAGAATGTACTCCATCCAATTGGACAGGTAGGAGCACCACTACACAAAGTGTCCCAGAATCTGTTTAATTTCCCAGAGTTATTGCGATTGGGAATGCTGCTGGGGACGGACAATTGTTGAGCCGTTTTACGAGTGCGAGTTATTAAATCACTCTCTAGGTGGCAGACAGATCTCCAAAGAAATCCGATGCAAGCGGAGACTTGCAGTCTTTCCACGGTAACCAGTTCTCCGTAACGGGTCAAAACAAGGGTTATTGGAACCAATCGCCCTCGCCAGAGGAAAGAGATGGAACTGCGTTTTAACATTTAAGGAACGATTACATAAAGCTTGTAGCTTAGCCAGGGAAAAGTCAAAATGGGTTCAGGAGAAAATGAAAGCCTGGTACGATAATGAAGCTGAGGACGTTCAAGCCAGGAGATAAGGTGCTGGTTCTTATCCCAGTGCAGAAGAATCCTGTACAAGCTAAATTTCATGATCCTTATGAAATTACGTCTAAAATCAATTGGCACAACGGTCGTATTGCGATGGTGATGTCAAGACCTCGGATGCAAATAAATGTAGAATCACACACTTGGTGGAACTGAGAGACACATTACATGGAACCCGTGATGAAAGTAAACTGGAAGGAGCAGAGTGGATGCAGACTGGGGATGCTCCCAGATCATGTTGGTGCATGAAGGGGTGGGGGAAGGGAGATATTCAGGGACGTCCACAGCACAAACAATATGCGGCGATATGGGAGAAGGAACACTGAGGATTAATGTTCTCCTGAAAACGCCGAGTGAACTTTGTCAGGAGACGGAAGGGAGATTTCACCGTCTGCATCAGCTGAACCCTAAACCTGTCCTGGACCACGGCGTAAAGGGCCGTGTTGGTACAGCAGCTCAGCAGTTGCAGCATGTAGCCCAGCTCCCGCAGAGCAAACGGGGATTTCACCGAAACGTAAAGACCGAGGCTCTCCCATACGGATAGCACCGTCATCAGCGCCCACAGCAGGATGAAATTCCCCGACATCACCAACAGTAACAGGAGGGATTGCCTGCGTTTCTTCATCTCCGGGTCGGCGGGCGTCTCGCCATCGCGCGAACCACGGAGTCTCCTCCGGGCTCGGCTGCCCACTAAGACGTGTCTGATGGTTAAACTGTTGAACAGGAGAATCAGGACAAAGGGGAATACTGGGGTGAGGCCGAAATGAATCAGCAGAAATGTTGACAGCTGAAGTGGGGAAAATAAATGGTAACTGCCCAAACAGAGCATGGACGTACTGAATACCGCATATGACCCTTCGAGCAAGAAGTACCAAAAGATGTTCTTTACGCAGCTCAGCACAGTCACAGTCCCCAGAACCAGAGCCGCCGCTCTCCCGGTGCAGTATTTTCGTTTCAGAGTCTGAAAACAAATGGCGACAAATCGATCAAAGGTGAAAGTGACGGTGAACCAGACAGAACAGTCCGTGGCGGCGTACAACACGACTGCGTGGATATTACACACGGGAACACGTTCAAACCAGAGGCGAGCCTCTCCTGGATTGTAAGTCTTCGGAATCTTGCTCAATACCAGATCGAAGAGAACGACCAGCTGATCTGCTGCGACCATGGCAACCAGGTAACTTGTGACGCCTTTGGAGAGACCGCACTTTCCCCGCGACAGGATGACGATCGTCACCACGTTCACTGTGCGGAGGGAAATAAAATCTATTAAAAGACTTTTTGATGGAATCATTCTCTGTAAACTATTATTTTAATCGACAACATTTCCGAGAGCACCGATGATTATGGAATTCAAACAACAACACACAAAATGCTGGTGGAACACAGCAGGCCAGGCAGCATCTATAGGGAGAAGCGCTGTCGACGTTTCGAGCCGAGCTAAGGAGATTCTCGGGAGCCATTACTAAATCGGTGGTGATTAGAATAAACCTGCTGAAGTTCAGGAGAATGTGGACAATCTTAATGAAACCCACCGAACATTGAAAGGCCGAGGTATCGTGGGCCTGGAGAGGGAGCTTCCGTACTTGGGGAGTCCTCATCTGAAGACCAGATTTCACAATAGAACGACATCCCTTTGGAACAGAGATGAGGAGTAATTTCCTTTCACAAAGGCTTGTGAATGTGCGCAATTTTTCGCCCCAGATGGCTACCGGGGCCATTTCATTGGAAGCTTTTACAGCGGAGAGTGATAGACTCTTGATTTGTCGGGGTGTCGATGGATTCGGGGAGTGGGCGTCAGAATGTGGTTGAGATGGATGATAAATCAGATATGATTCAGAGGGCTGGGTGCTCGAATGGCTGAGTTCAGCTGCCGTGCCTTGTGGGCTAATCAGGAATATCAGTGGTTGGCTGGAATGTATTCTGATCATTTCCGTCAGAAGAAGTTGAGACCGGGAAGTGTTAAGAGAATAATATACTGATTAATATGTCATGTTTCACGCTGATAGAAACTCAAGTCACCTCGGCTGTTAACACGAGAGAAAATGCGAACATAAGGACATTAGCAATAGGAGCAGGAATTGTCTATCTGCTCGGACTGGCATGATCTGACAATGAAAGTGATCTAGAAACATAGAAACATAGAAACTCCGTCAATGTGTCTGGAGCCTTGCCCTGCAACCTGTGTCCGGAGCCTGGCCTCGTCCTGCCTCTGCCTGTAGCCTTGCCTCACCTTGCCTCTGACTGGAACCTTGTCTCGCTTTGCCTCTGCCTGGAGCCTTGCCACCATATAACGATATAACAATTACAGCACGGAAACAGGCCAACTCGGCCCTTCTAGTCGATACTGAACGATTACTCTCCCCTACTCCCACTGACCCGCACTCAACCCATAACCCTCCATCCCTTTCCTGTTCATATACCTATCCAAGTTTACTTTAAATGACAATACCGAACCTGCCTCTACCACCTCTACTGGAAGCTCATTCCACACGGTTACCACTCTCTGAGTAAAGAAATTCGTGTTACACTTAAATTTTTGCCCCCTAACTCTTATATCATGTCCTCTTTTTTGAATCTCCCCTACACTCAATTGAAAAAGCCTATCCACGTCATCTCGATCTATCCCCCTCTTAATTTTAAAAACCTCTATCATTCACACCCCCCTCCTCAACCTTCTACGCTCCAAAGAATAAATCCCTAACTTGTTCAACCTTTCCCTGTAACTTCGGTGCTAAAACCCAGGTAACATTCTAGTAAATCTCCCCTGTACTCTCTCTATTTTGTTGACCTCTTTACTATAATTCTGTGACCAGAACTGTACATAATATTCCAAATTCGGCCTTGCCAATGCCTTGTACAATTTCCAATTACATCCCAACTCCTATACTCAATGCTCTGATTTATAAATGCCAGCATACCAAAAGCTTTCTTCACCAACCTATCCACATGAGTTCGCACCTTCAGGGAACGATGCACCATTATTCCTAGATCACTCTGTTCTACCGCATTTTTCAATGTCCTACCATTTAACATGTATGTCCTATTCGGATTATTCCTACCAAAATTTAGCACCTCACACTTATCAGCATTAAACTCCATCTGCCATTGTTTAGCCCACTCTTCTAACTGGCCTAAATCTCTCTGCAAGCTTTGCAAACCTACTTCATGATCCACAACGCCACCTTCCTTAGTATCATCTGCATACTTACTAATCCAATATACTTACTATTCCACGCCTTGCCTCTGCTTGAAGCTTTGCCTCGCCTTGCCTCTGCCTGGAGCATTACCTCGCCTTGCTTCTGCCTAGAGCCTTGCCTCGCCTTGCCTCTGCCTGTAGCCTCGCCCTGTTTGGAACTGTCTGTCTGTGTCCACGTCTTCGCTAGGTCGGTCCGGCCGTTTTGCCGCTACCTTGCGTTGGCAACTCTCTCGTTGTGTTCAGTGTGATGAGTATTTCGTCCCTGCCCTACGTCCTGCACTCAGGAGCGTACCCGGCTCGGTGTTCCATGTTCCTGTCTCTCCCTCGACCCTGGGCTCTGCGTGCATGTTCTCCGTCGACCACGCCTCTGTGTTCTGCGTTCCTGTTCTCCCTCGAACCAGTCTCTGTGTTCTGCTTGCCTGTCCTCCCTCGACCCACGCTCAGTGTTCTGCGTTGCTGCCTCTCCCTTGACCAAGGCTTTGCGTTCCTCTCTCTTCCTCGACCAAGTCAAGGCTTCGAGTTATCGTCCTGTCCTAGTCACTTCGAAGGTCCTTGACCTGTCCTAGCCACGACTTTGTGTTCTCGTCTTGTCATGTGCCTCGCCGAGTCAACTGTAACTTGCCCAGCCCGGTGCTTTGGTTCTCTCGTCCTGTGCTGGGGTTTCCATATCCTGTCCGTGAGTCTCACGTCCAGTCCACTTGCCTCTCCTCGTCCTGTAATGTCGTCATATCCTCGAATAGTTCTGGGGTCCGAGCGCGAATCAAGACTCAGTTTCTGTGTTCTTCTCCAGTCTCTGGCTCGGAGTGTAACCCCGTGCTCCCAGTCCCCTGTTCCATGTCCCGGTTCCCTATCCCAGTCAGGTCCTATCCCAGGCCCGGAGTCCTTGTCTCGTCCGGGGCCGGTGGTATGCCCAGCGTTCTTTCTTCCTCACTTTGCCTGCTTCCTTCTCAGGCCATGTCCTGTTCCTGGTAGTTCAGTGTTTGTGTCTTGCTTTTGGGTCCACTCGCAATCTCGCCGTTATGACACTATCCACAAGTCTCATAAAAGACCCTCTCGTGTCCACCTCGACCAACGTTGCCGGCAGCGTATTCAGCACACGCACTACTCTCTTCATAAAAAAAAGAAACAATCCCCATGACATCTCCTCTGTTCCCACTTCCCAGCATCTTAAACCTTCGACCTTTTCTGGCAACCATTTCAGCACTTGCAAAAACCCACTGACTATTTACACGATCAATATCACTGATCATTTAATAGACCTCTCTCAGGTCACCTCTCATCCTTCGTCGCTCCAAGGAGAAAAGACCGAGTTCACTAAACCTGTTTTCGTAAGGCATGTTCCCCAATCCCGGCAACATTCTTGTACATCTCCTCTGCACCGTTTCTATGGATTCCACGTCCATCCTGTATCGAAGCGACCAGAACTGAGCACAGTACTCCAAGTCGGGTCAAACCGGGGTCCTATATAGCTGCCACATTACCTCTCGGCTCCTAATTTCATTACAAATATTAATGGAGGCCAAAACACTGTATGCCTTCTTAACCACAGAGTCAACCTGCGCAGCTGCTTTGAGCGCCCTATAGACTCGTACCCCAAGATCCCTCTTATCCTTCACACTGCCAAGAGTCCTACCATTAATACTATATTCCGCCATCATATATAATCTGCCAAAATGAGACAATTTGGATTGATCTGCGTTCCACACAGAAGGTTAGTTAGGAAGGTTAAATCGTTAGGTATTAATATTGGAGTAGTAAAATTGTTTGAACAGTGGCTGGATGGGCGATACCAGAGATTAGTGGTGGATAACTGTTTGTCAGGTTGGAGGCCGGTGACTAATGGTGTGACTCAAGGATCTGTACTGTGTCTAATGTTGTTTGTAATATACATTAATGATCTGGATGGTGGGGTGGTATAAGTGGTCGAGACAGGTTTGGTATTGTCATTTAAAGTAAAATTGGATAGGTATATGCACAGAAAAGGAATGGAGGGTTAAGGACTGAGTTCGGGTCAGTGGGACGAGGTGAGAGTAAGCGTTCGTCATGGACGTAAGGGAGCTAGATGTCCTGTTTCTGTGTTCTAATTGTTATGTTGTTATATGGGTTGAATTCTCTCTGCCACTTCTCTGCCTGGTTTTGCATCTTATCAATGCCTCACTGTGACCTCTCACAGCCCTCCAGAGTACCTACAAGCCCTTCAACCTTTGTGTCACCAGGAAACTTACTAACCCATCTCTCCACTTACTCATCCAGGTCATTTATAAAAAATCACCATTCCGGTGAGCATAACAGACCCTAAGGTTCACTACTGGTCACCGACCTCCATGCAGAATATGACCCGTCTGCAACCACTCCTTGCCTTTAGTGGGAAGCCAGTTCTGGAGCCAGAAGGCAATGTCCTCTTGGATCCCATGCCTACTTTCTTGCTCATAGGCCTTGTAAGGGATACCTTATCAAATGCCTTACTGAAATCCATACGCTCTACATCTCCTTCTCTTCATTCATCAATGTGTTTCGTCACATCCTCAATTAATTTAATCAGGCTCGTAAGGCACGACCTGCCCTTGACAAAGCCATGCTGACTACCCCTAATCATATTATTCTTCTCTAAATTTTTATAACTTTTGCTTCTCAGGATCTTCAAAGTCCCTCCGCACAGCCGCGTACAGCAATAGTTTACTAGTTAAATAATATTCTGTTCTCCCCTTTGCCCTTCCCAAGAGGATGACTTCGTATTTACCAAATTTGAACTCCATCTGCCAGACGCTGATACATTCGCTGAAGATAGTAATATCCCTCTGCATGCTGATAGTTTCCTCTGCACTCTTTGTCTAATGGCAGTGATGATATCCACGTGACCTCATGTTTTTTTAAACGGTGAGACGTTGAATCTACTTACTTATTGATTTAATTCTGTTTATACTATATTCTGCCATCATACTTGACCTGCAAAATGAAAGACTTCACACTTGTCTGTGTTGAACATCATCTGGCTCTTCACAGCGCAGTTTTACGTCCTATCAATGTTCCTCTTTAGCCTTCGACAGCCTTTCCCACTATCCACAACACCTGCAATTTTTTTAAATCACCAGAGTTACTAAACCAGCGCCCCACTTCCTCATCCAGACCATTTATAAAAATCACGAAGCGTAGTGGTACCAGAACAGATCCCTGAGGCACACCACTGGTAAACGTCCTCATTGCAGAACACGACCGTCTACAACAACACTCAGTCTACTGTGAGCAAGCCGTTTCTGGTTCCACATAGGAATGTCCCCTAGTATCATATGCCTCCTTACTTTCACAATAAGGCTTGTACGAGGTACCTTATCAAATTCACTCCGCTGATGTTTGGAAAGACCTGTCTTGCAATTAGCGGGTCGTTAGAGGACAGGTATGAAAGAGAAACTGCCTTATATTTTTTAACGTAATCATGAGGAAGAGACGGGAAACTTACCAAGAAGAGCTACAATGGCGAGTACAGGGTAGTAAACCACTTGCAATGTTATAAGCGCCATGGTGATTCGAAAGTCCAACGTTAGCCCTTCGGAAATTTCAACAAGAGCATAATACGCCCAGAATGCTTTCTTCTCAATTCCCCTAAAATTGCGTGATGCATTTCGCAGACTATAATCCATTGCTGTGATAGTCCAGTTTCCTGTTCCCGATCCGGCGTCTGCCTTACTCTGTCTGCAGCCGCTGGTCTCTGATAGCGTAGACTGGCGGCTCTCACTGAAAATGTCGATGTCAGGGATACCGCACATATTAATGGAGCAGGCAACCGGCAGCCACACCTCCGCGGTGACGTCGACAATCCCCACGGACACTCCCTTAATGAGGTTCTACTGAAAGACAGGTGCAGTTAACCCTTTATTGGCGGACCGTCAGAGAAGCGATACAAATGCAGGTTGGAAATCTATCTGATAATCCCCGGAGCCGGCTGTCCACGGATACGTGCCGTACCGTGTCTTTAAAATCAAGAAACCTGTTCACACACAGCTAGATACTGATCTACAACCAGTCTAGAAAGGCAGGAACACGCAGCAAATAAAAAAAAATACAATAAACAATAATGATGATATGAACAGATTGAAAATATCTATTTCATAGATTGTTCTTAAAAAATATATTTGCATGGGTAGATTGAAAATCATATCGATATAGATAATTACAAAAACTGATTTTCAGAAATATAATTTGGACCAGCAGCCTCCCGGGTCTTCGGGTGATTTGTGAGGAGAGGACTTCAATCAGCACAGGTATAAAAGGCCACAGCGTGTCCTTACAGTGAAAAGCAGCTTTGACCAGCGACCAGGCAGCGTTTGTCGTTGAACCGCAAGAAGAAAGCAGGGGAAAATACAGTAGCCATTGTCTGAATGGACCGTTAGGCAGGTGATCTTCAGGCTTCTGCTCGCCGAGGCGTCTGCTCCGGGAGAATTCAGTCAGAGTAGACAAAGAAAAGTAAAGCACTTGGCTCAGTCTTTTTTATTCTTCCGTTCTTTATATCTGATCAGATAGGATAACAGTGCTGCGAAATAGGATAGTTCAATGCTCTTTCTGCCGGATCTGATAAGGTAAAGAGAACCCCAGTAACCATGACGACGAATGCTGCGAGAAATGAGTTCAGCTGCAGCTTCTGACAATCTGTGTTAAGGAGGTGAAGCTGGAACTGGATGAGCTCCTGATCATTCGGGATGCTGAAGTGGTGATGGACATATAGAGAGGCAGTTACACCCAGGGAATAGAGCACAGGAGACTTTGTGACAGTCACGAAGGAGAAACGGCTGAAGAGGCCAGGGCAGAGCTCCCCCGTGGCTATCTCCCTCAACATTTTGGATACTGTCGCGGAATTTGTGGGTCGGGAGAATCACCTAACAGGGTTGAGTCACAGTGGTCTAGTCGCAGGCACTTAGTTTGCTTCTGTTACTCAGAAGGCAAGTGGGCGTTGAGCGGTGTCTGTGTTTGTGTGTGTGTGTGGTGTGTGGGCGGGGCGGCATGGTGAAAGTTACGCTGTGGTGTTAGGATGTTCGTTAGTGGTGGGGACAGGTGGTTCTATCGGCGACAGCTTCAGGGATATCTCGGATCGAGTCCTCAGCATTCTTGACTGCGAGGGTGAACAGCTCGATAGCTTGGCCCATTGAGTTACCAATGACATTGGTACGATGAGTAACGAAGCACTGCACTGCCGGTTCCGGGAGTTAACAGCGGAGTTGAAAGGAAGGATCTCCAGGATTTGCTGCCCGTGCTATGTGCATGTCCGGTCACAAATAGGAACAATTTCCAAATTAATAGGTTTCTAAAGAGTTGTTTTTATATCATAGTCGTCTGGAAATGGATGCCAACATTGCATTTGGCTTCCTCAGCTGTCTGCAAATTTTCCTCATTGGAATCCTCCCAAAAGGTTCTGTATCTCTGCGTTTTTTCAATGCTCTCCCCATGGTTAAAGTATTCCAGACCTATACAGAGAGTATCCAGTTTATTACATGGCGAAGGTGTTTTTTTTATATACCAACCTCAGAAAATGGATTGGAACATGCATTTCTCTCTCTCATCACTGACTCAATCTGCAGATTTTCCTGTAGCTCTGCATCTCTGATTTTGCAGTTCAATCGTTCTTCCCATTTTCGAAAGAGTCCACGCCTTTATTCCCTCTGCCAAAGTTTGAGACCAGGTATTTCCCTACATTATATTCCTCTGTAAATTATTTGCCTGTTATCCAATATGTCTTATTCCTCCTTCAAGCACCGTGCTTCATCAACTCTACCTGCCCTTCCATCAACCTTCTCATGATCCGCAAACCCTGCCATAAAGCATTCAAATCATTCATCCAAATTATCGACGCCCAAAGCGATAAGGATCGGTCCCAACACCGATTGCTGTGGAACTCCACTGATCATCATATCCAGTCAGAAAAGGGCCTACGCAGTAATGTTTAAGGACATCTCCAAAAGGCCGCAATACTAAACACCGCCAGGGTACTCTGAAAGTTCCGAGCAAATAAGTAGTTAGCGTGCTTGGCGATGTCGGGACATGAGCTTTCACCAGCTGCGGAAAAACAGAAATGTCACAACAGCTTACAATCAATACAACAGTCAGGTTGCAACAAATTATAAGACTGCCGAGCAGTAGTTACAGATGGGATAATCCATAATAACCGTCCGGATATACTAACAGAGGATAGACAAAGAACAATCACTTATTCAATGGATAATCAAATTGCAAGCACACACAACATACACAAATCAATGATTTAATAACACTAGAATATGCTGAATTAAAACTTCCATACTGTTCATATTCTACACCAGCACATTATAGTCCGGATCAAGTTTGACCCGGCCCAAGAATCCCCTCATAAGTGTCTGCTCCAAATTCTGAACCATAGATCTTTTCAGAATGTATATGTAGCTTATCTGACATTAATAAATGGGTGAATAATCCTTAATTGATGTTTCAGATTGCAGGGAGATTGTATTTTTAGAGAACAAAATCGTTTATTGAGAAAACAAACGGATCTACTATCACACAATATCATGTCCTAGTTAACCTAACACATGAAAACATAACAGCCATTATGATTTAAATATATTTGTTGAAACTGAAAATCGCAACGACATTCTGGAACTATGGGGGTTTGTTATATAACCATTTTTTACTCAATACCACTATCAAACATGTCCTCGCTGCGATATCATTAAGTATCCTCATAGCTAATATGTAATTATAACTATTAACTATTAATTCAACATTAACTAACATTAAACCAACAAACAATACAAAATAATTGGTATTTTTAAAATTGCCTTCGCAATCAAGGCAGTGCTGGAAACTTTGCGTGTGTGGCCCTTGCGTGTGAGTTTCCCACATTTGCAGCAAGTTGTCCCTGTTTCGCAGTCCATTTTTGCAGAGCAGCAGTTGTCTCTCCTTCCCTTCTGTCCCCTTGTGTTGGCTTCTTGCGGGACTTGTTGTTGATCGGGTCCAGGGTCAGATCGCGGCACTGCCCACACCAGGAGTCACACGGGGCTTTCAAGCTCCTCCAAAACTAAACACCGACTTTTCCTCTTGCTTCCCCTCCAAGAAAGATTCAGGTCTATTAACTATTAATTCAACATTAACTAACGTTAAACCAACAAACAATACAAAAAAATGGTATTTGAAAAATACTCTTCGCATTCAAAGGAGTGGTCGGACACCTTGCGTGTGTCGCCCTTGCATATGTGTTACCCACATTTGCAGCAAGTTGTTCCTGTTTTACAGTCCTTTTTGCCGAGTAGAAGTTGCATCTCCTTCTCTTCGGTCCCCCTGTGTTAGCTTCTTGTGGGACTTGTTGTTGATCAGCGCCGGGGTCAGATCGCGGCACTGCCCTTACCACTGCTGTTGAGGCTACTCGTCGGGGAAGGTGGTGTCGCCTTTACATAAAAGGAGTCTTACCAAAGTCCTGCAGAGATAACCTCCTACTTTTCATCTTGCTTGCCGTCCAGGAAGGGGTCAGTTCACTCCGTATGACAAAGGCGTTGTAGCTCGATATACCAATGATATTATGGAATATGGCGAGAGGGAAGCGGGCTGTTCTCCGCTTGCAGCGGCGTGTGCCTGTTACTTTGTCAAGGTTGTCCACTCCTCCTTTGTTTGCATTGTAGACAAGGATGATGGCTGGTTTTCTGCCCTCCTGAGCGCTGACCTCTGTAACCTCATGTAATGTGCTCATAAGGATGACATTCTTGTTCAATTTTTCCATTTACGAGACAACTGTGGTGTCATGGGTGAAAGCAAACTTGGAAGACAAGACGTCTCTCCCCCTTGTTGCAATCACAGCAGGTGGCAGCTCAGGCTTGTTCCGCCTCACAGTGCCCACCATTGTGATTTTCTTCTTCAGGAGCACATGACCAAGCTCCTGAGATGTGAAGAAGTCGTCACAGGTCACATTGTGTCCTTTTAGCCCTTCTCTCATCTCGAACACGACGCTCATGCTTTGTTTTCTCTCCGTGGCTTCCCATTACACATTTGCTTATTCAAAAAAATCAAGAAATCTCTGCCTTAAATAAACACAAGGACTCAGATTATATGACTTAACTTTTGAGTTTACGTTTTGCCACGATTGTGCGAATTCGTCATTTGAGTATTTATTTGTTTGTTTTTAGAAAGCATGTATTCTTCACTTTCCTCTGCTTTACCAGAGACTCACCGCATTTCTGCCCTGCAGACAATCCTGACAGCGTCTCCTTCAATTTTAATTTTGGAAAGACCTTGCTCATATTACTGTAATTTCTCTTACCCAAATAAAATACTGCTGCGTAGGACTTTAAATTTCGCCATTATATATTTGTGAACTTAACTATATTGTGAACACCGCTGCCTAAAGGTTCGATAACATTAAGCTCCCTAATCATTTGCAATTCATTTCTTAACACCCAGTCCAGTACAGCCGATCCACTATTCGGCTTAAGGGCAGACTGTATAAACAAACCAACTCAATCGAGATGCATGTAGAACAGACCATGGTTATCATGACATCGACCACATTTTTCCCGTTGAAATCTGTGGTCTGTATTCCAGCTCTGTCGGGAGGCCTGGATATAGATCCAATTAGGATCCATTTACCCTGTCAGTTTCTTACCACAACCCACAATGATTCCACAGCTTACGATCCTATGTCACATCTTTTTACTGAGCTGATGCTGTTCTTTACCTGCAGAGCCACGCTATCCCATCTAAAGACCTTCCAATTCCTCCGAAACACCATGTAGCCTTCGACATTCATATCCGAAATGCGACCAACATTCAGCACGATTCAATGATGGCCGCAGTATCCTACAAACTGGCAGTCTGCAACGGTGAGGTAGGTTTGACGGTGATAGTTGCGGAATGGATGTATGAGTCTGAGGCCGGTTGTCTGTGCTCGGTGTCAGATGTGGGAGGCCCTGGAGTCTCCCATACTCCCGGACGGCCATATCTGGAACGGTGTGTCGAGCTGCTGCTCGATGAACTTCGTATGGTCGGGGAGAGGGAGGAGGCCAAAGAAAGGATTTATAGGGAGGTGGTCACATTGCGACAACAATCAGGAGAGGGAAGGGGAAGTGTAAGGTACTAGAGAGTACTCCTGTTGTAGAACCTCTTACTCCTGATTAAATATTGTTATTTTGGATTGGGAGGGAACTGCCTTCCTGGGGGAAGCATCAGTAGCCGTGGCATCTGGCACGAAATTCGGCCCTGTGGCTCAGAAGGGTAGGGAAAGGAAGGGGAAGGCATTAGTGATGGGGTCTCTATATTTAGGGGGAAGTACAGGCGATTCTTTTCACGCAGGGAGGAATCGCGGATGATAGTTTGCCTCCCAGGTGTGAGGGTCTGGGATGTTTGAGATCGAGTCCATAATATCCTGCATTGCGAGAGAGAACAGCCGGAGGTCGTGGTACATATTGATACCAATGACATTGGTAGGAAAAGGGAAGAGGTCCAGAAAAAAAAGACTGTTGGTAGTCGGAAAGGAAGTTGAGAAGCAGCACCGCAAAGGTAGTAACTTCCGGATAATTACTGACTGTGCCATGCGACAGCGAGAATAGGAATACAATGTGGTGGAGGATATATGCGTGGCTGAGGGATTGGATCAGGGGACAGGGATTCAGATTTCTGGACCATTGGGACCTCTTTTGGGGCAGGTGTGACTGTACAAAAGGACGGGTTGCAGTTGAATCCCGGAGGGTCCAATATCCTGGCGGGGAGGTTTGCGAAGTCTACTGGGGAGAGTTTAAACTGGAATTCTTGGGGGTGGAAACAGAACAGAAGAGAATGAAGAAGAGGAGGCTGGCACACAAATACAGAAAGCTTATCTACAGTGGGAGAGGGAGGTTAGACAGGTGAAAGAGAAGGGACGTGCTCAGGCCGACGTTTTGAGATGTGTCTATTTTAACGCAAGGAGCATTGTGACCAAAGCGTATGAGCTTAGACCGTGGATCAGCACATGGAGCTGTGATGTGGTCGCCTTTACAGGGACTACAGGGCATCAAAGGTTATTGTGAGAAGGCGGGTGAATGGGACTAAAGGAGAGATTGGATCAGCTCATGATGAAATGGCGGAGCAGACTCAATGGGCAGAATGGCCGACTTTTGCTCCTTTGTCTTATGGTCTTATGATGTAGCGGCCTTAGGGACAGTGAGGGAGGAAAAAGTGTAGGGGGCGTGGCACTGTTGATCACACAGAGTGTCACGGCTGCAGAAAAGGTGGACGTCATGGTGGAATTGTCTCGGAGTCTTTGTGGGTGGAGGTTTGGTACAGGATGAGAACGTATAGGACCTATCACTTGTGACAGTGGGAAAGTGTGTATGGAACCGGAGGAAATAGCCAGAAGTACGTAATGAATTATTTATTTCAGTATTCACTGTGAAAAAGGATCTTGGTGACTGTAGTGATGACTTGCAACAAACTGAAATGATTGAGCAACTACATCTTTATAACTTGATA
This sequence comes from Hemitrygon akajei, assembly GCF_048418815.1. NCBI lineage: Eukaryota > Metazoa > Chordata > Chondrichthyes > Myliobatiformes > Dasyatidae > Hemitrygon > Hemitrygon akajei. The sequence goes on along the minus strand of NW_027331937.1, from coordinate 3,788,192 downwards.
TGCTGGAGCTTTTGGAAAGCATCAAGTAGGATAAGACACCGGGACCGGATGAGATGTACCCCAGGTAACTGCAGGAGGCGAGGGAGCAGATTGCTGAGCATCTGACGACGATTTTTTCATCATCATTTGGGAATGGAAACTTTGCAATTTTGTGAAGGGCTGTCCGTGGTGACTGTGGGACATTGATAGGATGGAAACTGGGCAGAGAAGTCGCAGATGGATTTCAACCCAGATACGTGTGAAGTAGTTCATTTTTTGTAGGTCAAATATAATGGCAGAATATAGTATTAATGGCAAGACTCTTGGCAGTGTTGAGGTTCAGAGGCATCCTGGGGTCCGAGTCTGTAGGAAGCTCAAATCAGCTGCGCACTTTGACTCTGTGGTAAAGCAGGCATACGGTGCATTGGCCTTCATCAATCGCGGGATTGTGTATAAGAGGCGAGAGGTATCGTTGCATCTGAAGAGGATCCTGTTCAAACGCCAACCGGAGTACTGTGCCCACATCTGGTCGCCTCACTACAAGAAGGATGTGGAAAACATATAAAGGGTGTATTGCAGATTTATAAATATGTTGCCTGGATTGTGGGAGCCGGGGGCATGCCTTACCAGAATAGGTCTTTTCTCCTTGGAGAGACGGACGATGAGTGGTGACCATGCAAATCTGTATAAACTGCTGAAAAGCATTGATCAGATGAATAGTCAGAGGCTTTATCCCAGGGTTTAAATGACTATCACCAGAGGGCGCCGCTTTAACCTGCTGAAAGGAGGTACAGAGGCGATGTCAGGTTACGTTTTCCGCTCAGAGAATAGTGAATGTGTCTAAAAGGATATCGATGACATGGTGAAGGCGGACACCATAGGGTCTTTTTATGAGACTACTGGATTGGCACATGGAGCTTTAATAAATAGAGGCTTATCGGTAATACTAGGTAATTAATCAGGTAAGTAGATGCTCGGCACAGAATTGTGGTCCGAAGTTCATATAATATGTTGTAGATTAGTATTTTTCCATAATTGCTAATTAATCCTTTCTGCTTGTAAAATGAGCATATCCTTCCATTTTCCTCAGAGACACATGTCTGTCTCGGCTTCTTTTAAAGGCAACTTTTCCTAGTGCCTCGATCACCACATCAGGAAGTTCAACCCTTGTACACACGACTCGCTGTGGAAACGTCTTGCCGTTTAGAGTGCATTTGAAACCACCGCATGAAAATTGCCCGGTACTTTGCGTATCGTTGTAAATAAATGTTTATCTTGTCTTCTGCAAGATTACTAATCAGCCTATTTGCAAACATCCGAGTCGGTTATATATATATATATATATATCACAAATCCCAGGAAGGACTCACTGTCCGACATTAACTATGGGCTGTTCATTATTTGTTGTGATTAAAAAGCGAATTGTGAATTGCAACATCAATCTCTGCATCAGACTCTGCAACCTGCTGGCGGCATTCAATTCTACGTTTCTTTTTATGTTTGCAGATGAGTGACTCAGACAGCAGAAATACTGAATTACATGTCCAGGAACAGTTGTTTCGGTTGTTTTATAAACCCAGGGTTCATTTTTGGTTTGGAATGTCTCTAAAAAGGCCGAGACTATGAGACCGACATTTAGATACTGTTGGATTTCGGCTGAGTATAAAAATTGCTCTGTTGCTGTGGTGAGAAAGGTGACGTTATTTGAGGGACAATGAATGTTTACATTTTATTCTGCGGCTTGATTTTGAATATACAAGGACACAGAGACAAACAGTCAGAAACAAGATGGATTCGGTCAATGGAAGACACCAATGAGTCGGCCGCTTGTTTAATCTTTCAGATACGGAGTATTGAAAAATGACTCTAGCAATTTGCTGGAACTAGAAGAAGTTTGCAGAATTGAGAGGTGGGAAAGTTTAGAAACAGAAGAAACGTATTTACAAAGAAATCAGAGTTTGGACTGTGTCTCCAAGTAGCCCGTGAGGGTGAGTTTCTTTCCATTCGGATACGAAAGTATGGTACTCACGCAGTAGTGGGTTCTCTGTTGAGGGGAAAACCTTGAATACACGTGTGTGTTTACCATTTCTCTGGGTTTCGTAGTTCACTGCAGAAAGGCACCCCTGTGGCAAATCATTGTTGGAGTTATTTCGTAGGTCGTGCAACTGGGTAAGTGGCTATCACTCTGTGTGTGATTGGGGTAACCTTGTGGAATGGACCGGTGTGTCGCCCCTTGCGTGTGTGGTGGCTCGCTTGAAGATGCCCGCCCACTTGTGTGAAGCTTCTGCTAGTGATATTTCGTGTGAGGATTCCGAGGGCAACGGGAAGACCGACAACACCTGTTTGTTTGGATTACAAATAACTCTCGCTCTCACTTCAAATTCTGTACTTTTGAACTGAACAGAAATGTCTTACATTCCGTCTTAAGACTGTAACGCTTGCCATCCGAGCTTGAATAACTTTGGGAACTCTTATGTTTTTACGCACGCATAGATGCATAATACTGATAACACTTGGGTTAGTCAAAAATTAGTGATTGTTAACAGCAAAACCAGACTCCACGTGTGTTCTATTGCTGCTGAAACTTTTATAGTGTTGCGTGCACGTAAGAGATACTTTTCCCAGGGTTTCGTGTACGTAACGAGACCAAGCTGAGCATTCTTTCAATACCTCAGCATAAACCATGCATTGTTCTCTTCATTTCTATATATTCCTAAAAATATTTCCTATTCTCGCATTTCTCTATCGTTCGAGACCGAACTGTCGCATTTCTATCACCCGTTTATCATTTCTCCGGCCAGATTTCTAACTGGACTTTTACAAAGCTCCCTCAACATCGACAACTCCATCGCGTATGTGTCGTCTGCAAGAGTGTTTACGAGCCCCGTCCATTTTCATCCAGGTTAAACGCCAGAAGATTTCCAACAGTTGTCATATGCGGAATGGATGCCCTCCACAACTGTTCTCTGTACTCTTTATTGAAGCCATGCTATCCAATGCAAATCGGTCTGATGTCTCAGCCTACCGGAGCAGGTCTTTCTCTATAGTCTTACTTCCAGTCTAATCCCAACGGTCGTGCCCTCGCTGGCGCAATGTTTCTCGGTCCGAGCTATCCTGCTAATGGGACAATTTACAATTACCAATTAACCTGTCAAGAAATAGGTGTTTGATCTGTGGGAGGGATCAGGAGTACGCCGAGGTAATCACGGTATATAGGCACAGGCGGGAAATGAGTAGAACGGCGGATAATCAACCGGAGAAGGAGAAAGTCCAAGCTACGAGGGAATTAAAAAAATAAATAAATAGAAATCATGTGCCCTTTCCTCTGCTATCACCTGCCACACATGCCGAATGTACAATTCGACAGATAGGATCACCACTAAAGGTCAAGTCAAGTCAAGTCAAGCCAAGCCAAGTCAGTTTTTATTGTCATTTCGACCATTAATGCTGGTACAGTACACAGTGAAAACGAGACGTTTTTCAGTACCATGGGTCTACATGAAACAATACAAAAACTACAATGAACTATGTTAAACAACACAAAAACTACACTAGACTACAAACCCTCCCAGGACTGCATAAAGTGCAGAAAACAGTGCAGGCATTACAATAAATAATAAACAAGACAATAGGCACAGTAGAGAGCAGTAAGCTGGTGTCAGTCCGGACTCTGGGTATTGAAGAGTCTGATGGCTTTGGAGAAGAAACTGTTACATTGTCTGGTCGTGAGAGCCCGAATGCTTCGGTGCCTTTTGCCAGATGACAGGAGGGAGAAGAGTTTGTATGAGAGGTGCTTGGGGCCCTTCAAAATGTTGTTTCCTTTGCGGATGCAGCGTGTGGTGTAAATGTCTGTAATGGCAGGAAGAGAGATCCCGATGATATTCTCAGCTGACCTCATTGTCTGCTGCAGTATCCTACGGTCTGAGATGGTACAATTTCAGAAACAGGCAGTGATGCAGCTGCTCAGGATGTTCTCAAAACAACCCCTGTAGAATGTGATGCGGATGGGAGTGGATGATGGACTTTCCTCAGCCTTCGCAGAAAGTAGAGACGATGCTGGGCTTTGTTTGCTATGAAGCTGGTTTTGAAGGACCAGGTAAGATTCTCCGCCAATTGAACACCAGAAGATTTGGTGCTCTTAACGATCTCTGCCGAGGAGCCGTCGATGTTCAACGGAGAGTGGTCGCTCCGGGCCCTCCTGAAGTTAACAACCATCTCATTTGTTTTGTAAAGGTTGTTGGCTCTGCATCCGCCCGTTTACCGTTGTACCTGCTCTGGCTCAAGACAAGCGCTCTTGGAAGCAATAGCCCTCGCCAGAGGAAAGAGATGGAACTACATCGGGCAGGCAATCGGAACACACGGAAGACCGGCAGGACAGAAGGGTCGTATTGCGATGGTGATGGCAAGGCTTCGCCTGCAAATAAGGGAAGAATCACCCTCTTGGTTGACCAGAGGGAGTTATTACAGGGAACCCGTGAAGAAAGTAGACTGGAAGGAGCAGAGTGGATGCAGACTGGGGATACTCCCAGATCATGTTTGTGAATGGAAGGGAGGAGGTCTGGAGCTATTCAGGGACGTCCACAGTCACAACGGAACTGCAAATGCCACTGAAGAAATGGGATATATTGGGGCGTCACTGAGGATTAATGCTCTCCTGACAACGACGAGAGAACATTGTCATTAGATGAAATGGAGATTTCACCGTCTCCTTGAACTGCAGCCTGAACCTGGTCTGGGCCACGGCGTAAAGGGCCGTGTTTGTGCAGCAGCTCAGCAGCTGAAAAATGTAGCCCAGTTCCAGCAGAGAACTCGGGGGATAAGCTTTAAAATAAATATACAGGCTATCCCATACGGAATGCAAGGTCAGCAGCGCCCACAGCAGGATGAAATTCCCCGACATCACCAGCAGTAACAGGAGGGATTGCCTGCGGTTCTTCATCTCCGGGTCGGCGGGCGTCTCGCCATCGCGAGAACCACGGAGTCTCCTCCGGGCTCGGCTGGCCAGTAAGACGTGCCTGATGGTTAAACTGTTGAGCAGGAGAATCAGGACAAAGGGGAATATTGGGGTGAGGATGAAATGAATCGCTTGAAGTGATACCAGCTGAAGTGCGGAAAAGAAACGGATACTCCCACCACAGAGAAAGGACGTTATTAATATCGAATATTTCCCATCGAGCATAAAGTACCAGAAAATGTTCTTTCCGCAGTTCAGCAGAGTCACTGTCCCCAGAACCAGAGCCGCCGCTCTCCCGGTGCAGTAATTTAGTTTCAGCTGCGGAAAACAAATGGCCACACATCGATCAAAGGTGAAAGCGACGGTGAACCAGACAGAACAGTCTGTGGCAGAGTAGAGTATGACGGCGTGAATATTACACATGGGGACACGGAAACTCCAGAAGTAAACCTCCCATGGCATGTAAATCATCGGAATCTTGCTCAATACCAGATCGACGAGAACGACAAGCTGATCCGCTGCGACCATGACAACCAGGTACCTTGTGACGCCTTTGGAGAGACCGCACTTTCCACGCGACAAGCTGACTAATGTCACCACGTTCACTGTGCGGAGGGAAATCAAGGCCATTATCACACATTCGGAATGAAATATTCTCTGAAAGCAACTTTTTTAATCGATATCATTTCCAATAGCAGAGATGGACATAGAATTGATGTATCTACTAAGGAGATAATCGGATCCATTATTAAATGGTAGTGACTACAATGTACCTGTGAAGTTCAGGAGAATGAGGGGAATCACATTGAAACTTATCGAATGTTGAAAGGCCAAGGTATCGTGTACCTGGAGAGGATAGCTACTGTAATTGTGGAGTCTGAAACTAGAAGATGAGGATTTGCAAGACATCAATTTAAAACAGAGGTGGATATAAATTTGTTTCGACTGTGGCTGGTGAATATGTTGCATCCCTCGCCACAGACGGCTATGGGAGTCAGTTCGTTGGAACCAATTTTAGCGGAGAGTGGTATGCCCGTGATTCGTCCGGGCGTCAACTGATATGGAGAATGGGCGCCGGAATGTGATTCAGAGGGATAATAAATCAGCTATGATGGAATGGTCGAGAATCCTCGGTGCTCGAATGACTGAATTCAACTCCCGAGTCCTTGGGCCAAGCAGTGATATCGATGGATAGCTGGAATGTATTCTGAACATTGTTTTCAGGAAAAGGAGCTGAAACCGTTATGCGATAATGAACTGATCACTGATTAAGGGCCAAGTATCACGGCGCCAGAATTTCAACTTGCTTCAACAGTAAAGAAGAGAGAACATTAGAGCAGAAGAGCTGAATAATTAGTAGCTGGAATAGTTCATCTATTCGGACTGGAATGCTCCACCATTGTAGATGATCATGGTTGAACTGACCATGGACATATCTCCATCTGCCTGCTTTTCCGCCCAAAGCCCGTAGTACGCCTACTACTAAGCCACAATCTATCCATACTTTTCTGAAATATATTTACTGAAGTAGCGTCCACTTCGTCATTGAGCAGATAATTCTACAGTTTGACCACTCTCGGGAAAAGCAGTTCCTTCACATCTCCGTCCTAAATTCAATCCCCTCAAGCTTCACGCTATGTCCCCTAATTCTAGTCTCACCTACCAGTGGAAACATCTTTCCTGTCCCTGTCTTATCAATCCCTTTCGTACTTTTACATGCTGCTGAAAGATCGCCAATGATCCTTCTGAATCCCAGTGCGTGCAGTCACAACCGACACAATTTCTCCTTATAGTCTCTCCACCTCATGTCTGGAATCAAAATGGGGAAACGACGACAAGGCCAGCAAATCCCTCCTCAAGGCAGCTTACCAGACCTGTTCACAGTACACCAGCTGCTGCCTCAACAGTACCTCGTGCATTTGCAGCATAACCTCCATGCTCATAAATTCACCCCCTCGCAATGAAGGCCAATGACCCATTTGCCTCCTTGTTAACCTGCTGCTGCTGCAAACCAACCTTTTGTGACTGAAGAACAAGCACTCTAAAGTCCCTCCACACGGCAGCATACTGCAATCGTTTAGCACTTAATAATATTCCGTTCTTCCATTTGTCCTTCCCAAGTAGATGGCCTCGCCTTTAGGAACAATGTGCTCCGTCCGCATAGACGCTAATACTTTCGCTTTAACAATCAATATCCGTCTGCAGGCTCCCAGATGGCACTGCACTATTTGTGTAGGGGAAGACCATGGTAATAATGATGCCGACGTGACATCATTCTCTTTTATCGGTGGGGCTTTAGGTATTTATTTCTTTATTCATTCATTCATTCATTCATTCATTCATTCATTCCAGCGATGCAGTCCTCTTCAACAGAATTCGAGATAGCTGAATTATCCAACCATGTCCTAATTGGACTGTGGAACATTCTACTGTGGAGCAGATATATCCCCAGGACCTGACCGGGTATTCCCTCGGACCTTGAAGGAGACTAGTGTTGAAATTGCAGGGGCCCTGCCGGAAATATTTAAAATGTCGATATCCACGGGACAAGTGCCGGATAATTGGAGTTCATGTAGTTCCATTGTTTAAAAAAAGGCTCAAAAAGTAAGCCGGGGAACTACAAGCCGGTAAGTTTGACATCGGTAGTAGGTAAATTATTGGAAGGAATACGAAGAGATAGCACCTACAAGTATTTGGATAGACAGGGATTTATTAGAAAAAAAAGTCAGAATGGCATTGTGCGTGGTAGGTCATGTTTAACCAATTTATTAGAGTTTTTCGAGGAAGTTACCAGGCAAACTGATGAATGGAAGGCAGTGGATGTTGTATACATGGATTTCAGAGAGACCTTTGACAAGGTCCCGCAAAGGAGGTTAGTTAGGAAGATTCAGTCGCTAGGTATACATGAAGAGGTAGTAAATTGGATTAGACATTGGCTCAATGGAAGAAGCCTGAGAGTGGTAGTGGAGGATTACTACTCTGAGTGGATCCCTGTGACTTGTGGTGTGCCACAGGGATCAGTGCTGGATCCATTATTATTTGTCATCGATATCAATGATCTGGAAGATAATGTGGCAAATTGGATCAGCAAATTTGGAGCAAATTTGCTGATGATAAATTTGCTGATAATACAAAGATTGGAGGTGTGTTGGACAGTGAGGAAGGTTTTCAAATCTTGCAGAGGGTTTTGGACCTGTAGGAGGTGTTACGGATTCAAGCAACAATAAATATGTGAGTTAGGCAAGGGTTTTTATAACAAATAACACGTTTATTAAACACTGAAAACAAACCCCCCAAAAGTAAACAAACCACTCACGTAACCGGAATTCAGCTGCTGTACGGCAGCTTAAATAGTTCTTAAAGCAATGAAGATTAAACAGTTCTTAAAGCGATGTTGCAAAAACAGTTCTTAAAGCGATGTTGCAAAAATAGTTCTTCAAAGTAATATTGCAAAAGTTCAAAAATTCTTACAGTCCATTTAAGGGAGAGCCTTTTTAAGACAATTTAAATTCTCTTTCACGTCGAGTAGTTGCAATTCCCAGTCGAACTACTTTTCCCACGAAGATTTTTACGAAGATGATATGTAACGGCTTAATGGCACTGACCTTTCCTTTACAAAACTGTCCCCTATCCTTTCTGGTATTATTCACAGGGATTACCACGAGAACAGTCAAAGAATCCTTCCGAATGAGGATCAAACAAGGTCGAACCCGTTTCACCGTCGAAATCGATTCTCCTCGATCTTTTAACTCCTGAACTCCGATCTTCACTCTCCACTGATTCTCAACTAGCTGTAATATACAGAAACAGCTGGCAATGACCTTTTAAAATTTAGGCATTAGATAAAACTTCATCTTTCAACTAAACTGCGTCATAACATTAAATCACGCAGTGGCATGAAGTAAACATGGCAAATCCAGCCACGAACTGCCCCTCCTCACAGGGAGGGGTCCTCCTTTTATACCCTGTTAAAAAAAACTGTCACATGACCACTACTGGCGGGGAAAATGACGTCACTCCACCATCACAAGACCATTACCTCAAGTCCAGTATAGCTTCAACCCCAGTAACTTGACGAGTACACCACTGTCACTTGTCACGGGTACGTAACAGAGGAATGGGCAGAAAAATGGCAGATGGAGTTTAATGCGGACTAGTGTGAGTTATTGCACTTCAGAAGGTCAAACCACGGTAGAACATACAAGGTAAATGGTAGGACACTGAGGAGTGCAGAAGAACAGAGGGATCTGGGAGTACAGCTACATATTTCGCTAGAAGTGTCGTCACAAGTAGATAGGGTTGTAAAGTGAGCTTTTGGTACATTGGAATTTATAAATCAATGTATTGAGTATAAGAGTTGTAATGTAATGATTTGGTTTTATAAAACATTGGTGAGACTGAATTTGGAGTATTGCATGCAGTTTTGGTCACCTAAATACAGGAATGATATTAATAAGATTGAAAGAGCGCAGAGAAGGTCTGCAAGGATGTTCCCGGGACTTGAGTAACTGAGTTACAGAGAAAGGTTGGATAGGTTAGAACTTTATTCCCAGGAGCGTTGGAGAATGAGGGGTGATTTGATAGAGCTGTATAAAATTAGGATGGGTATAGATAGAGTGAATGCAAACAGGCTTTTTCCACTGAGGCCAGGGGAGAGAAAAAAAAAACAGAGGTCATGGGTTAACGGTGAAGGGAGAAACGTTTAAAGGGAACATGGGTGGGGGGGGTTTCTTCACACAGGGAGTGGTGAGCATGTGGAATGAGCTGCCAGATGAAGTGGTGAATGCAGGCTCACTTTTGACATTTAAAAAATAGTTGGACATGAATATGGATGAGAGGGGTTTGGAGGGATATGGCCCAGGTGCAGGTCAGTGAGACGAGGCAAAAAAAAAAAGGTTCGGCCTGTTTCTGCGTTGTAATGTTCTATGGTTCCACGGTTTTATTATTCACAATTGATCCTTGCAAGCTAATCTTCCCAGTGGAAACTTGTCAAAGCCTTACCGAAGCCCATACAGACAGCATCGACTGCTTTACCGTCGTCAACTTTCCTAGTAAACTCTTAAAAAATCAGGTTCTCTAAGGGTCCAATTTTAACCCTCACTATCCTTTTGCGATTAATATAACTGTTCAACTTACTCGCCAAAGCGGACATATCTTCTTTTAGATTTTCTATTTCTTAATATTCTTTTGACATTCTTTATATTCACCGAGCATTTCATTTACTCCATGCTTCCTATATTTATTGTAGATATCTCTCTATTTCCGAACCAAGGTTCCAATATCCCTTGAAAACCATGGCGCTCTCAAATGTTTAGACTTTCCTTTCTACCTAACAGGAACATAAAGATTCTGTACCCTCAAAATTTCACCTTTTAATGATCTCAATTTCGCTATTACATCCTTCCCATAAAAGAACTTGTTCTAATCCACTACTTCTAAATCCTTTCGCAACTCATCGGTTAGCCTTTCTCCAATCAAAAATCTCAATCCTGTGTCCAGCCCTATCCTTGTCCATAATTATATTGAAACTAATGGCATTGTGATCACTCGACCCGAAATGCTCCCCAACACATACCTCTGTCACCTGTCATAACAGGGGATCCAACACTGTACCTTCTCTAGTTGATACTTCTATGAATTGCTGCAAAGAAACTATCCTGCACACATTTTACAAACTCCAACCATCCTGCCCTTTTACATAATGGGCTTCCCGGTCTCTGTGTGGAAAATAAAAATATCTGCTATCTGCTTTCAAATTCGCTCTTCCAATTTTCGCTGCACTTTAGATGGTCTATAATACACTCCTATAAGTGTTACTACAACTTTCCCATTCCTCAATGCCACCCAAATAGTATCCGTAGACTATTTAGACTACATAGACTCTTATCTATCCTGCGAAAGCTCTGCTGTAATGTTTTCTCTGTCAGGCAATGCAACACCTCCCCCTCTTGCCCCACCAATTCTATCATACCCGAAGCATCAAAATTAAGAATATTTAGTTGCCACTCACACCCCTGCTGCAGCCCTGTTTCACTAATAGCTACAGCATCATATTTCCAGGTATCAATCCATGCTCTCAGCTTATCCACCTTTGTTACAATTAAGGAGATTATATTTATGGATCTTAACTTAACTAAAGGTTTAGTACAGAGGAACAAAACATAAAAGCACAAAGTAATCTATCTCGAACAAACCGGTTTGTATCCTACAATCGGTTCTACATTCGTCTTCTTTGCTCATCTCCCGGCGAACCAAAATCAAAACCACGACAAACCTTATTGTTCCTCATGAAGAAAAGCTGCCCCAAATTCAACCATCCCAATTTGATCGCACGCATTCCTTATCTTCAGCAGTAATCCAAACAGGTTGCCAGCAGAACAAGCTGCTCTGACAGAACTGCAAAATGAAATACATAAAATAGAACAGTGAAAGTAGAAAGCAGGAAATTACAGTACTTTGATAAACATTGTGCATTGAATTTCGAACTTAATATGGAATCACATACAAAATGTTAGGCGAGCTGAGCAGGTCAGACAGCATCTCTGGAAATGAATAAGCGCTCTAGGTTTCGGGGTGAGATCATTCATTGGGACTTGACAGCAGCAATGTACCTTTTTAGTCTACACAGTTTCTATCGCTTTCCAGCTCATCACAGGCATTTGCAATTAATCAGCGTGATACAGAGCCTAAGCAAAAATGGAGAAAAATGGAGTCTGCTAAATTAGCTGGTGAGTATGATTTCATCCTGTTACATACACCGTGGGAGTGTAGTGACTGTCTTATGACCATGACGTATTTCAGTATCTGCTGAGCATGTGGTAATGGTCCTGTGATGGTCGGTTGATGTAATTCCCCGTCAGTGTGAGGTCACATTATGTAATTTTCCAGCTAATGGTCATGTGATGGCCTGTTTCAACAGTTATAAAACGGAAAGACTTGCTGTGACGTTGGTCAGATCGTGGTTTCATTTGTCAGTTACTCGACTATGCTGCGTCTTCGTCTCATGATGCAGTGTAGTTCAAATGTGGTGTTTGTACTTCTATATTAAGTTTCAATGGTTATTGCCGGCAGTTTCGCCAGAACGCTGCCATTTTCAGTCCGGTCTTTTGTTTTATTGGTTTGTTGGTTGTATTCGGCAACAATGAATATCGACGACGTTATCGCGTCGCCAGAGTTATTATCGAAGGCGAAAAAGACTGCTGTACCTGAGATTGATACCAGGCTGGAACTTAAGAGTATTTCGACGGCCACAACAAAGACTGTAACAGAGAAGAGGATCGCGGAGCACTATGTAAATTACGGCATTTTTGATGCAGTTGTGTTAGACAGGTTCCCTGCAACTAAGAAGTGATGCAGTTCCACTTAGAACAGCTAGCGTTAGAAAAGCTTAGAAGAGAATCTGAATTTAAACAGAAACAATTGGAAGCTAACTTGGAACTAAGTCGGTGAGAAGCTGAAAGTAAAAAAAAATGCCGGAATTTAGACTTGCGATGGCTGAATTAATGTCTGGTGATCAGTCCTTTGATTTTCGAAAAAAAAGTTGAACATTTGCTCTGATAAATGAGAAATGGCAAGTAAATTTACAGAGTGTAATTAAAGGCAAGGCACAACCAGTGTATACATCTTTAACTGCTGAGTAAGAACTTGATTATGATATTGTGAAGCTGCTTATACTGAAAGCTATGAACGGGTTCCGGCAGCGTATAGACAAATATGCAGAAATTCGCAGAAATCAGTGGGGAAAAAAAAGCTTACGTGGATTTTGCTTACGATAAAACTGTGTGTTTGAGAGATGGGGCTCTTCTAAAAATGTAAAGGGGGACTATAACAAATTGAAAGAGTTGATTTTAAGGGAGGAATTTAAACGGAACATCCTTGTCGAAGAAAGGACGTTGTCAAATGAGAGGGACACTGCTACCTTACAGGAGACTGATGGATTCGCTGATGAGTCTGCTTTCATGCTGTTTCATTCCCCGTGGGTGTCCTGTGACTGTCTTATGACCATGATGTAATTGAGTACCTGGTGAGCATGATGTAATGGTTCTGTGATTGTTGGTGGATGTAATTCCCCGCCAGTGTGAGTTCACATGATGTAATTAACCCGCCTAGTGGTCATGTGTGGGCCTGTTCCAACAGATATAAAATGGGAAGGCCTTGCTCTGACGCTGATCAGTTACTCGGTTATTCTGCGTATTCGTCTCATGATAAAGTTTTGTATTAAAGTGTAGTTTTTCTTTCTATCTTAAGTTTCAAATATTATTGCCGGCAGTTTCGCCACAACGCTGCCAGTTTTAGTCCAGTCGGAGAGTTAAGAATTGACTGAATTACGAAAAACCGAAGGATCGAGTAAAAGTTGGGGTCGTCGGCGGTAATACAGTGTTGACCTTATTGATTCCTCGTTCAAAGAGATTGTAACATGCATCCGAGATAATCTCTGCTAGAAGAGCAGAAGGGATTGGGGCAATATCATTCGCCAAGGAGAAAATTCAATTCCTTTAAGCCGGTTTTAACTTTCTTCCTCTGAATCCATCGGTTAAGACATATTTTTGCTGGGATCAGCAGCAACGTCACATCGTCGAGGAATGCGTTACTCCAGGGAAGGCTCTGCTAACTGGCTTGTCTAAATCACATGGAGTTTTACATTAATTGCTTTAAGACATGGTGCGGATTTAGCTCTTTCAGAACTGTTGGACTTGCAGTATAGCAGTTAACTTCCGGTTAAGTTAGTCGTTTGCTTACTTTTCGATTGTTGTTGAACTGAGTTTAAATAAATGTTTCTTTGTTAATAAAAATAGAATCTGTCTCAGATCTATATTCAATGTTGCTGTATCATAACAATTGGGGGCTCGCGGGATATGATCCAATTTGTGCTTAAATGCTTGTTTATTTAGTGCTCTGATTTGCAAAAGTGGAAATACCCGATTCTTCTGTTGTCAGGTTTCTGGTTGGTAATCGGCAACGATGAATATTGACGACTTTCTCGCATCACCAAACTTGGTAGCCAAGGTGAAAATGAGTGATGTATCTGAGATTGCCAGCAGGTTGGAACTTACGGGTACTTCGACGGCTACAACGAAGCCTGTAGTTCAGAGGAAATCGCGGTGCACTATAAATATTAGTGCACTATCTGTGTTAGATAGGTTCTTTGTAAGTAAAACAGCGATGTCGTTCCACCTGGAACATGTAGCGTTAGAAAAGCTTAGAGCAGAATCTGACTTAAAACAGCAAGAATTGGAAGTTAACATGGAACTAGGATGGTTAGAAAATGAAAGTAAAAAGAGGGAATTTGAACTCGCGATAGCGGAATTAAGGTCTGGTGATCAGTCCACTGGTTCTATAAAAAAGATTGTTGTTAGTTAGGAAATTAAATTGGATCCTGCATTTAGTAAAACAAATGCAGAGCAATATTTTCAACATTTTGAAGCATTTGGTCTGATTTCATAGTGACCGAAGGAGAAGTAGACAGTAATGTTAAAGAGTGTAATGAAAGGCGAGCCACAACGATTTTATAAAGCTTTAACTGCTGAGCAAGCACCTGATAATGATATTGTGAAGCTGCATATACTGAAATCTATGAACTGGTTCCGGAGGCATATAGTCAAAGATACAGAAATTTGAAGAAATCCGTGGGAAAAAAAAAACACGTGGAATTTGCTTACAATAAAGCTGTGTGTTTTGAGAGATGAGGTTCTTCTAAAAAACTGTAAAAGGGCACTATAATAAATTGAAAGAGTTTTTAATGGATGAATTTAAACGGAACATCCTTGTAGAATGAACGACATTGTCAAATGAGATAGACACTGTTACCTTGCAGGAGACTCATGAATTCGCTGATTAGTATGCGTTCATCCTGTTACATACCCCGTGGATGTCCTGTGACAGTCTTATGACAATGATGTGATTGGGTACCTGGTGAGCATGATGTAATGGCCCTGTGATGGTGGGTTGATATAACTCCCCGCCAGTCGGAGATCATATGAGGTCATTTTTCCGCTAGAGTCATATGATGGTCTGTTCCAACAGATTTAAAAGGGGAAGGCCTCGCTGTGACGTAGTTCAATTCGTTGTTTTATTCGTCAGTTACCCGGTTATGCTGCGACTCTCCTAACTGGTTTGTCTAATTCACTTGGGCTTTTACATTTATCGTTTTAAGACTGTGTTCGCATTTATCGCTTTCAGAACTGTTGGACTTCGAGGATAGCAGTTGATTTCCGGTAAAGTTAGTCGTTTCTTTACTTTTCTATTGCTGTTGAACTGAGCTAAATAATTGTTTCTTTGTTAATAAAAAAAAAGGACCTGTCTCGGTTCTATATTCATTGTTACCGTATAGTAACAATTGGGGGCTCTCTGGATGTTTTCGGTTTGTGTGAAATGCTTGTTTACTTAGTAGTGTGATTTACAAAAAAGGAAATACCTTAGTCTTTTGTTAGAGAGGATTCTGGGTGGTATTCGGCAACAATAACTATTGACGACTTTCTCGCATCACCAGATTTAGTAGCCAAGGTGAAAAACAGTGATGTATCTGAGATTGCCAGCAGGATGGAAATTATTGGTATTTCGACGGCTACAACAAAGCCTGTAGCTCAGAGGAAAATTGCGGAGCACTATAAAGATTGCGATATTATTGATGTAGCTGTCTTAGATAGTTTACCTGTAAGTAAAACAGAGAACCGGTTCCACCTAGAACAGGTGTCGTTAGAAAAGCCTAAAATAGAATCTGACTTATAACGGAAACAAATTGAAGCTACCTTGGAGCTAAGTCGGTTGTAAGCTGAAAATATAAAAAGAAGGAATTTGATCTCGGGATGGCGGAATTAATTTCTGCCGATCAGTTCTCCGGTTCTAGAATAAAGTTTATTGCTCGTCAGGAAAAATCAATTGGATACGCCGTTTAGTGAAACAGATGTAGAGAACTATTTTCAACATTTTGAAACTTTTTCTCTGATTTCATAGTGACAGAAGGAGAAATGTCCAGAAATATTACAGTGTATAATTAAAGCAAGGCACAATGAGTGTATACAGTTTTAACTGCTGAGCAGTAATTTGATTATGATATTGTGAAGCCGCCTATTCTGAAATCTATGAAATGGTTCCTCATTCAAAGAGATAGTAATATGCATTCGAAATAATCCTTGCTCTAAGAGCAGAGAGGATTGGGGCAGTATCATTCGCCAAAGACAAATTTCAGTTCCTTTAAGCCGTTTTAACATCCTTCGTCGTCAATCCAGCGGGCAAGGCATATTTCTGCTGTGATCAAGCAGAAATGTCACGTCGTCGAGGAATACGTTACTCCAGGGAAGTCTCTCCCAACTGGCTTGTCTAAGTCACTTGGAATTTTACATTTATCGTTTTAAGACTGTCCTCGCATCTGTCGCTTTCAAACTGTTGGACTTCCAGTATATCAGATAACTTCCGGTAAAATTAGTCGTTTCATTACTTTTCTATTGTTGTTGAACTGAGTTTAAATAATCGTTTCTTTGTTAATAAAAAAAAGAACCTGTCTCAGTTCTATTCATTGTTATCGTATCATAACAATTGGGGGCTCTCGGGATATTTAAGGTTTTGTGCTGAAATGCTTGTTTATTTAGTGTGATTTGAAAAAAACGAAATACCCGATTCTTTTGTTTGATTGGTTTGTAAATGGTATTCGCCAACAATGGATATTGATGATTTTCTCGCATCACCAGAGTTATTAGCGAATGAGAAAAACGGTGATGTATCCGAGATTGCTAGCTGGTTGGAACTTACGGGTATTTCCACGGCTGCAACAAAGCCTGTAGTTCAGAGGAAAATCGCGGAGCTCAATAAAGATTGGGGTGTTTTTGATGCAGCTGTGTTCGAAAGGTTCCCGGTAGGTAAAACAGATATCCAGTTCCACCTAGAACACATAGCGTTAGAAAAGCCAAGAATAGAATCTGACTTAAAAGAGAAACAATTGGAAGCTAACGTGGAACTAAGTCGGTTAGAAGCTGAAAATAAATAGAATGAATTTGAACTCACGATGGCGGAATTACTTTCTTCCGATCAGTTTTCTGGATCTAGAAAAAGGTTTATGGTAGTCAGGAAATTAAATTGGATCCCCCATTTAGTGAAACAGTTGTAGAGAAATATCTTCAACATTTTGAAACTTTTGCTCTGATGTCATAGTGACCGAAGGACATATGTCCAGTAATATTACAGAGTGTAATTAGAGCAAGGCACAACGAGTGTATACAGCTTTAACTGCTGAGCAAGAATTTGATTATCATATTTTGAAGCTGCATATACTAAAATCTATGCACTGGTTCCGGAAGCATATAGACAAAGATTCAGAAATTTGAAGAAAACCGTGGAAAAAGAACTTACGTGGAATTTGCTTACGATAAAGCTGTGTGTTTTCAGAGATGGGATTCTTCTATAAATGTAAATGTGGACTTTAATAAATTGAAAGAGCTAATTTTAATGGAGGAATATAAACGAAATATCCTTGTCCAATTAAGGACATTCTCAAATGAGAGTGACACTGCTACCTTGCAGGAGTCTGCTAACTTAGCTGATGAGTATGCTTTGATCCTGTTAAGTACCCTGTGGGTACCCTGAGACTGTCTTATGATAATGATATAATTGAGTGCCTGGTAGGCATGATGTTATCGTCCTGTGATGGTGTGGTGATGTAATTCCCCGCTAGTGTCATGTGCTGGTCAGTTCCAACAGACCTGAGACGTAGGCCAGATCGTCGTTTAATTCGTCAGTTATGCTGACGAATTTGTCGAATGATGCAGTTTCGTTTTTTTTTGTGTAGTTTTTCGTTCTACCTTAAGTTTTAAATGTTATTGCCGGCCGGTTCGCCACAACGCTGCCAGTTTTAGTCCAGTCGAAGAGTTAAGAATTGACTGAATTAAGGAAAACCCGAAGGATCGAGTAAAGTTGGTGTCGTCGTCGGTAATACCGGGTTGACCTTATTGATTCCTCGTCCAAAGAGGTATTAACATCCATTCGAGATAATCCCTTCTATAAGATCAGAAAGGATTGGGGCAGTGTCATTCGCCAAGGAGCAAGTTCAGTTCCTTTAAGCCGTTTCAACTTCCTTCATCGTCAATCCAGCAGGCAAGGCATATTTCTGCGAGGATCAGCAGTGACGTCACGTCGTCGAGGAGTACGGGACTCCAGGGAACTCTCTCACAACTGGCTTGTCTAAATCACTTGGACTTTTATATTTATCGTTTTAAGACTGTGTTCACATTTATCGCTTTCAGAACTGTTGGACTTCCAGTATAGCAGTTAACTTCCGGTAAAGTTAGACGTTTGTTTACTTGTCTATTGATGTAGAACTGAGTTTAAATATTTTTTTTTGTTAATTAAAGAAACCTGTCTCAGTTCTATATTCATTGTTGCCCTATCATAACATCGGGGGCTCTCGGGAAATTTTCCGTTTGTTGTGGTTAAATGCTTGTTTACTTAGATTGTGATTTGCAAAAAGGAAATATCCGATCCTTTTTCTTGATTGGTTTGTGGGATGTATTCAGCAGCAATGGATATTGACGACTTTATCGCATCACCATACTTAGCTAAGTCTGAAAATAAAATAAAATAATATAAAGCTGAACATTTAAAAAATAGAGAATTTTTAAACTCGCGATGGCGGAATTAATTTCTGGCGATCAGTTCTCTGGTTCTAGAAAAAATGTTTGATGGTAGTTAGGAAATTAGATTGGATACTCCGTTTCGTGAAATTGATGTAGAGAGATATTTTCAAACTTTTGAAACTTTAGGTCTGATTTCATTGTGACCGAAGTTGAAATGGCCTGTAATATTACATAGTGTAATTAAACGTGAAGCAGAACGAGTTTGTACAGCTTTTCAGCTGATGAGTATGCTTTCATCCAGTTACATAACACGTGAGTGTCCTGTGACTGCCCAATTACCATGTAAATAATTGAGTACCTTGTGAGCATGATGTAATGGTCTTGTAATGGTGGGATGATGTAATTCCCCGCCAGTGTGAGGTCACATGATGCAATCATCCCGCCTAGAAATCATGTGATGGACTGTTCCAACAGGTATGAAATGGGAAAGGCTTGCTGTGACGCATGCCAGATCGTCGTTTAATTCGCCAGTTACGCTGCCTATTTGTATCATGATGCAGTTTTCTTTTAAAGTGGAGTTTTTCTTCCTATCTTAAGATTCAAATGTTATTGCCGGCAGTTTTGCCACAACGCTGCCAGTTTTAGTACAGTCGGAGAGTTAACTTTGGCTCATAGTATGTCCTTGGGTGGACATCAAGGTGTGAAGAAAACAGTGAACAAGGCTTCTAATCATTTTTACTGGCCTTGTTTGAGAAAAGGAGTGGGGACATTTTGCCGAGCTTGTCATGTTTGTTAGATTGTATGAAAACCTAATCACGTTACTTCAATAGCCGCACTGTAACCTATTACTGCGTTTGGTGAACCGATTTCCAAAGTTATTGTAAATTCTGTAGGCACTTTGCTAAAAACAAAAACCGGCCATTAATATTTGCTGACCATCATGTGCACAGCGTCTAGGTTTCCAGAGGCAATACGATGCAGGAATATAACGGCTAAAACGGTAATAAAGGCTCTTATAAAATTCTTTGTTTATTTTTGGTTGCCAAAGGACATGCAATCTGATCAAGGTAGTAATTTTATATCTCGATTGTTCCAGCAGATGGATTATAAACTGGGAGCTAAACAGATTACCTCGTCTGCATAACTTCCAGAATCGGATGGAGCGTTGGAGAGGTTCCATTCTACCCTCAAACCATGATTAGGACGTATTGTGTGGAAAATGAAAAGAATTGGGATGAGGGCGTATATTTACTTTTATTTGCAGTACTGGAGTCAGTGCCGGTTCCTTAGGTCTCAGTCCATTTGACTTTCTGTTTGGCCTTAGCGTTAGAGGACCATTGGTCTTATTAAAATGGATTAATAAAGAGGTACAAACTAATTTCCCGGATTATGTTTAGAAATTTCAGGATACATTGCTTAATGCCTGTAGTTTAGACAGGGAAAAATTAAATTCGGCTCAGGAGAAAACGAAAACCTGGTATGATAAGGAAGCTGGAATTAAGTGTTTCCAGTCTGGAGATAAGGTATTGGTACTTTTCACGGTGCAAACGAACCATTTGCACGCTACATTTCACAGTCCTTTTGAGATTATGTCTCAAGTTAATGTTGTGGATTATGTGAGAAACTCTTCAGATTGAAGAAAGTCAATACAGCTTTGTCATATAAAACTATATTATGAGAAACTGTCCGATACTGTTGCGGTTAATAAGAATGAGACTGATCCTACTGGGAAGTTAATGAATGACTCATCTGATACTCATTTGAAACCCAATATCATTTCTGGCAGTCTATCAAACTCAACAATTCTGGAAAATATTGATGATAAATTAGCTCATTTACATTCAGGGCAGAGGTAGCATATGAAAGTTACTTTTAAAATATTGGGATTTATTTCCAGACGTTCCCAATAGAACCACAGTAGCTTCACATGATGTCAATGTTGGAGATGCCAAACCTATACAGCAACATCCATATCGGTTGAACATGTACAAATGTGAACTTGCTGAGCAATATATTAAATATATGTTACAGAACAATATTTTTAGACCTTCTAATTCGAGTTGGAGTTCACCTGGTCTTATGGTGCCTACATCAGGCGATGGTTATCGGTTTTGTACTGATTACAGGAAGCTGAACGCTGTAACAAAAAACAGATGCGATCCAATACCTAGAGTGAATGATTGTGTGGACAAAGTCGGACAAGCAAATTTCCTGACAACGATTAGTTTGGAAAAAGGGTATTGGTGTGTTCCATTGATGGATAGAAGTAGAGAGATTTCTGCATTTGTCACACGATCTGGGTTATATAAATATGATGTTCTTCCTTTTGCGATGAAGAATGACCCAGGTACTTTCCAGCGAATGATTAATTAGATGATTCATGGGTTAAAAGATGCAGGTGCCTATATTGATGATTTAGTTACAGGAAATGATATGTGGGAAGCACATATTACTGCGGTGGAGATCTGTGTGAAAGACTTTCAAGAGCAAACTCAACTATTAACTCAGCTAAAAGTGAATTTGGTCATTACACTGTGACCTACCTTGGTTATGTTGCAGGCCCGGGATTCGTGAAGTAAAACGGTTAAAGAAATAAATCTAACTCCAGTTAAGCAACAGAGTTTGATGTTACAGGAGTATAATATTTTGATAACTTTTACATAAAGGCAAAAATAATGTGATTGCTGACTGCCTATCTAGATGCTGAATGTACAATGTCATTTTTTTATGGAGTAGTATTTTAACATTAGTAACATTTCAGCTGTATATTAGTTTGTAATGTGCCGTATGATAATTCTATGTACATTATGTCCGGTGTAGATTTTATACATTTATACATATTTGTAAATAGTTGTTAAAATTTTGTTCATAACAGAGCTAAAATTTCCTTTTTTTTCTGGAAGGAGGTGTTACATGCCCCGTTGGTATCTTTAGACTGTATTATGATCATGATGTAATTGAGTATCTTGTGAGCAAGATGTAATTGTCTTCTTATGTTGGGGTGTTCTATTTTCACTCCAGTGTGAGGTCACATGATGTGATTTTCCCGCCGGTGTGTGGTCACATGATGTAATGTTCCATCAGGTAAATAAGAGAAAACCGCTATGAGAGGCAGTTAGTTCGGGGTAGATCATTAGTTAGTTTTGCCGCCTATTCGTCTCAGGACGCAGTTTCGTTTTTAAAGTGGAGTTTCTTCTTTCTACTGTAATGAAAAACTTTTGTATCGGCAGTTTCGACAATCACTGCCGGTTGTAGTTTATTGCGTCTTGGATTTATCTTTACAGTCGATATAGAGAACTTTACCGAAGTATGGGAACAAGAAGGATCGAGTAATGTTGGTGTTGTTTCGCGGTTTTATGAAGGATCGACCTCATTGAATCTTCATTCATGAATAGTGATCTGCACCTGAGTTAACCCCTGCAAGATCAGGAAGGTTTGTGTAGCGTTCATACTCTAGCAGAAAGGTCTGTTCATTTAAGTCGTTTTATTTCCTTTGTCGTAAATCCTTTGGACAAGACATCTCTCGACTGTGATTAACAGATTCGTCAGTGTCTTCGGAGAATTTGTTGCAGTAAAGTCTCTCCTTACTGACTGTATAAATCACTTGGACTTTGGAATTTATCTCTTTAAGTTTAATGTTTAAACATTACAAACATTTAAGTTTTTAAGAACTATTCCAGAGTTTGGCTGTTTGTTAAATTGCCAGAAAGCAGTTAATTTCCGATTAAGTTAGTCGTTTGTTTACTTTTCACTTCTTTTTCATAAATGCTTATGTTTGTTTATAAAACCTGATTCAATTCTATATTCATTGTTACAGGCTACAGTAGTAGAATTGGGGGCTCGCCCGGGATAATAAAGTATTTACTTAAATGTTTACTTATCAATCTGATTTGGAAACGTGAAATTCACGATGATATTTTTTTCCCATTGGCGTGTGTTTGATATTTCGCAGCAATAGATAATGAGGACTTTCTAGCAGAGCCAGATACGGAGTTATTTGCGAAGACAAAATAGGATGATCCATCCGAGATTGTTAGAAGGTTGGAATTTATGGAATTTCAAAGGTTACAACAAAGGCAGAAATTCAGGGAAAAACGCGGCACAGTATGTAGAGTTCGATTATTTTGTTGAAGAAGTGTTCGATATATTTCCAATAATTAATTTAGAGATGCTGCTACATATGGAACAAATGAAGATTGAACAATGTAAAGCGGACACGGAATGATGTCGGTTAGAATATCAAAATAAAAGGGGAGAATTTGAAGCTAGGAAATCAGATAGAAAGAGGGAATTTGAGCCAACAGTAGAGAAATTGGGGTCCGAGGATAAGGTGTGTTGTGCTAAGGAGCAATTTGTTGCGAGTGGGAAGGTTATATTGGCTAGTCCATTCAAAGAGGCATAAACTGATAAATATTTCAGCATTTTTACATGGTTGTTCTGATTTCACAGTGGCCGAAAGATAAATGGTCTGTGATGTTCTAAAGTGTAATTAAATGTTAAGCACTACAAGTCTATACAGCTTTAACTGCTGAGCAAGAACTGGATTATGATAATGTAAATCAGCACATACTGAAAGCGTACGAACTGATTCCAGAAGCTTATAAAGAAAGATTCAGAAATTTGAAGAATACCGTGGAATCTGCCTACGATAAAGCTGTGTGATCTGACAGATGGGTTTCCTCTAAAAATGTGAATGAGAAATATGAACACTTGAAAGAGTTGAGTTTAATGAATGAATTTAAAAAGGTGCATCCCTGTTGAAGTAAGAGCGTACTTAATGAGAGATTCACTGCTACATTTCCGAAGACTGCTAAATTAGCAGTTGTGTATGCTTTAATCCATAAGAACAATTTTGCTCAGGGTAGAACGTTTAAAAGGAAAAAATAGCACTGAGAATCAAAGTAAACCTGAAATTAAATCAGAAGTTAGGGAGAAAGGTAAGGATGAAGGGAAACATGTGAAGGCAAGATGATTTGGTCCTATTCGTAATTATAGTAAGAAACCTGCCCACGTAATAGCGAACAGTTTCCGACAAAAGAAGAAGGAGAAGCTGGCAGTCCCAGATGCTTGCGTGCAAATATTGAAAAACCTGTAAATTCCCGGAGTTCGACAAATACAAATGAAGCTTTGTCTGAATCTGACGAAGTTAAGAGTGGATATGATCTTTTTATAATGGAAGGATTTGTATTCTTGAAAGAGGGTCCACTCCGGTGACAATAAAAACCCTTAGGGATACTGGAGCTTTTCAGTCTCCTATGTTAGAGAGTGTGCTATACTTTAGCGAATAAGCTGACTCTGATGAGGTAAACTATAACTGACGTGTTGGGAGTGTCCTTATGCCTGTACATTTGCATAGGGTAAATTTAAGGTCAGGGTTAGTAACAGAATATATTAAAGTAGGACTACAACCCGGTTTATCCGTGAATGATATTTCTCTATTTTTAGGGAATGACTTAGCAGATGGATTTTCTGTAGTGCTTCTGACGATTACGTCCATCACTGATGAATCGAAAATAGGTTTTAACATGGATCAACCTGTGTTGACACCCGAACTTTGGCCAAAAACATGGATGAGGATGATGGGTTGAAGCAGGATGGGTCTGCTACCCATAACTTATCAACTCGGGATTCGAACTTTGAGGATGAGTCAGAAACTGTCTTAACTTCATTCTTTGATCAACACTCTTGCAGTAAATTTGACCATAAACATTTGTCTCTATCTTGGAAGGAGATAATAGCAGAGCAGAGTACATTGGTCTTCATGAAAGGTGAGATTGAGTTTAAGAGCCAAGAGATAATGTTGCAGCTATATAGGACCCTGGTCAGACCACACTTGCAGTAATGTGCTCAGTTCTGGTTGCCTCACTGTAGGGAGGATGTGGAAGCGATAGGAATGGGGCAAAGGATACTTACAAGGATGTCGCTTGGATTGTGGAGCATGGCTTATGAAAATGGGCTAAGTGAACTCGGCCTATACTCCTCAGAGCGACAGAGGATTTGAGGTGACATGATAGCGGCGTGCAAGATGATGGGAGGCATTGATCATGTGGATAGTCAAAGGCTTTTTTTTGCCCAAAGCTAAAATGGCTACCACGAGAGGGCACAGTTTTTAGGTGGTGGGAATTAGTTACAGAGGGGATGCCAGGAGTAAGTATTTTTTTACGCACAGAGTGGTGAGTGCCTGGACTGGCGTGCCGGTGACAGTGGTGGAGACTGACCCGACAGGACCTTTTAAGAGACTTCTGGAAAGTTACATGGAGCATAGAAAAATGGAGGGCTATGGGTAACCCCAGGTAATTTCGAAGGGAAGGACATGCTTGGCACAGCGTTGTGGAAAAATGACTCTATATGTTTATATGTGTCCATGCATTGAGGAACACACCTTGTCATCTTTCGAGTTGGGTCAGGGCAGGATTAATAGGATTTGCAGAGGTTTGGTGGAGTGAGCCGTATCGCTGAATTAATTAAATAAATAAATAAATAGCCTCACCCTTTATAAAGCATGAGGTCACATAGACATCTTTACTGCCTTGATCTTTCGTCGGCACAAACACTGCCGAGGAAACTGCGAGCCTGCAGAGTGTCATAAACAGGTTAGGAGAATGTACTAGCGTCTGGAATGTGGACTACAAAAGTTGGAAAATGCGCGGTCATCCACTTGGGAAGGACAAATGGAGGAAGAATTGATAAACGACTGCAGTACGCTGCTGTGCATAGGGACTTTGTTTGAATCACAAAAAGATTGGTTTGCAGGTGCAGCAGGATATCGAGAAGGCAAATGGCATGTTCAGCTTCGTTGCCAGAAGGATTGAATTTTCGAGCAGGGAGGTGATGCTGCAATTATACAAGGTGCTGGTGAGGCGGCGTCTGGAGTACTAATCATAGAAAACATACAGCACAATACAGGCCCTTCGGCCCACAAAGTTGTGCTGAAAATGTCCCTACCTTATAAAGTACTAGGCTGACCCATCGCCGTGTACTTTTCTGAGATGCATTTACCTATCCAAAAGTCTCTTAAAGGACCCTAACGGATCCACATCCCCCACCGTTGCTGGCAGCCCATTCCACGCACTCACCATTCTCTGTGTAAAAACAATTACCCCTGACATCGCCTCTGTACCTACTCCCCAGCACCTTAACCTCATGTCCTCTTGTGGCAGAAATTTCAGCCCTGGAAAAAACAGCCTGTGACAAACCACGCGATCATGCCTCTCATTTTCTTCTACACCTCTATCAGTACTGTGCAAGTCTTGTCTCCAGACTTGAGAAAGGATAAACTGGCTTTGTGTGCAGTTCACTGGTTGATTCTAGAGATGAGGCGGTGCGACTATAACGAGAAATTCAGTTCCCTTGGACTGTACTCGCTGGAATTCAGATGGGTCAGAAGAGATCATATAGAAACATATAAAATTATGAAAGGGATAGATAAGATAGAGAAGGAAAATTGTTTCCACTGGTAGGTGAGACGAGAACCACGTGACAAAGCCTGAAGATTCTGTGGAGAAAATTTAGGACGGCGATGAGGGGGAACTGCTTCTTCCAGCTGGTGGGGAATCTCTGGAATGCTCTGCTGATTCAAACAGTGGAAACTACCTCAACTGATATATTTAATACAGCATGGCATATATTGTTTGCATAGTGGAAGAATTAAGGGCTATGAAGAAAAGGCAGTTATGCGGCGATGAGTCCATGGGCAGATCAGCCATGATCATTTTCATTGCCCGAGCATGCCAGACCGTACAGATGGACTATTTCTGCTCCAATTGCTAATATCCTTATGTTCCCTCATTTTTGCAGCTGAGGGGAGTTGAATTTCTGTCAAAGTGATACTTGATTAATTAACCTGTTCATTATTCTCTTAAAACATCCCCTTTGCAACTCCATCTTCTGGTGCCAGAGATAAGAATACATTCCAGTCATCGATTGATATGACTGCTCAGCCCATAAGGCTCGGGAGCTGAATTCGGCCATTCGAGCACCCAGCCTTCTCCGCCATTCCGTCAGCTCTGATAGCTCAACCACATTCTAGCGCCCACTCCCCGTATCCATTGATGCCACGACGAATCAAGAGCCTGTCACTCACCGCTGCAAAATGTACCAATGAACTGCCCCCCTCCCCCAAAGCTGTCTGTGGCGATAAATACCACACATTCACCAGCCTCTGTGTAAAGAATTTTCAACCCATCACTGTTCCAAAGGATGGCTTTCCTTTGTAAAAACTCGTTTTCATGTGCAGAAGCTAACTCTCCACGCCCACGATAACTCGACTTTTGAATATTCGATAGGTTTCAATTAGAGTCCCTTCATTCCCCTGAACATCAGCAGGTACTTAATAATCACTGCTGACTTAACAGTGCCTACCGATATTCTCCTTGGCAGATACATTAATTCCATGTCCATCTCTGCTGTCGGAAGAGAATAGTTTCAGAGAATGCTTCCATCCAAATGTCTGTTAATAGCCTTTATCTCCCTTCGCACAGTGAATGTAGTGACAATTATCATCCTGTCGCGGGGAAAGTGCGGTCTCTCCAAAGGCGTAACAAGGTACCTGGTTGCCATGGTAGCAGCTGATCAGCTGGTCGTTCTTTTCGATCTGGTATTGAGCAAGATTCCGGGGACCTACCACCCAATTGAGGTTTTACTCTGGTCGCGTCGTGTTCCTGTGTGTAATATCCACGCCGTCGTATTTTACGCTGCCACGGACTGTTCTGTCTGGTACACGGTTACTTTCACCTTTGATCGATTTGTCGCCATTTGTTTTCAGAAGATGAAACGAAAATACTGCACCGCGAGAGCGGCGGCTCTGGTTCTGGGGACAGTGACTGTGCTGAGCTGCGTAAAGAACATTTTCTGGTACTTTTTGCTCGATGGGTCATATTCGATTCTAACTTTCTCCGTGTTCTGTGTGAGTTCTTTTCGTTTTTCCCGATCTCAGGAGGCAGCAATTCTAGTGATTCATTCTCTCCTCACCCCAATATTCCCCTTTGTCTTGATTCTCCTGTTAAACAGTTTAACCATCAGGCACGTCGTAGTGGCCAGCCGAGCCCGGAGGAGACTCCGTGGCTCTCACGATGGCGAGACGCCTGCCGATCCGGAGATGAAGAACCGCAGGCAATCCCTTCTGTTACTGCTGGTGATGTCGGGGAATTTCATCCTACTGTGGACGATGCTGACCGTGTATTCCGTATGGGATAGCCTGTATTTTTACATCCACGTGATACCCCCTGAATCTCTACGGGAACTGGGCTACATGCTGCAAGTGCTGAGCTGCTGCACCAACACGACCCTTTACGCCGTGGTCCAGGCCAAGTTCAGGGTGCAGCTGAAGGAGACCGTGAAATCGCCCTTAAGTCTCATGGGAAAGTTCACTCGCTGTTGTCAGTACCGCATGAATTTTCAGTGAGGCTTCTCCCATACCGATCAAATTACCCATTTCGTTTCAGGGGTTAATTGGCTATTGTAAATTGAAGGGTCGCTGAGACCGTGAATCTTTGTACCAACCAATGGCCGACGGTTGGGATCCGACTGGACGGAAGACGTTTGAGGCAACCTGTGCCGGTAGGCTGATGCATTATACCGAGCTGCATTGGATGGCATGGATTCAAATTTGTCCTGGACTTAGAGGACAGAGGGTAGTGGTGGAGGGCAGCCATTCTAGATGTGACAAGTGCTGGAGATGTTCTGGCGTTTAACTTGGATGAAAATGGGGACGACTCATAAATATGATTGCAGAAACACAAAACTTGATGGAGTTGTGGATGTTGAGGGACCTTGGTAAAAGGGAAGGATATTTGAAAGTGTGGTCATGAAATAATAACTTTTTTTTTTAATTAATGCGACAGTTCAGTCTCTGTTATTTGGATACGATAGAGTAATACCGGAATATCTCGTCGGCAGGTAACTCAATGACTCTGCTCTTTGATGCTCTCTGCAACAATAAAAAAAAAAATCTGATTTCTATGCCGCCAGAAGGTGGCAGTCGGCAATGCAGAGATTTCAGTGTTGTCACACAGGAATCGCATTTTAATCACAACGGAGAAATAACAGTCCACAGGTAATGTTCGGCAGTGAGTTGTTCCGCGGTTTGTGATATGCATAAATTACTCGGATGTATACAAATGATCTGACTAATAATCTTGCATCGACACAAAAAAAAAACATTTACTTTAAGACATACACAAATTGACGGAGGATCTTCGGGCCGTAATTTCAAATGAACTCTAAAGATCAAGACCTTTACACAGAGAGCAGTGGGTGCATGGGATTCACTTCATACTGTGGTGGTTGAGGCACAAGGAGGAGTGACCTTGAAGGAAACCTGAGACAGACATGTGCCTATGACGAAAATGTAAGGACATGGTCATCATGCAGACAGGTAGTATTAGTAAGCGATTATATTACCAATTTAACTGGTTGATCACAACTGTGGGATGAGAGAACTGTTCTGCTGCTGTAAACTTCCTATCAAGCGAACGAAAAACTCACACTTTGGAAACTCTCTTTCTGGATTGAAAAGGAAGAGGGGCCGGCTGAGGAGATGATGTGGCAGATTACCTACTGACCTGGGGAATATGAAAGTAAGTGTTGAGCGCCTTAGGGGCGAGCGAGGTTATGCAGGACGCTGTGCGGTGATAGGTGCAAGTGGTAAGGAAACGGAGGAGGGGCAATCTCAGGAGACATGATAGTGGATGAATGCAAGTAAGGAGATTCTCCCGGTAGAGAAGATGGGTAAGTGAACTGGACAGAAGAGACAAGAGAGGAACCAGAAAAGCGGATGGAATAGGAAAAACTAGTGAATTGGGACAAATAAGCTGTTGCTGAAGAAGTGGAAGTTCATACCCTCAGGTAGGAAACTACCCGGACAGAATATGAGCTGTTCCACAAGAGGTATCCTTCCAGCAGCACCGGCAGTGGTCGGGCAATTAGCCGAACTATCAGCATCGGAGTTTTTACATCACTTCCGGACCTGCGTAAGGACACTCTGCACTTCCGGCTCGTTCAAAGTGCTCGTTTTCCCCATGTGTCTCTCCACAGTCTAAAGAGCTATCCGGGACGTAAACTGGTTTTTGTGTATTGTTCCCTTTTTGATTAGGGTGAAGTCGCATTCTCTGATTTTGTTGGGGCGGCGCTCTAGTTAGAAATCTCATAAATAGTTCAAGAATAAACTCTCAGAATGTGAATGGGAAGATTGAGTAGATTTGCAGAACAGAGGGTAGTTCTAACTATTGCGCAGGACGGTGCCGAAGGACTCGCAGAAACGTTCCCCAAATCTCAATCGGATCACACCGAAGAGATGGAGTCCGCACTGAACTGGCAACACCGGGTACAGCAGGCGAAACCGGCAGACTGGCAGGTGAAGTGTCACCTCAACAGAAAGGCCGGTTTGGGACCGGGAACATCGGTGCTGGAGACTCTGTGCGGGCCGGCACAGCACTGGTCCCGCTTGCAGGGTTAGGCTCCAGGAGGGAGATCAATGAGGAGTCATTTAAAGCTGCCGGAGCGGCATCCGAACCCATAATGTGGTCATGGTTATAAAACCAGGGTATGGGTTCCTGTACCGGCTGCGAGAAGAATATGTTTTTATATAAATTGAATGCAGTCCAGTCCATCACGGGTAAAAGCCTCCTCATTATAGACTACATCTATAAGGAACACAGTAGCAGCAAAGCAATAGAACCATAGAACCACAGAACATTGCAGCACAGAAACAAGCCTGTTGGCCCTTCGTGGCTGTGCCGACCCATTTTTCTGCCTAGTCCCACTGAACTGCACCCGTACCATATACCTTCATAGACCTCTGAAATATGCACCTGTCCAAGTTTTTCATAAATGTTAAACGAAAGCCCGCATTTACCGCTTCATCCTGCAGATCATTCCACAGTCCCACCACTCTCTGTGTGAAGAACCCCCCCAAACCCCTAATGTTTTTTAAACCTTCCCCCCTGCACCTTTATCCCATGCCGTCTGTTTTTTATCTCCCTTAGCCTCAATGAAAAAAGCCTGTTTGCATTCACTCTATCAGTACCCATCATAACTTTATACATACCTCTATCAAATCTCCCCACATTCATCTGCGCTCCAGGGAATAAAGTCTTAACCTATTCAACCTTTCTCTGTAACTCAGTTGCTCATGTCCCGATTACATCCTTATAAACCTTCTCTGCACTCTGCCAACCTTATTAATATCCGTCCTGTAATTCGGTGACCACAACTTCACGCAATACTTCCAATCCGGCCTCACCAATGCCTTATACAACCTCACCGTAACATTCCAACTCGTATACTCAGTATTTTGATTTCTAATGGCCAATGTACCAAAAGCTCTCTTTGCTACCCTATCTACCTTTGACCCCACCTTTAGGGAATCTTGTATCTGAATTCCCAAATCCCTCTGTTCTAATGCACACCTCAGTGCCCTGGCATTTGCCTTGTATGTTCTACCTTGGTTTGTCCTTCCAAGCTGCAATACCTCACACTTGTCTGTATTAAATTCCATCTGCCATTAATCAGCCCATTTTGCAGCTGATCCAAATCGCTCTGCAAGCTTTGAAAACCTTCCTCACTGACCACCATGCCTCCGATTTTTTAATCATCGGCAAAATTGCTGATTCTATTTACCACATTATCATCCAGATCATTGATGTGGTTACCAAATAACAATAGACTCAGCCTTGACCGCTGTGGCACACCACTGGTCACCGCCATCGACTCAGACAGCCAATCCTCCACTACCACTCTCTGACTTCTCCCATTGAGTCAACTTCTAATCCAATTGAGTACCTCAGCATGTATACATAGCGACTGACTCTTCCGAACAAAACTCCCATGCGGGAGCTTGTCAAAGGCCTTACTGAAGTTCATGCAGAAAACATCCACTCTCTTCCCTACATCCACTTTCCTGGTAACCTCGTCGAAAAATCTAATAGATTTGTTAAATATTACCTACCACGCACGAAGCCGTGTTGACACTCCCTAATAAGTCCCTGCCTATCCAAATTATTTGTAGATACTATCTCTCAGTACTCCTTCCAACAATTTACCTACGACCGACATCAAATTTACAAGCCTATAATTTCCCGGATTACTTTTAGAGTTTTTAAAAAAATGGAACAACATGAGCTATCCTCCAATCCTCCAACCCGTAGATGCCGTCATTTTAAATATACCTAATGCCCCTGCAATGTCACCATTAATCTCTTTCATGGTCCGAGGGAATACCCTGTCAGGTCTTAGGGATTTATGTATTCTCATTTGCTTCAAGATAGCAAACAGCTCCTCCTCTTCAATCTGTATAGGTTCCACGAACTCAATACTTGTTTGCCTTGTTTCTATTGACTCCATGCCAGTTTACTTTGTAATTACAGACGCAAAGTAAACATTTAAGATCTCTCCCATTTCTTTTCTTTTGATGCATACCCGACCACTCTGAACTTCAAGATGTACAATTTAATCCCTTACTATCCTTTCGCTCTTTATGACTGTCAAATCAAAGTCATGTTTTCTTTTAGCCCTCCTGATTTCTTTCTTGTATTTTCTTGCACTTTTTATACTCCTCAAGTACCTAATTTTCTCACTGTTACCTATACATGTCATAAATCACTCTCTTATTCTTTACCATATTTCCAATATCTCCAGAGAGCCAATTATACTTATCCTTATTCACTTTGCCTTTAATCCTGGCAGGAACATACAAACTTTGTAATCTCAAATTTTCTCTTTTGAAATCCTCCCAACTTCCAACGACTTCCTTGCCAGAGAACAACATGTCCCCATCCACTCTTTTAGATCCTATCTCATTTCGTTAAATTGGGCATTTTTCCAGTTGAGAACCTCAACCCGATTACCAGATCTATCTTTATCCATGATCAAGTTGAAACTAATAGTATTATGATCACTGGAACCAAAGTGTTCCCCTGCACATACATCCATCGCCTGTCCTATCTAGTTTCAAATAGGAGATCTAATACTGCATCCTCTGTAGTCGGAGTCCCAATCAATACGTGGAAATTTAAAATCCCCTACAATCACAACTTTATGTTCCCTGCAGTTGTCTGCTATATCTCTGCAGATTTGCTCCTCCGATTCTCACGAACTATTGGGTGGTCTACAATACAATCCCGTTAATGCGGTGATATCATTCCTGTTTCTGAGATCCACCCATATGGCCTCGATAGACAAACCATCTAATCTTTCTTCCCTGAGCACTGCTGTATCGTTTTCCCTGACTAGCAATGCCACCACACCCCAACCAACCCTTCATCCTTCTGTCGCTATCACGGCTAAAACATCGGAACCCTGGAATATTAATCTGCCAGTCCTGCCCCTCCTGTCGCCAAATTTCACTGATGCCTCCAATGTCATAATTCCACGTGTCAATCCATGCCCTCAGCTCGTCAGCTTTCCCCACAATACTTCTCGCATTGTAATAGACACACCACAGAAGGTAATTACCACCACACACACACACCCCTTCTGTTTTTGACTTTACATGAAAATTTAACCACAATTATTTTCACCCCCGCTCCACTATCTACTCTGATACTCTGATTCCCATCCCCCTGCAAATCTAGTTTACCCCCCCCCATAGTACTAACAAACCTCCCTGAAAGGATATTGGTCCCCCAGTATTTCAGTTGTGACCCGTCTCTTTTGTTAAGGTTGCACTTGCCACAGAAGAGGTAAAAATGATCCTGAAATCTGAAACCTTACACCCTACACCAGTTCCTCAGCCACGTGTCCATCCTCCAGAGCATCCTATTCTTACCCACTCTGGCAGGTGGCAAAGGTAGAAATCCTGAGATTACCACCCTCGAGGCCCTGTTTGTTTTTAGAAATTCCTACCAATCTCTCTTTCCTCACTCTTCAGGTCCTCCTCACTCTTGCTTCCTACGTCATTGGTTCCGATGTGTACCGTGACATCTAGCTGCTCACCCTCCCATTTCAGAATGCTGTAACGTGATCACAGATATCCCTGACCCTGGCACCCGGCAGGCAACAAACCATCCGGGAGTCTCTCTCGCGTCCACAGAACATCCTGTCTCTACCTCTAGCTATCGTGTCCCCTATCACTACCGATCTCCTCTTCTTCCCCACTCCCTTTTGCACTACAGAACCAGACAGGCAGCTATTGATCCGAGCTGCGCAGCTTGTTCCCGATGTATCCCAACAGTATCCAAATCGGTATACTTGCTGTTGAGCGGAACGGCCACAAGGGGACGTCGCTCTGTCTGCCTTCCCCTTTCCTCGCCTGACGGTAAGCCTGTGCGCTGTGCGCTGCTCCTTTGGCGTAGCTACCTCCCTGTAGCTACTATCTATAAACTTCTCATTCTGCCGAATGATCCGGAGGTCATCCAGTTCCTGCTCCAGTTCCCTAACGCGGTTTGTTAGGCTTTGCAGCCGAATACAGATCTTGCAGGTATCGTTGTCAGGGTCACAGTAGGTCTTCCTGATTTCCCACATCCTGCAAGAGGAGCATTCCAACAAACTACCTGACATTGTTTATACTCTAAACAAACAAATCAAAACTTTCCGGAACTTACCTTTGCCTCTGCCTGTTCACACCGAAGCTTGTTGTGCCAAAGCCGTCCTACTCTGACTCAGTCCACTCCGACTATTGTCAATAATAATTTTTTCGACTTTGCGAATATGAGAGTGAGGTTGTTGTTGTGGATCTATTCAGTCAGATTTTCACTCTCCCTCCGGTTTGCCGATTCGAAACCACTTGTGATTGAGAATAACATCAGCAAGTTTGCTGATGATACTAAGCTGGGTGGCAGTGTGACATGTGATGAGGATGTTAGGTGCATTCAGGGTGACTTGGATAGGCTGAGTGAGTGGGCAGATACTTGGCAGATGACGTTTAATGTGAATAAGTATGAGGTTATCCACATTGGGAGTAAGAACAGGAAGGCAGATTATTATCTGAACGGTGTAAAGTTAGATAAGGGAGACATACATAGAGAACTAGGAGTCCTTGTTCGTCAGCCACTGAAGGTGAATGAGCAAGTGCAGCAGGCAGTGAATAAGGCTAATGGAATGTTGGCCTTTATTACAAAGGGATTTGAGGACAAGAGCAAGGAAATTCTCTTACATTTGTACAGGGCCCTGGTGAGACAACACCTGGAGTGTTGTGTACAGTTTTGCTCTCCAGGGTAAAGGAAGGACATCCTGGCTGTAGAGGAAGTGCAGCGTACATTCACAAGGATAATTCCTGGGATGTCAGGACTGTCTTACGGAGAGAGGTTAGAGAGACTGGGCTTGTAAACGCTGGAATTAAGGAGATTGAGAGAGGATCTGATTACAGCATATACGATTATTAAGTGATTGGACAAGATAGAGGCAGGAAATATGTTCCAGATGCTGGGAGAGCCCAGTACCAGAGGGCATGTTTTGAGAATAAGGGGTAGGTCATTTAGGACCGAGTTAAGGAAAAACTTCTTCTCCCAGAGAGCTGTGGGGGTCTGGAATGCAGTGCCTCGGAAGGCCGTGGAGGCCAATTCTCTGGATGCTTTCAAGAAGGTGCTAGATAGGTATCTTATGGACAGGGGAATGAAGGAATATGGGGACAAGGCAGGAACCGGGTATTGATAGTAGATGATCAGCCATGATCTCAGAATGGTGGTGCAGGCTCGAAGGACCGAATGGTCTACTTCTGCACCTATTGTCTATTGTCTATTAGGCTCACAGCAGATTCAATAACCCATTCGGTTCTATTTGTGACGTTGCTGTGAGGAACCGGCCAGGTAAATCTCAGATATTGTATCTGATACTTTTAAACATTTCATGGCCATTCCAGCAGATTGTCGTAGGCTGTGACAATGTTCAGAGCAATCCACCATTTCATCATGACTTTTCCACTAATTTTCCACTAATCTCTCAGGTTCTGCTTTCTCCCCGTATCTCTTCATGCCCTGACCAATCAGGAACCTATCAAAGTCTGCCTTGAATTTACATAATGGTCTTGACAGTTGCCTGTGGCGATTTGATGAATTTACTCAAGGGATAAAGGGGAAATATGTAATTCCTCGCAAGTTCGGGGCGAACGAGACACGAGGAGTGAAAAGAAGCCAGAAAAGAACTATAGGATGAGAAACACGAGGAAATTGCAGATGCTGCAATTCCAAGGCAAAACACAGGAAATGCTGGAGGAACTCAGAAGGACAGGCTGTCCCTATTAAAATGAATAAACAGCAGAAATTTTCGCTGGAGACACATTTGGAGGAAATTAGGAAATCCGGGAGGATCAATGAAAAGTAATTGGCAATCAGGACTTCTTCCTCGGCACATGTCTGTCTCAGTATGTCTTCAAAGTCACTGGCCCCAGTGTCTCTACCAGCACATCAGAAAGTGAACCAGAGATCTTGCTCGTTAGAATTCATTTGAAATTTTTGCCCGAGGATCCTCCGTCACTTTGTGTATGTCTCAAAGTAAATTTTGTTATTTGTGTCGTCTGCAAGATTATTAGTCAAGTAAGCGGCATGCATCCGAGTCAGTGAAGTATATCACAAAAAAAAAACTCACTGTCGAACATTAACTAAAGATGCGCGTCCGCGTTTCGTAGAGGATCCGTACCAATCAGTATCTCAGGAGAAATACTCCAGTGCAAGATGTTATTCCTGACGGAGCAGTGGGGAAAAGCTCTGATGTATCCAGACCAATTGAAGGTATTTATGCTGGAGCCTTACTTCTGAGAGCATCTCACATTTCGTCCCGAACTCAATAAATACATCGACATGCTTTGCTTTCCCTCAGCAATCCCCATCCCACCTACCCACTGTACTCAACCCAATTAGACAGATTGGACCATTGCTGCACAAAGTGTCTAAGAATTTCTTTTATTTACCATAAGGCAGTGCGATGACAGTTGCTGCTTGAACTGGACGAACGGCGATTGGGCGACACACACAAAATGCTGGTGGAGCACAGCAGGCCAGGCAGCATCTATAAGGAGAAGCACTGTCACTGCCACTGGGCGAGTGGTTTGGAGAGTGCAAGTTACGGAATTATTCTCAAGGTGACTGACGGATTGCAAAGAACCCTGGATAAAGAGGATCCGATGCACGGTAACCAGTCTTCCCGAACAGTTCAAAATCTGGGGCTCTTGGAACCAAAAACTCTCGCCTGAGGAAACAGATGGAGCGACAACGGGCGTATCTGAGCAGACATTCGAGCCACACAGAATACCGGCAGGGCACAACGGTCGTATTGCGATTGTGATGTTAAAGCTTCGCATGCAGATAATGGTAGAATCACCCACTTGGTGGAACTAATGAGACAATAAATAGAACTCGTAACGAAAGCCAACTGGATGGAGCACAGTGGAGGCAGCTTCGGAACACGTCCCCAATTGCGTATCGTGGGGAGGGCGTTAGCTAATCGGGGTTGTCCACAGCCTCAGTGCATCTGCACATACAACTGACGAAATGGGATTTGTTGCCGCGGAATGGAAAAGCGTCACCGAGGTTTAATGGGGTCCAGACAAGGCCGAGTGAACTTTGCCATGAGACTGAAGGGAGATTTCACCGTCTCCTTCAGCTGCACCCTGAACCTGGCCTGGACCACGGCGTAAAGTGCCGTGTTGGTGCAGCAGCTCAGCAGTTGCAGCATGTAGCCCAGCTCCCGCAGGGAAGATGGGAGTTTCAGGTTAATGTAAAATAGCAACATATCCCACACGGAAAACACCGTCAGCAGCGCCCACAGCAGGATGAAATTCCCCGACATCACCGGCAGTAACAAGAGGGATTGCCTGCGGTTCTTCATCTCCGGGTCGGCGGGCTTCTCGCCATCGCGCGAACCACAGAGTCTCCTCCGGGCTCGGCTGGCCACTAAGACGTGTCTGATGGTTAAACTGTTGAGCAGCAGAATGAGGACAAAGGGGAATATTGGTGTGAGTAAGAAATGAAAAACAATAAATGTTGTCTCCAGAGATAGGGGAAAACGATAAGAACTGAAACAGAGCAAGGACGAAACTAGCATCGAATATGTCCCATGGAGCAAAAAGTACCAGAAAATGTTCTTTACGCAGCTCAGCAGAGTCTCTGTCCCCAGAACCAGAGCCGCCGCTCTCCCGGTGCAGTATTTTCGTTTCAGCTTCGGAGAACAAATAGAGACAAATCGATCAAAGGTGAAAGTGACGGTGAACCAGACAGAAGAGTCCGTGGCGACGTAAAACACGACAGCGTGGATATTACACACGCGAACACGAAACGACCAGACGAAAAGCTCAGTCAGCATGTAACTCATCAGACTCTTGCTCAATACCAGATCGAAGACAACGACCAGCTGATCCGCTGCTACCATGGCAACCAAGTACCTCGTGACGCCTTTGGAGAGACCGCACTTTCCCCGCGACAGGATGGCGATTGTCACCACGTTAACTGTGCGGAGGGAAGTAAAGACCATTAACACACCTTTGGATAGAAACATTCTCAAATTGCAATTATTTTCATCGTTAGCTCTTTGGAACAGAGATGGGGAGCAATTCCGAAAGAATGAGGCTGGTGAATGTGTGGAATTCATCGCCACAGACGGCTACGGTGGCCAGTTCATTGGGACGATTTGTAGCGGGGATTGATCGGCTCTTGATTCGTTGGGGCTTCAATGGATACGGGGAGAAGGCGCCAGAATGTGTTTGGGACGGATGATAAGTCAGCTTTGATGGAATGGCGGAGAAGGCTGGGTGATCAAATGGCCGAATTCAGCTCCCAAGTCTTATGCGCTAAGCAGTGATATCAACTAAAGCCTGGAATGTGTTCAGATCATTCGTGCCAGATGGAGTTGCAAACGGAGATTATTAAGAGAATAATGAACTGATTAATGTACTAAGAATCACGGTGACGGAAATTCAACTCCTCTCCACTACAAACATCAGAGAATAATAGCAATAGGAGCAGGAATCGTCCATCTGTTCGGTCTGGCATGCTCCGACAGTGAAGATGATCATGGCTGATCTGTCCACGGACTCATCGCCGCATACCATCCGTTTCCTGAGAGCCCTTAAATATTCTACTATGCCATCAACAATGCCAACTTATCTTAAATATATTTAACGAGCTAACCTCCATTGCGTCATTGTGCAGAGAAGTCCACGGATTCACCTGTTTCTGGGAGAAAAACAGTGCCTCCTCATCTCCGTCCCGAATTTATAACCCAGAATCTTCAGGCTATTTCCCTGAATTATTCTCTTACCTACCAGTGAAACAACTTTCCTACTTCTATTTTATCTATCCCTTTAATAATTTTAAATGTTTCTGTAAGATTTTCTCTCACACTTCTGAATTCCAACGAGTACGAGCCCAGGCGAGTCAATTTCTCCTCATCGTCGAACCACCTCATCTGTGCAATCAACTGGTGAACCGCCTACAAATCCAGTTGATCCTTCCTCAAGTAGGAGACCAGAATTACACTGTACTCCAGACACCGCCTGACCAGTACCTTCTGCAGTCCGCTTGCTCTTAATCTCAATTCCACTGGCAACGCAGACCAAAGGCCCATTTGCCTTCCTTATACCCTGCGGCACCTGCAAACGAACATTTTGTGTTTCAAGCAGAAGCACTCCCAAAGTCCCTCCGCTGAGCAGAATACGGCAATCGTGACCACTTAAATAATACTCTGTTCCTCCATTTGTCCTTCCCAATTGGGTGACCACGCATTCACCAACTTTGTACTCTATCGGCCAGACGCTAGTGAATTCGCTTAACCCTTAACCATATCCCTCTGCAGGCTCACAGTTTCCTTAGCATTCTTTATAACGGCATAAATCATGGCAGTGATGATGCCCATGTGACCTCATGCTCTTCAACAGCTGAGAGGCTGGAGCGATTTATCTATCTATCTATCTATCTATCTATCTATATATCTATTTTTAAATTAATTCAACGATGCTGCCCACACATACAAACTTCTACAAAGCCAATTAATCCTGCCCTGACCCAAATGGACACATCACTGTGAGATTCAGAACGATCAGACGTTCTGGTCACCTCAGTACAGGAAGGGCGTGTAAGTTTCACAGCGGGTGCATAGGAAATGTATCAGAATGCAGACTGGATTGGAGAGCATTCCTTGTGACGAGAGTTTGTGTGTGCTCAAATTTGCTTCTCTTGGAATGAAGTTGCATGAGAGGACACATGGTGGGAGTATTTGACAGGAGAAGAGGCAGAGATAATATTTACCTGACAGAGAATTAATCGGGACACCGAGAGTACCAACACTGGAAAGAGAAATTCCGCAATGCATCGAAGCATAGAAAACCGGCAGCACAGCACTGGCCATTCGGCACGAATGCTGTACCGAAAATGTCCTTCCCTTAGAAATTACCCAGGGTTACGAATAGCCCTCTGATTTTCTAAGTTCCATGTATCAACGCAGGAGACTCTTCAAAGACCCTATCGTATCCGCCTCCCCCACTGTTGCCGGCAGCCCATTCCACGCACTCACCACTCTCTGCGTAAAATACTTACCCAGAGTCCCAGATAGCTGCAACATTACCGCTCGGTTCTTAAACTCAGTCCCACAATTGATGATGGCCAATACACCGTATGACATTCTTAACCACAGAGTCAACCTGCGCAGAAGCTTGCAATGTCTCAACCACTCGGACCACAAGATCACTCTCAAATTTCACACAGCCATGCGTCTGTCCATTGAGACAATATTCTGCCATCATATTTGACGAACCAAATTGAACAACGTCACACTTGTCTGGGTTGAACTCCATCTGCCACTTTTCAGCGCAGTTTCGCATCCTATCAATGTCACTCTGTAACCTCTGACAACCCTCCACACGATCCACAACACCCCGAACATTTGTGACATCCGTAAATTTACTAATCCATCCCTCCACTTATTCATCAAGGTCAATAATGAAAATCACAAAGAGCAGTGGTCCCACAACAGATCCCTGAGGCAGCGACCTTCATGCAGAATATGACCCGTTTGCAACCACACTTTGCATTGTTACGAATGCAGCAGCAATGAATATGTAACTGAGCCAAGGTTTAAAACAAATCCCGAGATTTATTAACCTCTGT
The DNA here is from genome assembly GCF_048418815.1 of Hemitrygon akajei. Taxonomy (NCBI): domain Eukaryota; kingdom Metazoa; phylum Chordata; class Chondrichthyes; order Myliobatiformes; family Dasyatidae; genus Hemitrygon; species Hemitrygon akajei. The sequence goes on along the minus strand of NW_027331937.1, from coordinate 3,747,663 downwards.
TCGAACTTAGAAATGTATACAAACTACGAACTTAACCGGACGTAAACAGTTAGGGGGCTCAAACATTCAAACTTAGAAACTGTTTTTAAAGAGTTCTCATCCAGGCACAGCCTTAAAGTGATAAATTGAAAATTCCATGTGAGTTATACAGTCAGTAAGGAGAGACTTCCCCGAAACAAACGATTCCTTCGGAGTATCGACGATCTGCCGATTCCACAGCCGGGAGATGCCGTATTTGCAGAAATCACGAGGAAATAAAATGAAATGGCCTTTTGACAGGCGGGTGGTCACTGCATAAACCTTCCTGACCTTGCAGGGGTTTAACTCGAATATGCATGCCGCAATTCCTGAACGAAGTCAAAGGACTATCACTCCCGAAAACGCTAAACGACATTAACTTTCTCCAATCCTTTGTACTCGGGTAACTCCGGCAATACCTTCACTCTGTGATTCTGGATTTTAAGGGAAAAATAAACGTGCAACAAGCAACAGCGGTGGAACCTCACACCACTGACCAGTAGCAACAATGTTGCATCAAAATGAAATGAGAACAGCGTCATAAAACGCGGGTTGGTTTAAATATGGCTTGGAACATGCCGTCACGTGACAGAACATCAGCCCACGGTCAAGAGACAGTTACAGCATCCCACTCACAAGACCAGTACATCATCCCACTCACTAGACTATTATATTATCTCACTGTCCCATGTTCAAACTGTGGTTATATAACACCATTCTGCAGGCATTTCCTAATTTATAAAGCAATGTCCCCTTGTAGCATTTGCCTTCTTACTTTCTCTGCAAGCTTTGCATGGTTTACCTTATCAAATACACTCAGCCGATGATTGGGAAAGCAATATCGGTTTGAGTGAGGAGCTATGCAATTAACGCGTCGTTAGAGGACAGGTATGAAAGGGAAGCTGACGCATTTTTAAACGATAATCAAGAGGAACAGACGAGATACTAACCAGGAACAGCTACAATGGCGAGTAGAGGATAGTAAATCAGTTGGATGGTCCAAAGAGCATACGTGATTCGAGAATTCAACGACAGCCCCTCATAATTTTCAACAAGATATTGAAAAAACCAGAAACTATTCTTCGCCATTCCCGCAGCATTCCGCGATGCATTTCGCAGAATATGATCCATTGTTGGGATAGTCCAGATTCCCGTTCCCGTTTCAGCCTCTGTCCTCTCTCTGTCTGGAGCCCTCTCGTCTCTGATAGCGTAGAGTGGCGGCTCTGACTGTAGCTGTCGTTGTGAGGGAGGCATATTAATAAACTAAACCAGCAGCCACATCTTCACGTTGACGTCGACAATCCCCACGGACTTCATTAAGTTCTAGGGAATAACATGTGCAGTTAACCCGTTAATTGCAGACCTTCGGAGAAGCAATACAAATGGAGGTTGGAAGTGTATCTAGTAATGCCAGCAGTCAGCTGTCCATGGATGCGTGTCAAGTCTGTAAGGGGACACAGCATTGATAAGCTTATTGAAATACATATGCAGGTAGCTGTAGACCAATAATAACGGAGCATGTGATAACGGAGCAATGATAACGGTGTGGGAGTAGGGGGATGGTGTACAGCACACTCTGGTGATAAGGGACTCATCATTAAGGGGAGCACCAGGAGGGTCTCTGGGCGACAACGTCCAGGATATTTTTTCGAACTAAGTACTCCAGAGACAGAGAAGCAGTTTCAGCGACAGGTTACTATCGATGCAATGCTCCTCAGACAGGATGAAGAGGTCAATACTCCCCAATGCCATTAGGCTTTACAATTCTACCGCCAGGACTTAAGAACTTTTTAAAAGCTATTATTAATGCTTTTTGAGATAGTGATTTAGATGCATATCATATTTTTTACTGAGTTAAGTATTGTATGTAATTAGTTTTGCTACAACAAGTGTATGGGACATTGGAAAAAAAGTTGAATTTCCCCATGGGGATGAATAAAGTATCTATCTATCTATCTATCTATCTATCTATCTATCTATCTATCTATCTATCTATCTATCTATCTATCTATCTATCTATCTATCTATCTATCTATCTATCTATCTATCTATCTATCTATCTACTCTTATGTGGAAGGCTGAAGAGCAAGACGTCGTGGCCCATGTACGTACCAATGAAAAGAGTTGTACGAGGGACATTCTCTTATTTATATCTGCTCAGATAGGATAACAGAGATGCCAGGCACGATAGTTGGATACTCCTTTGCAGGAAGAGGGAAGTGATGGAGACCTCCAGTGTCCCTGACCACAACAGCTATATAGGACCCTGGTCAGACCACACTTGCAGTACTGTGCTCAGTTCTGGTTGCCTCACTGCAGGGAGGATGTGGAAGCGATAGAAATGGGGCAAAGGATCCTTACAAGGATATCGCTTGGATTGTGGAGCACGGCTTATGAAAATAGGCTAAGTGAACTCGGCCTATACTCCTCAGAGCGACAGAGGATGAGAGGAGACATGATAGCAGCGTGCAGGATGATGGGAAGCATTGATCATGTGCATAGCCAGAGGCTTTTTTCCCCAGAGCGGAAATGGTTAGCACGAGAGGGCACAGTATTTAGGTGCTGGGAAGTAATTACAGGGGGGATGCCAGGAGTAAGTATTTTTTTACGCAGAGTGTGATGAGTGCCTGGACTGGCGTGCCGGCGACATTGGTGGAGACTGACCCAATAGGACCATTTAAGAGACTTCTGGAAAGATACAAGGAACATAGAAGAATGGAGGGCTATGTGTAACCCAAGGTAATATCGAAGGGAAGGACATGATTGGCACAGCATTGTGGAAAAATGATTCTGTATGTTTTTATGTGTCCATGCATTGAGGAATATACCTTGCCAGCTTTCGAGTTGGGTCAGGGCAGGATTAATAGTAGTTGCAGAGGTTTGGAGGAGTGGGCCGTATCGCTGAATTAAATAAATAAACAAACAAACACACAACCAAACAAACAAACAAATAGATAGATAGATAGATAGATAGATAGATAGATAGATAGATAGATAGATAGATAGATAGATAGATAGATAGATAGATAGATAGATAGATAGATAGATAGATAGATAGATAGATAGATAGATAGATAGATAGTTTCACCAGTTACAGAGATTGAGGTCACATAGGCATCTTCACTGCAATGATCTTTCGTCGGCACAAACACGGCCGCGGATACTGCGAGCCTGCAGAGTGTCACAAACAGGTTACCCGAATGTACTAGCGTCTGCTATGTGGAGTACAACGTTGGAAAATGCGCGGTCATCCACTTGGGAAGGACAAATGGAGAAAGAAGCGATAAACGACTGCAGTATGCTGCTGTGCATAGGGACTTTGTTTGAATCACAAAAAGATTGGTTTGCAGGTGCAGCAGGCTATCGAGAAGGCAAATAGCATGTTCCGCTTTGTTACCAGAAGGATTGAATTTTCGAGCAGGGAGGTGATGCTGCAATTGTACAAGGTGCTGGTGGGGCGGCGTCTGGAGTACTAATCATAGAAAACATACAGCACAATACAGGCCCTTCGGCCCACAAAGTTGTGCCGAAAATGTTCCCACCTTATAAAGTACTAGGCTTACCCATAGCGGTGTACTTTTCTGAGATGCATTTACCTATCCAAAAGTCTCTTAAAGGACCCTAACGTATCCACATCCCCCACCGTTGCTGGCAGCCCATTCCATGCACTCACCATTCTCTGTGTAAAAATAATTACCCCGGACTTCGCCTCTGTACCTACTGCCCAGCACCTTAACCTCATGTCCTCTTGTGGCAGAAATTTCAGCCCAGGAAAAAACAGCCTGTGACTAACCACGCGATCATGCCTCTCATTTTCTTCTACACCTCTATCAGTACAGTGCAGGTCTGGTCTCCAGACTTGAGAAAGGATAAACTGGCTTTGTGTGAAGTTCACTGGTTGATTCTAGAGATGAGGTCGTGCGACTATAACGAGAAATTCAGTTCCCTTGGACTGTACTCGCTAGAATTCAGAAAGGTGAGAATAGAAACATATAAAATTATGAAAGGAATAGATAAGATAGAGAAGGAAAATTGTTTCCACTGGTAGGTGAGACGAGAACCACGTGACAAAGCCTGAAGATTCTGGGCAGTAAATCTAGGACGGTGATGAGAGGGAACTGCTTCTACCAGCGGGTTGGGAATCTCTGGAATGCTCTGCTAATTCAAGCAGTGGAAACTACCTCAACTGATATATTTAATACAGCCTGGCATATATTTTTGCTTAGTGGAAGAATTAAGGGCTATGAAGAAAAGGCATTTATGCGGCGATTAGTCCATGGGCAGATCAGCCATGATCATTTTCATTGCCGGAGCATGCCAGAACGAATAGATGGACTATTTCTGCTCCAATTGCTAATATCCTTATGTTCCCTCATTTTTGCAGCTGAGGGGAGTTCAATTTCTGTCAACGTGAGACTTGATTAATTAATCTGTTCCTTATTCTCTTAAAACTTCCCCTTTGCAACTCCTTCTGGTGCCAAAGATCAGAATACATTCCAGTCATCGATTGATATCACTGCTCAGCCCATAAGGCTCGGGAGCTGAATTCACTCATTCGAGCACCCAGCCTTCTCCGCCATTCCGTCAGCTCTGATAGCTCAACCACATTCTAGCGTCCACTCCCCGTATCCATTGATGCCACGACGAATCAAGAGCCTATCACTCACCGCTGCAAAAGGTACCAATGAACGGGCCCCCCAAAGCTGTCTGTGGCGATAAATACCACACATTCACCAGCCTCTGTGTAAAGAATTTTCAACCCATCACTGTTCCAAAGGATGCCTTTCCTTTGTAAAACCTCGTTTTCATGTGCAGAAGCTACCTCTCCACGCCCACGATAACTCGGCTTTTGAATATTCGATAGGTTTCAATTAGAGTCCCTTCATTCCCCTGAACATCAGCAGGTACTTAATAATCACTACTGACATAAAACTGCCTACCGATATTCTCCTTGGCAGATACACAAATTCCATGTCCATCTCTGCTGTCGGAAGAGAATAGTTTCAGAGAATGCTTCCTTCCAAATGTCTGTTAATAGCCTTTATCTCCCTTCGAGCAGTGAATGTAGTGACAATTATCCTGTCGCGGGGAAAGTGCGGTCTCTCCAAAGGCGTAACAAGGTACCTGGTTGCCATGGTAGCAGCTGATCAGCTGGTCGTTCTTTTCGATCTGGTATTGAGCAAGATTCCGGGGACCTACATCGCAATTGAGGTTTTACTCTGGTCGCGTCGTGTTCCTGTGTGTAAAATCCACGCCGTCGTATTTTACGCTGCCACGGACTGTTCTGTCTGGTACACGGTTACTTTCACCTTTGATCGATTTGTCGCCATTTATTTTCAGAAGATGAAACGGAAATATTGCACCGCGAGAGCGGCGGCTCTGGTTCTGGGGACAGTGACTGTGCTGAGCTGCGTAAAGAACATTTTCTGGTACTTTTTGCTCGATGGGTCATATTCGATTGTAACTTTCTCCGTGTTCTGTGTGCGTTCTTTTCGTTTTTCCCTATCTCATGAGGCAGCAATTCTAGTGATTCATTCTCTCCTCACCCCAATATTCCCCTTTGTCTTGATTCTCCTGTTAAACAGTTTAACCATCAGGCACGTCGTAGTGGCCAGCCGAGCCCGGAGGAGACTCCGTGGCTCTCACGATGGAGAGACGCCTGCCGATCCGGAGATGAAGAACCGCAAGCAATCCCTTTTGTTACTGCTGGTGATGTCGGGGAATTTCATCCTACTGTGGACGATGCTGACCGTGTATTCTGTTTGGGATAGCGTGTATTTTTACATCCACGTGATACCCCCTGAATCTCTACGGGAACTGGGCTACATGCTGCAACTGCTGAGCTGCTGCACCAACACGGCCCTTTACGCCGTGATACAGGCCAGGTTCAGGGTTCAGCTGAAGGAGACCGTGAAATCGCCCTTACGTCTCATTGGAAAGTTGACTCGCTATTGTCAGTACCGCATGAATTTTCAGTGAGGCTTCTCCCATACCGATCAAATTACCCATTTCGTCTGAGGGGTTAATTGGCTATTGTAAATTTTGGGGTCGCTGGGACCGTGAAGCTTTGTAACAGCCAAGGGCCAACGGTTGGGAACCGACTGGAGGTAAGACGGTTGAGGCGACCTGTGCCGGTAGGCTGATGTATAAGACCGAGCTGTATTCGATAGCACGGATACAAATTTGTCCTGGACTTAGAGGACAGAGGGTCGTGGTGGAGGGCAGCCATTCTACATGTGACAAGCGCTGGAGATGTTCTGGCGTTTAACTGGGATGAAAATGGAATGACTCCTAAATATGCTTGCAGCAACACAAAACGTGATGGAGTTGTGGATGCTGAAGGAGGTTGGTCAAAGTGAAGTCGGGTTGAAAGATAGATAGATAGATAGATAGATAGATAGATAGATAGATAGATAGATAGATAGATAGATAGATAGATAGATAGATAGATAGATAGATACTTTATTCATCCCCATCGGGAAATTCAACTTTTTTCCAATGTCCCATACACTTGTTGTAGCAAAACTAATTACATACAATACTTAACTCAGTAAAAAATATGATATGCATCTAAATCACTATCTCAAAAAGTATTAATAATAGCTTTTAAAAAGTTCTTAAGTCCTGGCGGTAGAATTTTAAAGCCTAATGGCATTGGGGAGTATTGACCTCTTCATCCTGTCTGAGGAGCATTGCATCGATAGTAACCTGTAGCTGAAACTGCTTCTCTGTCTCTGGATGGTGCTATGTAGAGGATGTTCAGTGAAGAAGTAATAACTCTTTTTTTTAAAGTAATGCGACAGTTCAGTCTCTGTTATTTGGAAACGATAGAGGAATACCGGAATATCTCGTAGACAGGTAACTCAATGACTCTGCTGTTTGATGCTCTCTGCAACAATATAAAAAAAACAGATTCGTATGCCGCCAGAAGGTGTCAGTCGGCAATGCAGAGATTTCAATGTTGTCACACAAGAATCGCATTTTAATCACAACGGAGAAATAACAGTCCACTGGTACTGGTCGGCAGTGAGTTGTTCCGGTGTTTGTGATATGCATAAATGACTCGGATGTATACAAATGATCTGACTTATAATCTTGCATCGGCACAAAAAAAAAATACATTTACTTTGAAACATACAAAAATTGACGGAGGATCTTCTGGCCATTATTTCAAATGAACTCTACAGAGCAAGACCTTTACACAGAGAGCAGTGGGTGCATGGGATGCACTTCATACTGTGGTGGTTGAGGCACAAGGAGGAGTGACCTTGAAGAAAAGCTGAGACAGACATGTGCCTATGACGAAAATAGAAATACATGGCCATCATGCAGGCAGGTAGGATTAGTTAGCGATTATATTACCAATTTAACTGGTTGATCACCACTGTGAGATGAGAGGACTGTTCTGGTGCTGTAAACTTCCAATGAAGCGAACGAACGACTCACACTTTGGAGACTCTCTTTCTGAATTGGAAAGGACGATGGGCCGGCTGAGGAGATGATGTGGCAGATTACATACTGACCTGGGCAATATGAAAGTAAGTGATGAGCGCCTTAGGGACGAGCAGGGTTATGTAAGACGCTGTGCGGTGATAGGTGTAAGAGGTCAGGAAACGGAGGAGGGGGAATCTCCGGAGACTTGATAGTGGATGAATGCAAGTAAGGAGATTCTCCCAGTGGAGAAGATGGGTAAGTGAACTGGTCAGAAGAGACGAGAGAGGAACCAGAAAAGCGGATGGAATAGGAAAAACTAGTGAACTGGGACAAATAAGCTGTTGCAGGAGATGTGGAAGTTCATACCCTCAGGTAGGAAACTACCCGGACAGAATATGAGCTGTTCCCCTCGAAGTATCAATCCAGCAGCACCGACCGTGGTCAGGCAATTAGCCTAACGATTAGCATCGCAGTTCTTACATCACTTCCGGTCCTCGGTAAGGACACTCTGTACGTCCGGCTCGTTCAAATTGCCAGTTTTCCGCATGTCTCTCTCCGCAGTCTAAAGAGCAATCCGGTACGTAAACTGATTTCTGTGTATTGTTCCCTTTTTGATTAGGGTGAAATCGCATTCTCTGATTTTGTTGGGGCGGCGCTCTAGCTGGAAATATTATAAATAGTTCACGAATAAACTCTCAGAATGTGAATGGGAAGATTGAGTAGATTTGCAGAACTTACCGAAGAGGTGGAGTCCGTAGTGAACTGGCAACACCGGGTACATGAGGCGAAACCGGCAGACTGGCAGGTGAAGTGTCATATCAACAGAAAGGCCGGTTTGGGACCCGGAACGTCGTTGAGGAAGACTCTGTGCGGGCCGGCGCAGCACTGGTCCCGCTTGCAGGGTCAGGCGCCAGGAGAGAGATCAATGCGGAATCATTTAAAGCTGCCGGAGCGGCATCCGAACCCATAATGTGGTCATGGTTATAAAACAAGTGTATGGGTTCCTGTACCGGCTGCGAGAAAAATATGTTTTTATATAAATTGAATGCAGTCCAGTCCATCACGGGTATAAGCCTCCTCATTATTGACTCCATCTACAAGGAAGGCATTAGCAGCAAAGCAACAGAACCATTGAACCACAGAACATTGCAGCACAGAAACAAGCCTGTTGGCCCTTCGTGGCTGTGCCGACCCATTTTTCTGCCTAGTCCCACTGAACTGCACCCTGCGCATATCCCTTCATACACCTCTGATATATGCACCTGTCCAAGTGTTTCATAAATGTTAAAAGAAAGCCCGCATTTACCGCTTCAACCTGCAGATCATTCCACACTCCACCACTCTCTGTGTGAAGACCCCCCCCCAAAACCCCTAATGTTGATTAAACCTACCACCTGCAACCTTATCCCATGCCGTCTGTTTTTTAATCTCCACTAGCCTCAATAGAAAAAACCTGTTTGCATTCACACTATCTGTACCCATCATAACTTTATATTTTCCTCTATCAAATCTCCGCTGATTCATCTGCGCTCCAGGGAATAAAGTCTTAAACTATTCAACCTTTCTCTGTAATTCAGTTGCTCATTTCCCGACTACATCCTTATAAACCTTCTCTGCACTCTTCCAACCTTATTAATATCCTTCTTGTAAGTCGGTGACCAAACTTCACGCAATACTCCAAATTCGGCCTCACCAATGCCTTATACAACCTCACCATAACATTCCAACTCTTATACTCAGTACTTTGACATAAAGGCCAACGTACCAGAAACTCTCATTGCTACCCTATCTACCTTTGAACCCACCTTTAGGGAATTTTGTATCTGTATTCCCAAATCCCTCTGTTCTAATGCACACCTCAGTGCCCTGCCATTTATCTTGTATGTTCTACCCTGGTTTGTCCTTCCAAACTGCAATACCTCACACTTGTCTGTATTAAGCTTCATCTGCCATTTCTCAGCCCATTTTGCAGCTGAACCAAATCCCTCTGCAAGCTTTGAAAACCTTCCTCACTGACCACCACACCTCCGATTTTTGAATCATCGGCAAATTTGCTGATTCTATTTATCACATTATCATCCAGATCATTGATGTAGATGGCAAATAACAATGGACCCAGCACTGATCACTGTGCAGCCGCTAGTCACAGGCCTCCACGCAGAGAAGCAATCCTCCACGGCCACTCTCTGACTTCTCCCATTGAGTCATCTTCTAATCCAATTGACTACCTCACCATGTATACATAGCGACTGAATCTTCCGAACTAACCTCCCATGCGGGACCTTGTCAAAGGCCTTACTGAAGCCCATGCAGACAACATCCACTGCCTTCCGTTCATCCACTTTCTTGGTAACCTCCTCGAAAAATCTAATAGATTTGTTAAACATTACCTACCACGCACGAAGCCTTGTTGTCACTCCCTAATAAGTCCCTGCCTATCTAACTAATTGTAGATGCTATCTCTTAGTACTCCTTCCAATAATTTGCCTACTACCGACGTCAAACTTACCGGCCTATAATTTCCCGGATTACTTTTAGAGTTTAAAAAAAATGGAACAACATGAGCTATCCTCCAATCCTCTGGGCCTCACCCGTAGATGCCGACATTTTAAATATATCTAACGCACCTGCAATGTCACCATTAATCTCTTTCATGGTCCGGGGGAATACCCTGTCAGGTCGTAGGGATTTATGTGCTGTCATTTGCTTCAAGATAGCAAACAGCTCCTCCTCTTCAATCTGTATAGGTTCCATGAACTCAATACTTGTTTGCCTTGTTTCCATTGACTCCATGCCAGCTTCCTTAGTAATTACAGACTGAAATTAAACATTTAAGATCTCTACCATTTCTTTTCTTTACATGCATACACGACCACCCTAAACTGCAAGTAGAACAATTTAATCAATTACTATCCATTCGCTATTTATGACTGTCAAATCAACGTCATGTCTTCTTTTAGCCCTCCTGATTTCTTTCTTAAGTATTTTCTTGCACTTTTTATACTCCTCAAGTACCTTAATTTCTCCCCGTTACCTATGCCTGTCATAAGTCTGTCTCTTCTTCTTTATTAGATTTCCAATATCCCCAGAGAACCAAGGATCCTTATTCTTATTCACTTTGCCTTTAATCCTGGCAGGAAGATACAAACTCTGCAATCTCAAAATTTCTGCTTTGAAATCCTCCCAACTACCAACGACATCCTTGCCAGAGAACAACATGTCCCCATCCACTCTTTTTAGATCCTTTCTCATTTATTTAAATTGGGCCTTTTTCCAGTTGAGAACCTCAAAACGATTACCAGATCCATCTTTATCCATGATCAAGTTGAAACTAATGGTATTATGATCACTGGAACCAAAGTGTTCCCCAGCACATACATCCATCACCTGTCCTATCTCATTTCAAATAGGAGATCTAATACTGCATCCTCTGTTGTCGGTGCCTCTACATATTGATTCAGACAAAAAAAACCGTCTGGAACTTTAAAAGTATGGGAGTCCAAATCAATATGTGGAAATTTAAAATCCCCTACAATCACAACTTAATGTTTCGTGCAGTTGTCTGCTATATCTCTGCAGATTTGCTCCTCCAATTCTCACGAACTATTGGGTGGTCTGCAATACAATCCCATTAATGTGATGATATCTTTCCTGTTTCTGAGATCTACCCATATGGCCTCGGTAGACAAACCATCTAAGCTGTCTTGCCTGAGCACTGCTATAACGTTTTCCCTGACTAGCAATGTCACCACCCCCCAAACAACCCTAATCCTTCTGTCGCTTTCGCGGCTGAAACATCGGAACCCTGGAACATTAATCTGTCAGTCCTGCCCCTCCTGTGGCCAAGTTTCACTGATGCCTCCAATGTCATACTTCCACGTGTCAATCTGCACTGCTCCTTTGGGGTAGCGACCTCCCTGTAGCTACTATCTGTAAAATTCTCATTCTGCCGAATGATCCGGAGGTCATCCAGTTCCTGTTCCAGTCCCGCAAAGCGGTTTGTCAGGCGTTGCAGCTGTATACACATCTTGCAGGTATCGTTGTCAGGGGCACAGGAGGTCTCCCTGACTTTCCACATCCTGAAAGAGGAGCATTCCAACAACCTGCCTAGTATTCTTTATACTCTAAACAAACAAATCATAACTTACCGGAACCTACCCTTGCCTCAGCCTGTTCACGCCGAAGCCTGTTGAGCCAAAGCCGTCCTACTCTGACTCAGTCCACTCCGACTATTGTCAGTAATCATTTCTTCGATTTTGCGACTTTGAGAGTGAGGTTGTTGTTGTGGATCTATTTAGTTAGATTTTCATCTTCCCTCAGTTTTGCCGATTCGAATCCACTTGTGATTTGGCTCACAGCAGATACAATTACTCATTCGGCTCTATTTGTGACGTCGCTGTGAGGACCCGGACAGGTAAATCCCGGATATTGTATCTGATACTTTTAAACATTCCATGGACATTTCAGCAGATTGTCGTAGACTGTGGCAATGTTCAGAGCAATGCAATTTGTAAAACCACCCTCCACACTCCCTTCAGCATCCACACCTTCCAAAAATAGATCAAATGGATTTGCAGCGGGTCCAGTGGAGGGTCACTACAAGACCTCAGGAATTAAAGGGTTAACGAATGAAGATCTGGGCCAGTACTCGCTGGGGCTTAGAAGAAAGAGGGGAGTTGAGGGTTCTCATTGAAATCTATCAAATGTTAAAACGTCCAAGATAGAGTGGATGTGGAGGAGTCTGGGAACAGAGGGCACAACTGCAGAATACACTGGTTCATCCAGAACAGAGATGAGATGAAATTTGAGCAGCTAGTGAGTGGCGAAACTAAAGAATTGACTGTCTCGGACGGCTATGGAGGTCACGTCTTTGGGGATCTTCAATATGGAGTTTTATAAGGAAATTGTGATGTTGGGCGGATAGAATTGAAAGGAGTCTTGATGTAACGACCAGGCAGGCGCGATGGTCGCGAATAGTCTAATTCTGCTGTTTTGTCTCAGCTTCCTCTGCTCTCTGTTCCTCTATGTGTCCACACGATATAGTAGCAGAATTAATCAGTTTCACCCATCGAGTCTGCTCCGCCATTTCATCATGACTGGTCTAATTTTCCACTTATCTCTCAGGTTCTGCTTACTCCCCGGATCTGTTCATGCCCTGACAATCAGGAACCTATCAATATCTGCCTTGATTATATGTAGTGTCGTCGACAGCTGCCTGTGGCGATGTGATGAATTTACCAAATGAAAAAGGGGAAGTGCGTAAATCTTCGCACGTTCGGATCGAACGAGACACGAGGAATGAAGAAAAGCCAGGAAAGAGCTAAAGGAGGAGAAACACGAGGAAATTGCTGATGGTGGAAAAACACAGGAAATGCTGGAGGAACTCAGAAGGACAGGCTATATCTATGGAAATGAATAAACAGCAGAAGTTTCCGCTGGAGACACATCTACAGGAAATTACGAAATCCGGGAGGATCAATGAAAAGTAATTAGCAATCAGGACTTCTTCCCAGGTTCATGTCTGTCTCAGTATGTCTTCAAGGTCATTGGTCCTAATGCCTCTACCACCACCCCAGGAAGTGACCCCCATGCACCCACTACTCTCTCTGTAGAGGTCTTGATTGTAGAGTTAATTTGAAATTAATGCCCGAAGATCCTCCGTCACTTTGTGTATGTCTGAAAGTAAATGTTTTTATTTGTGTCGTCTGCAAGATTATTAGTCTAATAATTTGCATGCATCCGAGTCACTGAAGTATATCACAAACCGGAAAAAAGTCACTGTCTAACATTAACTAAAGATCCGCGTCGGGGTTTCGGAGAGGTTCCGTACCAATCAGTATCTCATGAGAAATACTCCAGTGCAAGATGTTATTCCTGATGGAGCAGTGGGAAAAAGCTCTGATGTATCCAGACCAATTGAAGGTATTTATGCTGGAGCCTTACTTCTGAGAGCATCTCACATTTCGTCCCGAACTCAATAAATACATCGATATGCTTTGCTTTCCCTCAGCAATCACCATCCTACCTACCCACTGTACTCAACCCAATTAGACAGATTGGACCATTGCTGCACAAAGTGTCTAAGAATTTCTTTTATTTACCATAAGGCAGTGCGATGACAGTTGCTGCTTGAACTGGACGAACGGCGATTGGGCGACACACACAAAATGCTGGTGCAGCACAGCAGGCCAGGCAGCATCTATAAGGAGAAGCACTGTCACTGTCACTGGGCGAGTGGCGTTGATAGTGCAAGTTACGTAATTATTCTCAAGGTGACAGACGGATTCCAAAGAACCGCGGATAAAGAGGATCCGGTCCACGGTAACCAGTCTTCCCGAACAGTTCAAAGGCTGGGGCTCTTGGAACCAAAATCTCTCTGCAGAATAAACAGATGGAGCTACAGCGGCCGTACCTGAGCAGGCACTCGGGCCGCACGGAATACCGGCAGGGCACAAGGTTCGTATTGCGACAGTGATGTTAAAGCTTCACATGCAGATAATGTTAGGATACGTACACAATGCTGCAAGTACTCAGCAGGTCAGGCAGCATCCGTGAGAAATGAGTAGTCAACGTTCCGGGCTGAAAACCATCATCAGGAATGGCGGGGGTGGAAGAGAGGACCGAAGCCCAGTAATAGAGATAGGGGAGGGTGTAGGGCCTAAAGACGCCAGGTGGAAAACCAATCAGATGAAAGATGAAGGGGGAGGGGTGGGGATGAGCATGAAAGAACTGTAGAGATAAAGATGCAGAAATTTGTAGGAGAGATAGGCAGAGAGGGTCCTGGGATAGGGGAAGGGTGAGGGGGATGGAATTACCGGAAATTGGAGAATTCAATGTTCATGCCACCAGGCTGAACCAACAACTCGTAGAGAAAGTCAACTGGAAGGAGAACAGTGGAGGCAGATTCGGAATACGTCCCCGATTGTGTATCTTGGGGAGGGCGGAAGATAATCGGGGTTGTCCACAGGTTCAATGTAACTGCACATGACACTGACGAAATGGGATATTTTGCGGCGGTATGGGAGAAGCGTCACCGAGGATTAATGCGCTCCAGACAACGCCGAGTGAACTTTGTCATCAGACTGAAGGGAGATTTCACCGTCTCCTTCAGCTGCACCCTGAACCTGGCCTGGACCACGGCGTAAAGCGCCGTGTTGGTGCAGCAGCTCAGCATTTGCAGTATGTAGCCCAGATCCAGCAGGAAAGACGGTGGTGTCGGGTAAATGTAAAAATACAGGCATTCCCATACGGAATGCACCGTCAGCAGCGCCCACAGCAGAATGAAATTCCCCGACATCACCAGCAGTAACAGAAGGGATTGCCTGCGGTTCTTCATCTCCGGGTCGGCGGGCTTCTCGCCATCGCGCGGACCACGGAGTCTCTTCCGGGCTTGGCTGCCCACGAAGACGTGTCTGATTGTTAAACTGTTTAACAGAAGAATCAAGACGAAGGGTGATATTGGGGTGAGGAGGAAATGAATCAGTTGAAATGTTGTCTCCAGAGATAGGGAAAAACGATAGGAAAACATACAGAGCACGGACGAAGTCATCGCCAAATATGACCCATCGAGCAAAAAGTACCAAAAAATGTTCTTTACGCAGCTCAGCACAGTCACTGTCCCCAGAACCAGAGTCGCCGTTTTCCCGGTGCAGTATTTTCGTTTCATCTTCTGAAAACAAATGGCGACAAATCGATCAAAGGTGAAACTGACCGTGAACCAGACAGAACAGTCCGTGACAGCGTAAAATACGACGGCGTGGATATTACACACAGGAACACTTAATGACCAGAGATAAACCAGAAACGGCATGTAAGTGCTCGGAATCTTGCTCAATACCAGATCGAAGAGAATGACCAGCTGATCCGCTGCTACCATGGCAACCAGGTACCTTGTGACGCCTTTGGAGAGACCGCACTTTCCCCGCGACAGGATGGCGATTGTCACCATGTTAACTGTGCGGAGGGAAGTAAAGAACATTAACACACCTTTGGATGGAAACATTCTCAAATTGCAATTATTTTCATCGTTTGCTCTTTGGAACAGAGATGGGGAGCAACTTCGAAAGAATGAGGTTGGTGATTGTGTGGAATTCATCGGCACGGACGGCTATGTTGGCAAGTTCATTGAAACGATTTGTAGCCGGGATTGATCGGCTTTTGATGCGTCGGGGCCTCAATGGATACGGGGAGAAGGCTCCAGAATGTGGTTGGGAGGGATGATCAATCAGCTTTGATGGAATGGCGGAAAAGACTGGGTGATCAAATGGCCGAATTCAGCTCCTGAGCCTTTTCCGCTAAGCAGTGATATCATCCAATAGCTGCTATGTGCTCAGATCATTCGCGCCGGAAGGAGTTGCAAACGGAAAGTGTTCAGAGAATAATGAACTGATTAATGTAACAAGTATCACTGTGACGGACATTCAACTCCTCTCCACTGCAAACATGAGAGAATAATAGCATTAGGAGCAGGAATAGTCCATCTGTTCGGTCTGGCATGCTCCGACAGTGAAGATGATCATGGCTGATCTGTCCACGGACTCATCGCCGTATACCTACCTTTTCCTCAGTGCCGTTAGTTCTTCTACTATGCCATCAACAATGCCAACTTGTCTTAATGATATTTAAGGAGCTAACCTCCAATGCGTCATTGTGCAGAGTAGTCCACGGATTCACCTGTTTCTGAGAAAAACAGTTCCTCCTGATCTCTGTCCCAAATTTATAACCCAGATTCTTCACGCTATTTCCCTGAACTATTGTCTTCCTTACCAGTGAAACGACTTTCCTACTTCTATTTTATCTATCCCTTTAATAATTTTAATTGTTTCTGTAAGATGTTTTCCTAAACTTCTCAATTCCAACGAGTACGAGCCCAGGCGAGTCAATTACTCCTCATCGTCGAACCACCTCATCTGTGCAATCAACTGGTGAACCGCCTACAAATCCGGTTGATCCTTCCTCAAGTAGGAGACCAGAATTACACTGTACTCCAGACTCCGCATGACCAGTACCTTCTGCAGAACGCTTGCTCTTAATTTCATTTTCTCTGGCAACGCAGGCCAAAGTCCCAACGTGTCTCACCTACCATTGGAATCATCTTTCCTGTCACTATCGTATTTATCGCTTTCAGAATTTCGTGCTTCTATCTGATCTCCTCTAATACTTCTGGATTCCGACGAGTACAGTTCCGGGCGGCTCAATTTCCCGTCATAGTCGAACCACGATGTAAAATCAGCCGGTGAACCATCTACAAAGCCAGTTTAACCGTACTTAAGTTAGGAGACCAGAAATGCACGGTACTGCTGACGCTTCCTCACCAGTACCTTGTGCAGTTGCAGCAGAACATCCCTGCTCGAAAATTCAATCCCTCTGGCAACAGAGGCGAACATCCCATTTGCTGCCCCTGCAAACCAACCTTTTTGTGATTGAAGCAAAGTCCCTCCGCAAGCAGCATCCTGTAATTGTTTATCACTTGTTCTTCCACTTGTCCTTCCCAAGTGGATGTCCTCGCAATTTCCAACTTTTTACTCCATCCACCAGACGCTAGTGCATTCGCGTAACCTATTTACATCCCTCTGCAGGCCCTCGGTTTGCTCGGCAGCCTTTGTGCGGCGATACATCATGACAGTGATGATGCCAACGTGACTTCATGCTCTATAACAGATGAGGCTATTTGTTTATTTATTTAATTCAGCGATGCGGCCCACTCCAACAAACTTCCACAAAGTCGATCAATCCTGCCGTGACCTAACTGGACTCATCACTATGGGGGCCATAAAGATCAGAAGTTCTGGTCACCTCAGTAGGGGAGGGACGTGTAAGCTTAACAGGAAGCGCAGAAGGAATTCAGCAGAGAGCTGACTGGATTGGAGAGCATTCCCTATGATCAGAGTTTGTGTGTGCTCAGACTTGCTTCTCTTGGAGTGAAAGTGTATGAAAAGTCACTTGGTGGAAGTGTTTGAGAGGAGAAGATGCATAGATAACGTTTGCCTGACCGAAAATTAACAGGGATCCCGACAGCCCGAACGCTGGGAAGGTATATTCCGCAACGCATAGAAACATTAAAAAAAAACCTGAACCACAATAGAGGTCATTCGTTCCACAATGCTGAACCAAACATGTCCTTCCCTTAGAAATAAACGAGGGTTACCCATTCCACTCCATTTTTCTGAGCTCCATGTAGCTATACAGGAGTCACTTAAAAGACCCTATCGGGTCAACCTCCGCAACTGTCGCCGGCAGCCCATTTCACGTTCTCAAACCTCTCTGCGTAAAAACGTACTACTGATATCTCTTCCGGACCTCCTCCAAGCACCTTCAAATCGTGCTCTCTCGTGCTAGCCATTTCCGCTCTGGGATAATAGCCTCTGACTATCCAGATGATCAATTCCTCTCATTATCTTGCACATCGCTGTCATGTCATATTTCACACCCTGTCGCTCTAACGTGTATAGGCCCTGTTCACTCAACCTATTCTCATACGGCATGCTCGCCAATCCAGGCAATATCTTTCTAAATATCCTTTGCACCCTTTCTATGGTCTCCACCTGCTTCCTGTAGTAAGGCAACAGTACTCCTAATGCGTTCTGACCAGGGTCCTATGGAGCTGCAACATTACCTCTCGGCTCTGAAACTCAGTCACACCATTGATGAAGGCCAATGCACCGTATGCCTTCTTAACTATAGGGTCAACCTCCGTAGCAGCTTCGAGAGTCCTATGCATTCGAACAGCAAAGTCCCAAAATCACAGAACTTCATGCAGAACATGACCCGTCTGCAACCACACTTGCACTTCTGTGGGCAAGCCAGTTGTAGATCCACAAAGCAGTGTCCTCCTTCATCCCATGTCTCTTTATTTTCTCAATACGCCTTGCATGGAGCACCTTATCAAATGCATTCAGCCGATATTTGCTGAAGCGATACCCATTTGAGTGACCTGCCTAGCGATTAGCGTGTCGTTTTAGGACAAGTATGAAAGAGAAGCTGGCTTATATTTTTTCAACGTTAGTCAAGAGGAAGAGACTATACACTTACCAGGAACAGCTACAATTGCGAGTACGGGGTAGTAAACCAGTTGGAAATTGCTTAGCGCTTGCTCGATTCGAAATTCCAATTGCCAGGAAAAGTACTTCGCAATTCCCGCGGCGTTCAGGGCTGCATTTCGCAGATTATGATCCATTGCTGGGATACTCCAGCTACCTGTTCCCGATCCAGCCTCCGTCCTCTCTCTCTCCAGATCCCGCTGGTCTCTGATAGCAGAGAGTAGCGGCACTGACTGAAACTGTCGTGGTAGTGGATACATATTAATAGAACAGGTAACGAGCAGCCACAGCTCCGCGGTGACGTCGACAATCCCCACGGACATTCACTTAATTAAGTTCTCCGAAATGACAGGTGCAGTTAACCCTTTATTTGCAGTCCTTCAGCGAAGCAATACATTCGCAGACTGGAAGTGTATCCAATATTCCCGGCAAATGGCTGCCACAGACGTGTGCTGTGTCTGTAAACAGACACAAAATTGAGACTCGCAGCCAGACACTGACATAGAACCAGTCTGTAAATGAGGGTACACGCAGCAAATGAAAAAAAATAACAATCAATAATGACGATATAAACAGATACAATATTTATTGCAAAGATAGTTCTTAAAATTTTAGTTGCATAGGTACATTATGAATACAACCGAGTTAAATAATTTCGCAATCAAAATTATCAGATAAAGGGTTTTGACCAGCGGCCAGTTGCGACGTCGGGTGATTCAGGAAGAGAGGACTTTAATCAGCCCGGGTATAAAAAGCGACAGCGCTTCCTTACATTGAAAAGCAGCTTCGACCAGAGTCCATGTGGCATGTACGTTTGATCAGCAAGAGGAAGGCAGGGTCAAATGCAGAAGCCATCGTCTGAATGGACCGTCGAGCAGGTGATCTTCAGGCTTCTGTTCGCCGAGGCGTCAGCTCAGGGAGGCTTCAGTCAATGTAGGCGAAAAAAAGGAAAAACACTTGGCTTTCTTTTTCATTCTATTCTTCATATCTGATCAGTTGGGATAACAGAGATGCCAGGCAGGATAGCTGAATGCTCCTCTTGCGGGATCTGGGAAAGCCTGGAGATCTCTAGCGGCCCTAATGATTACAACTGCGAGAGCTGCCTTCATCTGCAATTTCTAACAATCCGCACCAGTACTTTTCAACCTTTTCTTCATTCAAGTAACTAATGCATGCCGTCAAAGGCCTAAACCTGAGCATTTGTATCTAATAGCGCCTGGACGGGTCACTCTTTGAACTAAATCGTCTTGCAGCACACACAAAGGCACTCCGAAAGCTTTTCACAGAAGCGCTCTTTGCAGAAGGCTGCCCTCTCCTGGTGCACAAAGAGGACCACCTACATACAATGGTCAACATATTCTCCGCGCATCTAAATTGTTCGGCTTGACAATGAGCCACGGTAACATAGAGGTCCTCCTGCAGCCTGCATCTAATAGAGACACCCCTCCACCCACAGCCATGCATCACCATCGATGACACACATCTACTGAACGTTGACAACTTCAAATACCTGGGGAGTGCCATCTCCGGCCACGGTGCCCTTGATAAAGAAATCACGTCAAGGTTCCAGAAAGCAAGCCTGGCACTCGGAAGGCTCCAGATCAAAGTTCTGCAGCACAAAGACATTAGCCTGTCCACTAAACTGAAGATTTACAGTGCTGTTGTGCTCTCATCACTTCCACATGCCTGTGAAACCAGGACACTGTATCGAAGACATGTCAAACAGCTTGAAAAATCCTACCATCACGATCTGCGATCAATCATACAAATCCGCTGGCAAGACCGTATCTCCAACATGACATTCCTGGACCGAGCCAATTCTACAAGCATTGAAGCCAAGGGTTTGAAAGCTCAGCTCAGATGGACCGGCCATGTGATCCGCATGGATGAGTCCAGAATGCTGCGCCAGTTGTTTTACGGAGAACTGGAGCAGGGCAACCGTGCCCAAGGTCGCCCAAGGAAGAGGTACAGGGACAACCTCAAGTCAAAACTTAAGTGGGCCAAACTCTCGCCCCGCAATCTCGAACGCACTGTTGCTGATCGGTCCAAGTGGCGCAATCTATGCTCCAAGGCAGCAAACAACTTCCAATTGGCTGGCGCACGCAGCGCCTCAAGGCGAGCCAAGAGAGACACAGGAAGGTGTTCGCTCCTGCCCCAACAGGTGGTGTTCCTGGCGCCATCTGCAACCGTATCTGCGCTTCGGACTTCGGCCTCAGACGTTAACTGCTCAACACATTCGTCTTCCTCTGACTTCGAGAGACTACTACTACTATTACTACTACTAATACTCTACATTTTCATCCAAGTCAAACGCCAGAGAATCTCCAACACATGGCAATGGCAGAATGGTTGCCCTCTTCCGCTACCCCCTGTCCGCAATCTTTGGACCAAATTTGACTGGGTGCTGTGCCCTGAAGCTTCTTGTTCTGTATCAGCCGAATCGGAAAAGGGTCCTTTTTCAAAAGTCTGTCTTACAGTCCATTCCCAACGGTCGGGCCTCAGGTGGTGCTATGCTTCACCGTCCCAGCGACTGCACTCACGGGGCAATTTACAATGACCAATTAACCTGACTCAATGTTTGGACTTTGGGAGGAAATAGGAGCACCCCGGGGAAACCCAGGTGGTCACCCTTTACGGGCATCGGCGGGAACTGAACACAACGTTGAATAGTCAAACGGAGAAGGAAAAGGGCCAAATTACAAAGGGCCTAGTAAAGATGCGCATCAGCGTTTCAGAGAGCTCCAATCAGCATCTCAGGGGAAATACCTCAGTAAAAGATGCTATGCCTGAAGGGTCAGCGGGAAATTTCACACATGTATTTGTACCAATTGAAAGTGATTGTGCTGGAGCCATACGTCTGACAGAATCTCGCATTCCGTGCCAAATCTCAGGTTCAGTCGTCAAGTCGCTTTTATTGTCATTTCAACCATAACTGCTGGTACAGTGTACAGTAAAAACGAAACAACGATCCTCCAGGACCATGGTACTATATGAAATGACACAAAAGTACAATACAGTGCTAGACAGTATAATAATTAATAAAAAAAGACAATGGGCACAGTAAAGGACCAATTACAATATAATAATAAATGCTATAATTATAAATTTTAATGTAAACAATGTAAACAATCTTTTAGCAAGAATTTAAAAAGAAATGGCTAACAATTGCAAAGGGAGTGAGGTCCTGTTCAGTTGAGTGCAGACGTGTGTGTGTGTGTGTGTGTGTGTGTGTGTGTGTGTGTGTGTGTGTGTGTGTGTGTGTGTGTGTGTGTGTGTAACTCTGCAAATGCATGGACATCCGGTGCCCTTTCCTCAGTAATCACCTTCCCCACATACCCTATGTCCCAATGTATTCAATCCAATTGAGCAGATTGAACGTCCACTGCACAAAGTGTTCATGAATATATTTTATTTCCCAGAAGGCACTGCAATTGCAATTTGTGCTTGAGACGTACGATCGACGACTGGACGAGTAGTTTTACGAGCGCGAGTTACTGACATTCTCGAGCTGATAGACAGATTCCAATGAACTCCGGATCAAGTGGAGATTTGCAGACTGTCCACGGTAACCAGTCATCCCGAATTGTTGGAACGCAGCAGGCCAGGCAGCATCTATAGGGAGCAGCGCTGTCACAGCCGTCAGCAGCGCCCACAGCAGTATGAAGGCCCTTCGTCAGGGTCTCGGCCAGAAACGTCGACAGCGCTTCTCCCTTTAGATGCTGCGTGGCCTGCTGCGTTTCACCGGCATTTTGTGTGTGTGTGTGTGTTGCTTGAATTTCCAGCATCTACAGATTTCCTCGTGTTTGCCTTCCCGAACTGTTTCATGGTTGGGGCTCTTGGAACCAAAAACACTCGCCAGAGGAAAGAAACGGAGTTACTCCGGGAGTACCAGCGGGACAAAATGGTCGCACTGCGATAGTGATGTCAAAGCCACCCGTGCAAACAACTGTAGAAACTCCCAATTGCTGGAACTGAAATAGACATTACAGGGAAGTCGTGAAGAAAGTAAACTGGAAGGAGCACGGTGGAGGCATTTTGGGATCATATCCCCGATCGAGTTTGCGCATGGAGGGGTGGAGGGCAGGAGCTAGTCGGGACCGTTCACACCCCAGTGGAACTTCACATGCCACTGACGAAATGGGATGTTTTTTGCGGCATGGGAGATGCGTCAACGAGGATTAATGCCGTCCCGACAACGCCGAGTGAACTTTGCCATGAGAGTTAAGGGCGATTTGAGCGTCTCCTTCAGCTGAACCCTAAACCTGACCTGGGCCACGGCGTATAGGGCCGTGTTGGTGCAGCAGCTCAGCAGTTGCAGCATGTAGCCCAGCTCCCGCAGAGATCCCGGGGGAAACACGGGAGCGTAAATCTGGATGCTCTCGCAGACGGAATGCACCGTCAGCAGCGCCCACAGCAGGATGAAATTCCCCGACATCACCAGCAGTAAAAGGAGGGATTGCTTGCGGTTCTTCATCTCCGGGTCGGCGGGCGTCTCGCCATCGCGCGAACGACGGAGTCTCCTCCGGGCTCGACTGGCCACTAAGACGTGCCTGATGGTTAAACAGTTGAGCAGCAGAATCAGGACAAAGGGGAATATTGGGGTGACGAGGAAATGAAACACTTGAAATGCTGCCAGCTGAAGTCGGGAAGATAAACTGTGTCTGGTATAACAGAGCACGGACGCACTTGCTAACGAATATGACCCTTGCAGCAAAAAGTACCAGAAAATATTCTTTACGCAGCTCAGCACAGTCACTGTCCCCAGAACCAGAGCCGCCGCTCTCACGGTGCAGTATTTTAGTTTCAGCTTCTGAAAATGAATGGCTACAAACCGATCAAAAGTGAAAGTGACCGTGAACCAGACAGAACAGTCTGTGACGGTGTAGAACACGACGGCGTGGATATTACACACGGGGACACGAGCCGACCAGGCGAAAATCTCAATTGCCATGTAAGTCACAGGAATCTTGCTCAATACCAGATCGAGGAGAACGACCAGCTGATCTGCTGCTACCATGGCAACCAGGTACATTGTGACGCCTTTGGAGAGACCGCACTTGCTCCGCGACAGGATGACTAATGTCACCACGTTCACTGTGTGGAGGGAAATAAAGGCCATTAACACACATTTTTGATGGAAACATTGTCTGTAAACTATTATTTCAATCGGCAACACTTTCGAGAGCAGAGTTGAATATGGAATTAATGAATCTGCTAAGGACATTATCGGGAGCCATTACTAAATCCGCAGTGATTATAATGTACCTGCTGAAGTTCAGGATATTGAGGGGATTCTCATTGAAACCTATCGAATATTAAACATTCGAGATATTGTGGAAGTGGAGAAGTATCTTCTGTAGTTGGGGAGTCTGCACCTGAAGACGAGTTTTCACAATAGTAAAGCAATCGCTTTGGAGCAGAGATGGGGAGCAATTTCTCTCCACAAAGGCTGGTAAATGCGTGGAATTTATCGCCACCGGCGGCTATGGGTGCTAGTTCATTGGAACCGTTTGCCACGGAGAGTAATAGGCTCTTGATCCGTCGGGATGTCAATGGATACGGGGAGTGGTCGCCAGAATGGCAGAATTCAGCTGCCGTGCCCTGTGGGCTAAGCCGGGATATCAATGGATGGCCGGAATGTATTCTGATCTTTGGCGTTCGAAGAAGGAGTTGCGACCGGGAAGTGTTAGAGAATAATAATCTGATTAATATGCCTGAATATGCCTGAGTACAGGGCTACAGTGGGAAACTTTGTCGCATGGTGTGAGCAGAATCATCTGCAGCCTAATGTGAAAAAAGACTAAGGAGCTGCTGGTGGACCGGAGGAGTGCTAAGGCATCGGTGACCCCTGTTTCCATCCAAGAGGTCAGTGTGGACATGGTGGAGGATTACAGATACCTGGGGATACGTATGGACTATAAACTTGACTGGTCAAAGAACACTGAGGCTGTCTACAAGAAGGGTCAAAGCCGTTCTCTATTTCCTGAGAAGACTGAGGTCGTTTAACATCTGCAGCACGATGCTGAGGATGTTCTACGAGTCAGTGCTGGACAGTGCTATCATGTTTGCGGTTGTGTGCTGGGGCAGCAGGCTGAGGGTACCAGACACCAACAGAATCAACAAACTCATTCGTAAGGCCAGTGATATTGTCGGGGTGGAACTGGATCTCTGACGGTGGTGTCTGAAAAGAGGATGCTGTCCAAGTTGCATGCCATCGTGGACAATGACTCCCAGCCACTCCGTCATGTACTGGTGCGGCACAGGAGTACATTCAGCCAGAGACTCATTCCACCGAGATGTAACACTGAGCGTCATAGCAAGTCATTCCTAACTGTGGCCATCAAACTTTACAACTCCTCCCTCGGAGTGTCAGACAACCTGAGGCAATTGTCTGGTCCTGGACTTATTTCCACGGCACGATGAACTTGTTATTATCTAATTATTTATGGTTTTATATTGCTATATTTCTTCACTACTCTTGGTTGGTGCGGCTGTAACGAAACCCAATTTCCCTCTGGATCAGTAAAGTATGTCTGTCTGTCTGTCTGTCTGTCTGTCTGTCTGTCTGAATCACGGCGACAGATATTCAAATCCCCTCAACTGTAAACACGAGAGAAAATGTGAACATAAGAACATCAGCAATCGGAGCAGGAATAGTGCATCTGTTCAGACTGGCATCATCTGGCAATGAGAGGGATCATGGCTGATCTGGAAACATAGAAAACCTACAGCACAATAATGGCCCTTCGGCCCACAAAGTTGTGCCGAACATGTCTCCACATTAGGAATGACTAGGCTTACCCACAGCCCTCTATTTTTCTAACCTCCAAGTACCTATCCAAAAGACTCTTAGAGGATCCTCTCGTACCCGCCTCCACCACCGTTGCCGGCAGCCCATTCAACACACTCACAACAGTCTGCATAAAAAATGTCCATGACATCTCCTCTGTGCCTGCTTCCCAGCACCTTCAACCTTTGTCCTCTTACGGCAACCACATCAGTATTTGGAAAAACCCTCTGACTATCCACATGATCCATAAGTCTCATCATCTGATTCACCTCTATCATGTGTTATGATACCAGCCCCCTCCTTTGTGAGAATTGCAAGAGCCCTAGTGAAAGGGGGGTCAATGACCCGAGAGAGAGAGCAAGAGAGAGAGAGAGACAGGCTGAATGGACACAGGAAATGGAAAGACAGCGACGTGCTGGATACCGCATTCCACTGGGACAAAAGCTGGCGACTGTGGCATTGTTCTCAGGAGACACCTGGGAACTGCAGACGTGCCCACTCGCAGGGACATTGTAAAGCCCTCGGGCAAAGTGGGCTGGTTGAGAGAGAGATTGCATCACCTGCAACCTGATTGACACCTGAGATCCCGTGAGGCAGTATAAAGAAGGGTCTGAAAGAGGACGACCCTCAGACGCACCAAGGAGACACCAAGAAGCACGATACCGCTTCCCGTGGGAACGGGAAGCCATTTTGAAGCAAGCCACGTGCGTTAAATTCCGAATGCGGGGTTTGTGGCTAAAACCAACGGAAGATCGCTTTTAACTAACAACGGGGAAGATCGCTCCCCTGATTCCACGGATGTTTTGGGCAAGTTTTTCCGTTTATCTCTCTCTCTCCAACACGTGAAACCAAAAGGGAAAAGCCTGCAGACTTCAGAGTGACTCTTTATATTTCCAATTGGACTCAGTATTATACCCTAGACAACGAAAGAGCTTATTTCTGAGTGATTATTAATGTACCTGCGTTTTAGATTGAGTATTGACGCATGTTATCTGAATGTTTGTATTAACCTTAATTTTTGTGCCCCTTTATTAATAAAACTTTTGAAAATAGTACCATTGGACTTCAACTGACATATCTATCTTTGCTGGTAAGTGAAACCAGTTACTGGTTTCATAACACATGTCACCTCTCATCCTTCGTTGCTTCAAGGAGAGAAGGCCGAGTTAATTAAATGTGTTTTCGTAAGGCATGTTCCCCAATCCAAGCAACATTCTTCTAAATCTCCTATGCTCCCTTTCTATGCCACTTTATTTCTGTACCGAGGCGACCAGAAATAAGCACAATTCTCCAAGTAGGGTCAGACCAGGGTCCTATAAAGCTGCAACATTACCTCTGGGCTCATAAATTCAATACAATTATTAATGACGGCCAATACACCGCATGCCTTCTTAACCACAAAGTCAAATTGTGCAGATGCTTTGAGCGTCCTATGGACTCGGACCCCAAGATCCCTCTGATCCTCCACACTGCCAAGAGTCTGACCGTTAATACTTTATTCTGCCATCATATTTGATCGAACTAAATGAGCAACTTTTGACTGATCTGGGTTCCACTCCATCTGCCACTTCCCTGCCCAGTTTTGCCTCATATCAATATCTCGCTGTAAACTCTGACAGCCCTTCAAACACTGCACAACAACTCCAAACTTTGCGTCACCAGCAGAACTGCTCACAGCCCCTCCAATTCCTCATCTAGGTCATTTTTAAAAATCACGAAGAATAAAATTACCGCAACCGACACTGAGGCACACTACTGGTCATCGACGTCCATGCAGAATATGACACGTCTGTAACCGTTCTTTGCCTTTAGTGGGAAGCTAGTTCTGGAGCTACATAGCAATGTCCCCTTTGGAACGCATGCCTTAATTGCTCAAAAGTCTTGCATGGGGTACCTTATCAAATGCCTTACTGAAATCCATATGCTCTACATCTCCTGCACTTCCTTCATCATTGTGTTTCGTCACATCCTCAAAAAATTCAATCTGGCCCGTAAGGCACGATTTGAACAGAAGCAGAGAAATATTTTCAACATTTTGAAACTGTAGCTCTGATTTCATAGTGGCCGAAAGAGAAATGGCCAGTGCAGTTACAGAGTGTAAAAAAAAAGGCAAGACACAACGTGTTTATACAACTTTAACTGCTGAGCAAGCACTGGATTATGATATTGTGAAGCAGCATATACTGAAAGCGTATGAACTGGTTCCAGAAGTTTATAGAGAAAGATTCAAAATTTGAAAAAGTCGGTGGAAAAATAAAATTTACGTGTAAGTTGCCTGCGATAAAGCTGTCTGTTTTGACAAATGGCATTCCTCTAAAAATGCAAATGGGGTCTATAATAAACTAAAAGAGTTAATATTAATGGATGAATTTAAAAGGAGCATCCCTGTTGAAGTCAGAACATACTTAAATGAGAGGTACACTGCTACATTGCAGTAGTCTGCTAAATTAGCAGATGAGGATGCTTTAATCCAAAAGATTAAATTTCCTCAGGGTAGAACTTTAAAAGTAAAATTGGCACAGAGAGTCAAGTGTTACATACCCCGCGGGTATCTTGTGACTGCCTTTCGACCATTACGTAATTGAGCATGTGGTGAGCTGATGTAATTGTCTTGTTATGGTGGGGTGCTGATATTTCCTGCCAGTGTGAGATCACATGACGTAATTCTCCGGGCAGTGAGAGGTCATGTGATAACCTGATGCAACAGGTTTTAAACGTGTAAGCCTTGCTCTTGTGCAGGTTAGTTCGTTCTTTAATTCGTCAGTTTAACCGTAATGCTGCGTTTTAGTCTCAGGACGCAGTATCGTTTTCATGAGGAGTTTTACTTTCTGCTGTGAGTTGTACCGGCAGTTTTGTTCAAATCACTGCCAGTCATGCTTGATGAATCTTCGATTTTATTTTAAAGTCTATTTATCAGAGAGTGAAGATTTGCCGAAGTACGGGAACCCGATGTCTCGAGTAAAATTGGTGTCGTCGGCTGTAATGCAGGATCAATCTTACTGAATCTTCTTTCAAGGAATCAGGAACCTGCATCCGAGGTAATCCCTGCTATAAGAGCAGAATGGATTCGGGCAGTGTTATTCGCCAAGGAAAAGGTCAGTTCCTTTAAGCCGTTTTTATTTCCTCCGTCGTAAATCCTTCGGGCAACACATATTTCGGCTAGCAACAGCAGTAACTTCAGGTCGTCGAGGAATTCGTTACTTCAAGAAAGTCTCTCCTAATTGACTTTCTAAATGACTTGGAATTTTGCATTTATCTTTTTAAGACTGTGTTCGCATTTATCGCTTTAACAACTGTTCGATTTGCCGTGCAGTTAACTTCCGGTTAAATTGGTCGTTTGTTTACTTTTCGTTTTTTTCCTCCCTTGTTTGCTTTGTTTAAGAAACCTGCCTCTGTTCTACATTAAACAAAACATGCTGGTGGAACGCAGCAGGGCAGGTAGCATTTTTTGTGTATTGCTTGTATTTACAACATCTGCAGATTTCCTCGTTTATTCTGTATTCATTGTTGCCCCATCGTAACAATTGGGGGCTCGTTCGTGATATGTTCCATATTGTCCCTGAGTGTTTGGTTACTTAACAGTCTGTTTTGGTAAACGGAAATGCCGGATTGGCTTTTGCAGGCCTCCCGAAAGTTGCTGAAATCCAGACCTCCGATTTCAACGTGAAATATATCTGCATAAGAATCGATATTTTGACAGACATGGGATTGTTCTACATGTAGATCGAGGGAGTTGTATTCTATTTACAGTTATTCCTTAAGCCGACTTCGGATCTGCTTTACTGGATTGGGTGTTCTGAACTGAATCGGAAGTGATTAGGGAGCATATGATAAATGAACCATTACCATACGCTCCCTGATCCGCTCCGACCTTTAGGATGTAGTGGGCACAATATAGTTGAGTTCAATTTCAAATATGATTGGGAATATTAAACTCAAACGCAGCAGTATTTCAGTGGAGTACAGGAAGTTATAGTAGTATGGACTAGGTCTTGGCCAAAGGTCTTGAAGGGCACACTGTCAGAATTGTCAGCAGGGCAGATATGCGGCAGGATTCTGGTAAAACTGGGGAACGTGCAGAATACATGCTTTTAAAAGTATTTATTTATTTATCCATTTATTTATGTATTTACTTACTTACTTAATAATTCACTTACTCATTTATTTATTTATCCATCTATCTGTTTGTTTGTTTACTTATTTAATTATTTATTTATTGTATGAGCAGATAAATACTCCAGTGACAAATTAGCACAATCGTGGCAAAGCGTCAAAGCAAAAGAGAAGACACATGTAAAAAAAAACAAAAAAATCTGATGGGAAATCTGAAAAAAAACGAACAAAGAGCAACTAACAGAATCATTAGAATGGAAAGGGTAAAATATGGAATCAATTAGTTAAGAATATCAAAGTGGGTCGTGAAATCGTTTTCAAGTACAGGAAAATCAAATGGAAACGAAGTGTAGATAGGACCGCTAGAAAATGAGGCCGGAGAAATAAAAATGCGGGACATCAAGATGGCAGTTGTACGAAATGAGTATTTTGCATCAGTTCTCATTGTGGAAAATTCTAGCAGTTTGCCTGATGTTGTAGTGTGCAAAGGAATAGAGGTGGGTGCAGTTATTCTCACAATAGAGAAGGTGTTCAAAAGGCTGAAAGACCAAAGACTACATAAGTCAGCCGGACCAGATGAACTCCATATTAGGGTTCTTAAAGACTGAGCGGTAGAGATTGTGGAGGCATTAGCAATGATCTTTTTAAAATCATTGGATTTTCGCATGATGCCAGAGGACAGAAAAAACTCTTCACTCTTTAGGAAAGGAGGAAGATAACAGAAAGGGAGTTATGTACCTGGTAGCCTGAACTTCGCGTTTCGGAAGATGTTCGATTCAGTTGTTCAGGATAAGCTAACAGAGGACAAGCCAGGAGAGAGCAGGTTCATCTGCTGTCTCTCTCAATATCTTACGCAGATATCATCAGGCCCAAGGCACTTACCTATCTCAGAAATATCTTAAAGCCTTGCGTGATGAAACTGCTGGATTTCCTTGAGGAGAATACACGTAGAATAGATAAAGGGGGTACAGGAGATGTTGTGTATTTGGAAGTTCAAATCATGTTTGACAAGGTGCCACACGTGAGATTGCGTACCATATTAGAAGTCCATGGTATTACAAGAAATACCATGATCATTGATTGAACAGTAGGCGCAATCGAGTGGAAGTAAGTGGATCCTTTTCTAGTTGGCTGCCTGTGCCGAGTAGTGTATGGACAACCTTTTTGCTCTATGTCAATGATATAGATGCTCCAAGTTTGCAGATACTCCAAATACTGGTGCAGGGGCAGGTACTGTTGAGCAGAGGACCTCAGGCAGATTAGGAGAATTGGCAAGGAAGTGGTAACTAAAAGTACAAAGGTAAATGCATGTGCTTACGCTTCGGTAGTGGAAAGAAATATGCTGATTATTTGCTAATCTTGTAGAACATTCCCCAATTTGTGGTGCAAAGGGAATTCGGAGTACTTGCGAGAACACCGAAATTGTAAACATTCAGGTAGAGTCGGAGTTAAGGAAGAAAATTGTAATGGTGACATTCATTTCAAGAGGTCTAGGACACAAGAACAGTGATGCGATGCTGAAGATTTACAAGTCGGCGCTGAAGCTCCAGCGTGAGAATTGTGAACAGCTTTCGGATCCTCGTCGAACAAATACGTGCCGGCATTGGAGAAGGCCCAGAGGAATCACAAACACGATTCCAGGGATGAAAGGGCTACATATTAGTACTGTTTGGGGTTATGGGTCAGTACGCGCTGGAGCTTCAGAAAATGAGGTGGGATCTCATTTCATCCTTTCGAGTGTTGAAAAGCCTAGGCAGAGTGGATGTGGAAAGGATATTTCCCCAGGTTTCTGTGTCTGAGACAAGAGAGCTGAGTCTCAGAATAGAAAGGCGTCCATTTAAAACAGAGAAGCGGAGAACTTTCTTTCGCCAGAGGGTGGTGAATTTGAGGAATTGTTTACCCCATACTGCTGGGGAGCCCATGTCCCTGGGGTTATTTAGGGCTGAGATTTATTGGTAAGCACACAGTACACTGCAGAAGCTCTGGTTAAAACAACACGTACAACAAACTGCAGAAACTCAGCAGGTCGGACAACATCCGTGGAAACGAGCAATCAACGTTTCGGGCTGAGACCCTTCGTCAGGACTCAAGAGGGAAGGGGCAAGGGCCCTAAAGAGAAGGTGGGGGGAGGGGTGGGAAAGAGAAGGTTTGTATGTGCCAGGTGAAAAACCAATCAGTGGAAAGATCTAAGGGTGGGGAGGGGAAGCACGGAAGGGGCAGGCAGGAAAGTTGAAGAAGGAATGTAAGGGGAAAGCAATGTGTAGTAGAAGAAGTCAGAATAATAAGAGAGGTGATAGGCAGCTGGAAGAGGAGGCAGAGTGAAACTGGGATGTGTGAAAGCTGAGGGAGGAAATTACCGGAAGTTGGAGAATTCGATGTTCATGCCAAGGGGCTGGAGACTACCCAGTCGGTATATGAGGTATTGCTCTTCTAATCTGAATTTGATCTCATCATGGCGTTAGAGGAGGCCATGTATGGACATATCCGAAGGAGAGTGTGAAGCACAGTTGAAATGGCTGGCAACCGGGAGATCCTGTCTGTTGTTGCGGACGGAGTGGATGTGCTCGACGAAGCGATCCCCCAAACTGCCTTGGGTCTTGCCGATTAGAGGAGGCCTTACCGGGAGCACAGGATGCAATAGATGACCCCAACAGACTCACAATCAAAGTGATGCCTCTCCTGGAATGACTGTTTGGGGCCCTGAATGGTGTAAGAGAGGAGGTATACCATTTATGCTTTCAGCGATAAGTACCAGGTGGTAGATCTCTGGGAGGGACGTGTGGACCAGCGAGTCGCGGAGGGAACGATCCCTGTGAAAAGCTGAGAGGGGTAGAGATGGAAAGATGTGCTTAGTGGTGGGGTCCTGTTGACGGTGGCGGAAGTTGCGGAGGATAATATGCTGGATCCGGAGGCTGTTGGGGTGGTAGGTGAGGACAAGGGGAACACGGTCCCTGTTGTAGTGACGGGAGGATGGGGAAAGGGACGAAGTTAGAGACATGGAGGAGATGCGGGGGAGGGCATCATTGAGGACGGCAGAAGGGAAACCACGATCCTTAAAGAAAGAGGACATTTGAGATTTCTGGAACCGAAAGCCTCATCCCTGGAGCAATGCGTTGGAGGCGGAGGAATTGCGAATAGGGAATAGCATCTCTCCATTTGGCAGGTTGGGAAGAGTTGTAGTTGAGATAGTTATGAAAGTCAGTGAGTTTATAAAATATGTCAGTAGACAGTCTGTCTCCAGAGGTGGAGACCGAGATATCGAGAAAGGGGAGAGAAGTGTCCGAGATGGATCAAGTGAATTTGAGGTCTGGGTGAAGGTTAGAGGCAAAGTCGATGAAATTGACGAGCTCAGCATGGCTGCAGGAAGCAGCAACAATGTAGTCGTCAATGTAGCGAAGGAAAAGTTTGGGAGCAGTGTCAGTATAGAATTGGAATATAGACTGTTCCACATAACCCACGAAGAGGCAGGGATAGCTGGCGCCCATGCGATTGCCCATAGCTGCACAATTGGTCTGCAGAAAGTGGGAAGAGGCAAAAGGGAAGTTATTAAGTGTGAGTACCAGTTCCGCCAACCGGAGGAGTGTGGTGGTGCTGCAGAACTGGTGAGGTCTATTGTCCAGAAAGTAGCGGATGGCTTCTTGATGAGGAATGGAAGTGTATAAACATTGGACATCCATAGTGAAAATGAAGCGGTCGAGACCGGGGAACTGGAAGTTATTGAATAAGTGGAGCGCATGGGATGTACCCTGGATGTAGGTGTGGAGGAACTGAACTATGGCTGACAAAATGGAGTCGAGGAAGGCAGATACAAGTTGTTGATTGGAGTCAGCATTGATCGTTACGGGGAGAACGCCGGGGATGGGCGGTGAGGAAGCGAAGTAAAGGATCAACTATGGTTGAGCAGACACAATGGGCCAAATGGCCTAATTCTGGTCCTATAAGGTATGATCCTAGGTCCCGGTGGTCTTAAAACGGTGAGAGGTACGGACTTCTTTAATACGGTTTTGCTTAGGCTCAGAACCACGTTGATTAGTTACAAGTGCCGTTGAGGTGCAGGGATCTGATAGAAAATAAGTAGAGAGAAAACGTACATTGCTGCTTCTAAGTCTGAATGAATCGTTTCGGCCCGCAAAGTCGAGCCCTTATTCATGTCAAGAGATGCTGCCTGATCTGATGTTTTGCCAGCATTTTGTGTGTGATTCTGTTCTCAGTTCAAAATTCAAAGCACAATGATGATCAAGTACTCCAATTCCCTGCCTCATACATTTACTGACATTTTTTAGGTATTTCATTTAGCTGTTCGGTCAAGCATTCTGTTCTGCTGGCAACCTGTTTGGGTTACAGTTGAAGATAATGAACGCGTGTGATCGAATTGGTACGGGAAATTTCGGGACAGCTTTTCTTAGCGGGGGACACCAAGGTTGTTTTTTTTCGGTTCGGCGGGAGATGAGGAAGGAAGACGTTGGGAGATTAGGAAAGAAAACGCCGGGAGAACAGATCATAGGATCTATTCGAGTGGGAGACCAGTTTGTTCGAGATGGATTGCGAGCGACGTTCGTGGGGTGGTGTGTGCTTTCACATTGTCCAAGGGACCAGCACGCGAGTGATAAGGAAGTTCAAGATTAGCTCCAACTTTTGCATATTTGACTGTTTAATTAAAATGGGCTTTCTTCTTTTTGTTCCTCATTTCTAACCCCTTAGTTAAGTTATGATTCATAAATATAATCCTTTTAACCGTTTGCTGTCTGTTATTTCATGGAACTAATTTGTAACATGTTTGCAAATTAAACAGCAAAAAACTAAACGGGCTGGTAAACCGGGTCGTAGTCCTAGTTTAATAGATCCTGTAACTAACCCTGACCTTTAATTTGCACTATGCAAATTTGTAGGCATAAGGGCAGTCCCAACAACTCGTATATAGTTTACCTCACCAGTGTCAGCCTCATCACTAAATTTTAGTACACTGTCTAACATAAGTGATTCAGAAGCTGCAGTATCACTAAGGATTTTTTTTTCTGGCAACTGAGTAGATCCCTATTTAAAGGATACAAATGCTTCGGTTATAAAATGACGATATCCCCTCTTAATTTTGTCAGGCTTTGATAAAGCTTCGTTTAAGTTTCTTGAACTAGTGGATTTACAGGTCTTTCAATATTTGCACACAAGCATCTGGGCCTGCATCAGATACCAATGAACAGAACAGTGAGACAAAACAAATCGGGTGCTTCACTTTTGCCATTCAGGTTGATAATTAAACAATCTCTTAAACGAAATAAGAAGATATCCCGGACGAGCCCCCATTTTTTTTGTGGCCGGCGACAATGAATAGAAAATTGAATCATCTGTTATCAACAAACATAGACATTAATTAAACTCTGCTCAACATATTGAAAAGTAAACAAACGACTAACTTGAATGGTAATTAACTGCTATATGGCAATTTAACAAACACCCAGACTCTGGAATATTTCTTAAAGTCTTAAATTCAAACACGTGTTAAATTCGAAAGTCCAGGTCCAAGTGATTTATACGGTCAGTAAGTAGAGATTTTACTGCAACAATTTCTCCGAAGAAACTGCGATTCTATTAAAAAAAAGTCGGCAGAAGCCTTGCCCAAAGGTTTCACGACGAAGTAAATAAAACGGTTTAAACGAACTGACCTTTTTGCTGCTGGAAAGTGAAGACTACACAATTCTTCCTGATCTTGCATGGGCTATGTCAGCTGCAGATCGCTATTTCTGAACGGAAAATCCTTAAGGTCGATCCTTAATAAAACCGCCGAAAGACACAAACTTAAATCAAAGATGCAACAATCTACAACCGGCAGCAATTGGCGAAACTGCCGGCACAACGGTTTTTCCTTAAAATAGAAAGCAAAAACTCCAACTTAATAACGAAACTGTGTCCGGAGACGACTACGCGGCAAAAATAACTAACGATCTACGCCGAACTAACTGCGTTACGGAAGGATATTCCACTATTTTACCTTTTGAAACATAACATCATGTGACTACACACTTGCGGGAAAATTACATCATGTGACCTTACACTGACGGGAAAATCACATCAACAACCATCACAAGACAATCACATCATCTTCACAGAATTCTCAATTACATAATGGTCATAACACAGTCAAAAATATCCACGGTGTATGTAGCACCTCCCTGCAAAAAAGGGAAATCTTTACTCTTTTATGAATAGAATTTTAGCTACTATTTAAAAATAAAATACAAATTTTTAGTATCTACAACATAGAATTGTCATACGACAACTTGCAAACTAATATACAGTAGGAATGTTACAAATGTAAAAAATACTACTCCGTTAAAAAAATTACATTGTACATTCAACATCTGGATATAGAGTCAGCAATCATTTTATCTTTTCCTTTAATATGAGTTATCAAAATACTATACTCCTGTAACATCAAACTATGTAGCTGAAATGGAGTTTGATCTATCTCGTTAATCATATTCCTTAACCAAGCCCGGACCTACAACATAACCAAGGTGAGTGACAGTGGTATGACCAATTCACTTTTAGCTAAGTCAACAGGTAAGGTAGATTTTGAAAGCCTTTCACCTAGTTTCTCCACCGCAGTAATGTTTGATTCCCAAGTATCGTTTCCTGTAACAAAAGCAACCATATAGGGACCTGTATCTTTTAACCCATCAATATTTTCCAGAGTTGTTCAGTCTGGTAATCTGGCAGAAATAACATTGGATTTAAAACTTAGTTTCAGATGAATCATCCATTAACTTCCCAGTGGGTTCGGACTCACTCTTATTAACCTCAACAGTCACAGTATCTCACTGTTTTATTCTAATATGGTTTTATCACATATATATGACAAAGCTGTGTTTATTTTCTTCGATCTGGAGTTTTTGTCATATAATGCACATCACTAATGTCAGATATAATCTGAAAAGGACCATGAAATTCACCTTGTACATGTTTCATTTGCACTGAAAAAAGAACCAACTCCTTATCTGCAGGATGAAATTAACTCATTCTAGATTCCTTATCACTCCAGGTTTTGTATTTTCGCCTGAGCCGATTTTAAATTCTCCCTGGCTAAACTACAAGCTTTACGCAATTTATCCTTACATTTCAAAACAAAACCCAGCAAATTAGTCTGTTCCACTTTCTGAATCCATTTTACTTTTAATAAGGCCAAAGATCCTCTAACTCTATTCCCAAACACGTTCAAAAGGACTAAAACCGAAGGAATCCTGAAATGACTCCCGTTCTGCAAATAAAAGTAAATATACGCCCTCATCCCAATCCTTTTCATTTTCCACACAATACATCCTAATCATTGGTTCTGAGGGTAGGTTGGAACCTCTCCAATGTTCCTTGCCATTCTGGATGTTATGAAGACGAGGTAAACTGTTTAGCTCCCGCTTTATATACTATCTGCTGGGAACAATCCAGACGTAAAATTACTTCCTTGATCAGATTGTCTTTCCGTCGGCAACACAAAATAAGTTTAAAAAAAAATAAAAGTCTTTATTACAATTTTAGCCGTTATATTCCTGAGTGTTATTGCCTCTGGAACCCCAGACGCTGTGCACGTGAGTGTCAGCAAATATTGATGGCCAGTTTTAGTTTTATGGCAATGGGCCTACACTATCTACAATAGTTTTAGAAAACGGTTCACTAAATGCAGGAATAGGTTGCACTGGGGCCACTGGAATAGCTTGTTTATGTTTGCACACAATCCGTCAAGTGTGACATGTCCGGCAAAATGTCGCCACATCTCTTCTCAAAAGAGGCTAGAAAAAATGTTTAGAAACCTTGTTCACAGTTATCTTCACACCTTGATGTCCACCCAAGGGTGGAATTTAAAATCTGATTCCGATAAACTTTAGTAACTATTACCTGTTAAATAACTTCCCAATCCTCAGTTCCAGGAATTGTAGGTGATCTCCAGTTCCTCATTAACACTCCACTCTTAAAATGATATCCCACTAGCACATTATCAATTTCGCTATCTGCAAGAGTTGTTCTTTTAATGTGATAATCTCAGGTTCTCAACTCTGATCTGCTATCATCTCCTTCCGAGACAGAGACAGATCTTCCTGGTCCGACTGATTACAAGCGTTTTGATCAAACAATGAACTTAAGCAAGTTTCTGACTGAATCTCAAAATCCGAATCCCGAGTTTAACGGTTATGGTTAGCAGATCCATCCTCCTCAGCCATCTTTTGTTTGCATAGCTCGGGTTACAACATAGGAGGAAGCCATGTTGAACCTATCTTTGCTTCATCAGAGATAGGCTTAATCGTCAAAATCAGTTCAAGAGAAAACTTGTCCATCTGCTAATTCAGTCCCTCAGAATAGAGAAACATCGTCCACCGGTAAACTGGGTTGTAGGCATACTTTAATGGGTCCTGTAACTAACCCTGACCTTTAATTTACACTATTCAAATGCACAGTGTACACTCCCAATACCTGGTATATAGCTTACCTTACTAGTGTCAGCCTCCTCACTAAATTTTAGAACACTGTCCAACGTAAGTGTCCGAGAATTTCCAGTATCCCTAAGGATTTTTATTGGCACCGGAGTGGATCCCTCTTTTTATGGATACAAATCCTTAGGTTATAAAAAAGATCATATCCCCTCTTAACTTTATCAGACATTGAGAAAGCTTCATTTGTATTTCTTGAACACTGTGGATTTCAATATTTGAACGCAAGCAGCTGGGACTGCCATCTTTTCCTTTTTCTTCAGTCGGAAACAGTTAGCTATTACGTCGGCAGGGTTCTTACTAAAATACAAATAGGACCAAATTTTTTTGCCATCACATGTTTCCCATCTTCGTTATCTTTCTCCCTAACTTCTGATTTAATTTCAAGTTTACTGTGTGCTATTTTACCTGTTAAACGTTCTACCCAGAGCAAATTTACACTTATGGATTAAAGAATACTGATCTGCCAATTTACCAGACACCTGAAATGTAGCAGTGACCCTCTTATTAAGTATGCTCTTATTTCAACAGGAATGCAGGTTTTAAATTCCTTCATTAAAATCAAATCTTTTAAGTTTTCATATTTCCCATTCACATTTTTAGAGAAAACCCATCTGGCAAAACACACAGATTTATCGTAGGCAGATTCCACCAAAGTTTTTACACGGAATTCTTCAAATTTTCATTAAAAGTTTCTGGAATCAGGTCGTACGCTTTGAGTATATACTGCTTCACAATATCATAATCCAGTGTTGCTCAGCAGTTAAAACTTGTTGTGCTTTAGATTTAATTACACTTCATAACATCACTCGCCATGTATCTTTCGGCCGCTGTGTAATCTGAGCAACAGTTTGAAAATGCTGAAAATATTTACCTACTTATGCCTCATTGAATGCACGAGCCAATATAACCTCCCGACTAGTAACAAACTGTTTCCTAGAACTAGTCGCCTTATGTTCGTAACTCAATTTCTCTATCGTTAGCTCAAACTCACTCTTTCTATCTGTTCTCTAGCTTCAAATTCTCTCCATTTACATTCATTTTCTAATCGACATCATTCCATGTCCGAATTACATTGCTCTGACATAATTAGTTCGATATGTAACAGCATCTCCAGCTTACCTATAGGAAACCTATTGAACTTTTTTTTCACCGAAACCACACGACTCTACATAGTGTGAAACGTTTTACCCTGAATTACTGGCATTGTTATAACCTTCGAAATTCCTTTAAGGTCGCACCGTCTAGCATTCCGAATGAATCACCCTATTTTGACTCCTCACATATCTCCGGAATGGCTATGTCAGAAAGTTGTCAATACTAATTGCTGTCAAATAGCACCATAAACTAATAAACAAAATAAATCTGATATTTCATTTTTCCAAGTCAGATTATTAATTGCACAATCACTTATACAAAAATATACAAAATCCCGGACGAGCCCCCAATTTATATTATGTGGACTGCAGCAATGAATATAGAATTCAGTCAGATTTTATTAAAAAAAATTACAAAGGTATAAAATCTACAACATACTCAATATACATAGATTTATCATACGGCACATTAGTAACCAATATATATTAGGAATGCAGCATTTTTTTAAATGTCACGCCGTAAAGAAATTGTATAATTAACATCTAGATAGACAGTCAGCAGTCACATTGCCTTTTCCATTAATGTGAGTTATCAAAATATTTTACTCCTGTACCATCAATATCTGTTGCTGAAGTTGAGTTTGATTAAATTCCATAACAATTTTCCTTAACCAAGCCCGGAACTTCAACATAACCAAGGTAGGTCACAGTGGCATGATCAAATTCACTTTTAATTCACAACTTAATAGTTTAGTTAGCTTTTGAAAGCCTTTCAAATTTCTTTCAAATACTCCACCGCAGTAATATGTGCTTCCCAAGTATCATTTGCTTTAACTAAAGCAATAATAAAGACATCTGTAACTTTTAACCCATAAATCATATAATGAATCATCCGCTGGAAAGTACATAGGACATCCTTTAACCCAAAAGGCAGAATATTATATTCAGTTAATCCAGATGAGGTAACAAATGCCGAAATCTCTCTGCCACTATCCGTCAATGGAACTCACCAATAACCTTTAAACAAATCAATCTTTGTAAGGAACTTGACTTGTCCGACTTTGTCCACACAATTAACCACTCAGGGGATAGGATACTCATGTGTTTCTGTTATTAGATTAGATTAGATTAGATTAGATAGATACTTTATTCATCCCCATGGGGAAATTCAACATTTTTTCCAATGTCCCATACACTTGTTGTAGCAAAGCTAATTACATACAATACTTAACTCTGTAAAAATATGATATGCATCTAAATCACTCTCTCAAAAAGCATTAATAATAGCTTTTAAAAAGTTCTTAAGTAGTTTACTTAAATACATTAAATACAATCAACCCCGGCACTTTAACATATCTTACTCCTGGCGGTTGAATTGTAAAGCCGAATGGCATTGGGGAGTATTGACCTCTTCATCCTGTCTGAGGAGCATTGCATCGATAGCAACCTGTCGCTGAAACTGCTTCTCTGTCTCTGGATGGTGCTATGTAGAGGATGTTCAGGGTTTTCCATAATTGACCGTAGCCTACTCAGCGCCCTTCGCTCAGCTACCGATGTTATACTCTCCAGTACTTTGCCCACGACAGAGCCCGCCTTCCTTACCAGCTTATTAAGACGTGAGGCGTCCCTCTTCTTATTGCTGCCTCCCCAACACGCCACCACAAAGAAGAGGGCGCTCTCCACAACTGACCTATAGAACATCTCCAGCATCTCACTACAGACATTGAATGACGCCAACCTTCTAAGGAAGTACAGTCGACTCTGTGCCTTCCTGCACAAGGCATCTGTGTTGGCAGTCCAGTCTAGCTTCTCGTCTAACTGTACTCCCAGATACTTGTAGGTCTTAACCTGCTCCACACATTCTCCATTAATGATCACTGGCTCCATATGAGGCCTAGATCTCCTAAAGTCCACCACCATCTCCTTGGTCTTGGTGATATTGAGACGCAGGTAGTTTGAGTTGCACGATATCACAAAGTCCTGTATCAGTTTCCTATACTCCTCCTCCTGTCCATTCCTGACACACCCACTATGGCCGTGTCGTCAGCGAACTTCTGCACATGGCAGGATTCCGAGTTATATTGGAAGTCTGATGTGTACAGGGTGAACAGGA
This sequence comes from Hemitrygon akajei, assembly GCF_048418815.1. NCBI lineage: Eukaryota > Metazoa > Chordata > Chondrichthyes > Myliobatiformes > Dasyatidae > Hemitrygon > Hemitrygon akajei. The sequence goes on along the minus strand of NW_027331937.1, from coordinate 3,706,585 downwards.
CCGGAGAGAGCACGGTCCCCTGCGGCGCCCCTGTGCTGCTGACCACCGTGTCAGACCTACAGTCTCCCAACCGCACATACTGAGGTCTATCTGTCAAGTAGTCCACTATCCAATCCACCATGCGAGAGTCTACTCCCATCTCCGTTAGTTTGTGCCTTAGGATCTTGGGCTGGATGGTGTTAAAGGCACTAGAGAATTCCAGGAATGTAATCCTCACAGCGTTCACCTTCCTGTAATCAGTACAAAACTGCCTGACGTAAGCAACGTAAGACAAGGTGAACTACAACTCGAATTAGAAGGTCTAATAATATTATTCTTCAGCCTATATTTAATTTCTTCCTCAGCAAGTTCACATTTTGTCCTGTTCATCCGATATGGATATGTCTTTATGGGTTTGGCTTCTGCAACATCTACATCAGTTGAAGCTACTGTGGATATTATAGGAACGTCCCAAAAAAATCCCTATACTTTAAAAGTAACTATTTAATCTGCTGCCTCTGCTCTGACTGTAAATGAGCTAATTTGTCAACAATATTTTCGAGAATTATTGAGTCTGGTAATCTGGCAGAAATAATATTGGGTTCAAAATGAGTTTCAAATGAATCATCCGTTAACTTCCCAGTGCGATCAGTCGAATTTCCGGTAATTCCCTCCACCGCCCCCTCCCCTTATCCCAGGTCCCTCTTTGCCTCTCTCGCCTTTCAACTTTCTGCACCTTTATCTCTACAGTTCTTTCATGCTTATCCCCTTCCCCCTTTATCTTTCCTCTGATTGGTTTTCCACCTGGCGCCTCGAGCCCTTCCCCCTCCCCTACCTCTATTACTGGGCTTCGGACTCTTTCCCCCTCCCATTCCTGATGAAGGGGCTCGGCCCGAAACGTTGGCTGCTCTTTTCTCACCGATGCTGCCTGAACTGCTGAGTTCTTCCTGCGTTTTGTACGTATTCTTTGATCCACAGCATCTGCAGTTGCATTTTTGTGTTTTGATTCTTAACCGCAGCAGTCAGAGTCGCGGACTGTTTCTCATAATACAGTTTTATCATATTTATATGACAAAGCTTTGTTGACTTTCTTCGTTCTGGAGTTCTTATCACAAGCACCACATCATTACCATTAGATATACTCTAATAAAGACCATGACGTTTCGCTTGGAAATGCTTCCTTTGCACCGGGAAAAGAATTAACACCTTATCTCCACGCTGAAATGACCTCATTTTTAGATTTCTTATCATATCAGGTTTACATTTTCTCCTGAGCAGATTTTAAATTTTCCCTGCCTAAAGTACAAGCTTTGTGCAATTTATCCTTCTATTTCAAAGCATAATCCAGCAGATTTGTTTGGACCTCTTCTCTAATTCATTTTTTAGAAGGTCCCCATAACTCTATACCCAAAGGCAAGTGCAAAGGACTAAAACCTAAGGAATCCTGCACTGACTCCAATACTGCAAATAAACTAAATGTATACCCTCATCCGAATCCTTTTCATTTTCCACGTTATACGTCCTAATCATGTTTTTCAGGGTAGAATGGAACCTCTCCAAGGCTCCTTGCGATTCTGCATGTTATGCAGACGAGGTAAACTGTTTAGCACCCAGTTTGTAAACTACCTGCTGGAATAATCCAGACATAAAAATACTATCTTGTTCAGATTGTATTTCCTCCGGCAACATAAATAATTAGAAATTGTTATAAGAGCATTTATTACAGTTTTACTCGTTATATTCTTCAATGGTATTTCCTCTGGAAATCTAGACGTTGTGCACATCAGGATCAGCAAATACTGATGACCAGTTTTAGTTTTTGGCAATGGGCCTACAAAATCTACAATAATTTTGGAGAACGATTAATTGAATTTAGGGATAGGTTGCAGTGGGGCTATTGGAATAACTCGATTAGCTTTACACACAAGCTGACAAGTATAACAAGTTCGGGAAAATGTCACCATATCCTTTCTCAAACCGGGCCAGTAAAAATATTTAGAATCATTGTTCACAGTTTTCTTCACACTTTGATGTCCATCCAAGGGCATACAATGACTCAAAGTTAAAATCTCTTTCTGATAAACGTTAGAAACTACCACCTTGTCAATAACTTCCCATTTCTCAGTTGCAGGAATTGTAGGTTATCTCTAGTTTCATAAAGACTCCACTCTTAAAATTATATCGTACTGGCACCTTTTCAATTTCACTATCTTTAAAACTTGCTCTTTTAAGTTGATAATGTCAGTGTCTCTACTGTGCTCTGCTATTATCTCCTTCTTAGATAGAGACAAATCTTTATAGTCAGATTTACTGCAAGAGTTCTGATCAAAGAATGAAGTTAAGACAGTTTCTGACTCATCCTCAAAGTTCGAATCCCGAGTTGACAAGTTATGGGTAGCAGACCCATCCGGCTTCAACCCATCCTCCTCATCCATATTTTTGGCCAAAGCTCGGGTGTCAACACAGGTTGTTCCATGTTAAAACCTATTTTTGATTCATCAGTGATGGGCGTAATCGTCAGAAGCACTACAGAAAATCCATCTGCTAAGTCATTCCCTAAAAATAGAGAAATATCATTCACGGATAAACCGGGTTGTAGTCCTACTTTAATATATTCTGTTACTAACCCTGTCCTTAAATTTACCCTATGCAAATGTACAGGCATAAGGACACTCCCAACACGTCATTTATAGTTTACCTCATCAGAATCAGCTTATTCGCTAAAGTATAGCGCACTCTCTAACATAGGTGACTGAAAAGCTCCAGTATCCCTAAGGGTTTTTATTGTCACCGGAGTGGACCCTCTTTCAAGGATACAAATCCTTCCATTATAAAAAGATCATATCCACTCTTAACTTCGTCAGCTTCAGACAAAGCTTCATTTGTATTTGTCGAACTCCGGGAATTTACAGGTTTTTCAATATTTGCACGCAAGCATCTGGGACTGCCAGCTTCTCATTCTTCTACTGTCGGAAACTGTTCGCTATTACGTGGGCAGGTTCCTTACTATAATTACGAGTAAGTCCAAATCGTCTTGCCTTCACATGTTTCCCTTCATCCTTACCTTTCTCCCTAACTTCTGATTTAATTTCGGGTTTACTTTGATTCTCAGTGATATTTTTCCTTTAAACGTTCTACCCTGGACAAAATTGTTCTTATGGATTAAAGTATACAGAACTGCTAATTTAGCAGTCTTCGGAAATGTAGCAGTGAACCTCTCATTAAGTATGCTCTTACTTCAACAGGGATGCACCTTTTTAAATTCATTCATTAAACTCAACTCTTTCAAGTGTTCATATTTCCCATTCACATTTTTAGAGGAAACCCATCTGTCAAATCACACAGCTTTATCGTAGGCAGATTCCACGGTATTCTTCAAATTTCTGAATCTTTCTTTATAAGCTTCTGGAATCAGTTCGTACGCTATCTGTATGTGCTGATTTACATTATCATAATAGAGTGCTTGCTCAGCAGTTAAAGCTGTATAGACTTGTAGTGCTTAACATTTAATTACACTTTAGAGCATCACATACCATTTATCTTTCGGCCACTGTGAAATCAGAACAACCATTTAAAAATGCTGAAATATTTATCAGTTTATGCCTCTTTGAATGGACTAGCCAATATAACATTCCCACTCGCAACAAATTGCTCCTTAGAACAACACGCCTTATCCTCGGACCCCAATTTCTCTACTGTTGGCTCAAATTCCCTCTTTCTATCTGATTTCCGAGCTTCAAATTCTCCCTTTTTATTTTGATATTCTAACCGACATCATTCCGTGTCCGCTTTACATTGTTCAATCTTCATTTGTTCCATATGTAGCAGCATCTCTAAATTAATTATTGGAAATATATCGAACACTTCTTCAACAAAATCATCGAACTCTACATACTGTGCCGCGTTTTTCCCTGAATTTCTGCCTTTATTGTAACCTTTGAAATTCCATAAAGTCCAACCTTCTAGCAATCTCGGATGAATCATCCTATTTTGTCTTCGCAAATAACTCCGTATCTGGCTTTGCTAGAAAGTCCTCATTATCTATTGCTGCGAAATATCAAAGACACGCCAAAGGGAAAAAAATCATTGTGAATTTCACGTTTCCAAATCAGATTGATAAGTAAACAATCAAACAAATACGGTATTATCCCGGGCGAGCCCCCAGTTTTAATAACTGTAGCCGGTAACAATGAATATAGAATTGAATCAGGTTTTATAAACAAACATAAGCATTTATGAAAAAGAAGTGAAAAGTAAACAAATGACTAACTTAATCGGAAATTACCTGCTTTCTGGCAATTTAACAAACAGACAAACACTGGAATAGTTCTTAAAAACTTAAATTCAAACACCGTCTTAAAGAGATAAATTCCAAAGTCCAAGTGATTTATACAGTCAGTAAGGAGAGCCTTTACTGCAACAAATTCTCCGAAGACACTGACGAATCTGTTAATCACAGTCGAGAGATGTCTTGTCCAAAGTATTTACGACAAAGTAAATAAAACGACTTAAATGAACAGACCTTTCTGCTGGAGTATGAACGCTGCACAAACCTTCCTGATCTTGCAGGGGTTAACTCAGGTGCAGATCACTATTCATGAATGAAGATTCAATCAGGTCGATCCTACATAAAACCGCCAAACGACACCAACATTACTCGATCATTCTTGTTCCCATATTTCAGTAAAGTTCTCTATATCGACTGTAAAGATAAATCCAAGACGCAATAAACTACAACCGGCAGTGATTGTCGAAACTGCCGATACAAAAGTTTTTCGTTACAGTAGAAAGAAGAAACTCCAATTTAAAAAGGAAACTGCGTCCTGAGCCGAATGCGCGGCAAAACTAACTAATGATCTACCCCGAACTAACTGCCTCACACAGCGGTTTTCCCTTATTTACCTGATGGAACATTACATCATGTGACCACACACCGGCGGGAAAATTACATCATGTGACCTCACACTGGAGGGAAAATAGAACACCCCACCATATGAAGACAATTACATCTTGCTCACAAGATACTCAATTACATCATGATCATAATACAGTCTAAAGATACCAACGGGGTATGTAACACCTCCTTCCAGAAAAACAGGAAATTTTAGCTCTGTTATGAACAAAATTTTAACAACTATTTGCAAATAAGTACAAATGTATAAAATCTACAACGGACATAATGTACATCGAATTATCATACAGCACATTACAAACTAATATACAGCTGAAATGTTACTAATGTTGAAATACCACTCCATAAAAAAATTACATTGTACATTCAGCATCTAGATAGGCAGTCAGCAATCACATTATCTTTGCCTTTATGTAAAAGTTATCAACATTTTATACTCCTGTAACATCAAACTCTGTTGCTTAACTGAAGTTTGATGTATTTCTTTAACCGTTTTACTTCACGAATCCCGGGCCTGCAACATAACCAAGGTAGGTCACAGTGTAATGACCAAATTCACTTTTAGCTGAGTTAATAGTTGAGTTTGCTCTTGAAAGTCTTTCACACAGATCTCCACCGCAGTAATATGTGCTTCCCACATATCATTTCCTGTACCTAAATCATCAATATAGGCACCTGCATCTTTTAACCCATGAATCATCTAATTAATCATTCGCTGGAAAGTACCTGGGGCATTCTTCATCGCAAAAGGAAGAACATCATATTTATATAACGCTGATCGTGTGACAAATGCAGAACCCTCTCTACTTCTATCCATCAATGGAAGACACCAATACCCTTTTTGCAAACTAATCGTTGTCAGGAAATTTGCTTGTCCGACGTTGTCCACACAATCATTCACTCTAGCGATTGGATACGCATCTGTTTTTGTTACAGCGTTCAGCTTCCTGTAATCAGTACAAAACAGATAACCATCGCCTGATGTAGGCACCATAAGACCAGGTGAACTCCACCTGGAATTAGAAGGTCTAAAAATATTGTTCTGTAGCATATATTTAATTTATTGCTCAGCAAGTTCACATTTCTACATGTTCAACCGATATGGATTTTGCTGTATAGGTTTGGCATCACCAACATTGACATCATGTAAAGCTACTGTAGTTCTATTGGGAACGTCTGGAAATAAATCCTAATATTTTAAAAGTAACTTTCATATGCTACCTCTGTCCTGAATGTAAATGAGCTAACTTATCATCAATATTTTCCAGAATTGTTGAGTTTGATAGACTGCCAGAAATGATATTGGGTTTCAAATGGGTGTCAGATGAGTCATCCATTAACTTCCCAGTGGGATCAGTCTCATTCTTATTAACCGCAACAATATCGGAGTTTCTCATAATATAGTTTTATATGACAAAGCTGTGTTGACTTTCTTCAATCTGAAGAGTTTCTCACATAATCCACATCATTAACTTGAGACATAATCTCAAAAGGACTGTGAAATTTAGCGTCAAATGGTTCGTTTGCACCGTGAAAAGAACCAACACCTTATCTCCAGACTGAAAACACCTAATTCCAGCTTCCTTATCATACCAGGTTTTCGTTTTCTCCAGAGCAGATTTTAATTTTTCCCTGGCTAAATTGCAGGAATTAAGCCATCAATCCTGAAATTTCAAAACATAATTCGGAAAATTACTTTGTACCTCTTTATTGATCCATTTTAATAAGGCCAAAGGTCCTCTAACGCAATGCACAAACACAAATTCAAATGGACTGAGACCTAAGGAACCGGCACTGACTCCAGTACTGCAAATAAAAGTAATTAATACGCCCTCATCCCAATCCTTTTCATTTTCCACACAACACGTCCTAATCATGGCTTGAGGGTAGAATGGAACCTCTCCAACGCTCCTTCCGATTCTGGAAGTTATGCAGACGAGGTAATCTGTTCAGCTCCCAGTTTATAAACTATCTGCTGGAACAACCCAGGCATAAAATTACTACTTTGATCAGATTGCATGCCCTTCGGCAACCAGAAATAAACAAAGAATTTTATAAGAGCCTTTATTACCGTTTTAACTGTTATATTCCTGCGTTGTATTACCTCTGGAAACCTAGACGCTGTGCAGATGATGGTCAGCAAATATTGATGGCCGGTTTTAGTTTTTAGCAATGGGCCTACACAATTTACAATTATTTTGGAAAATGGTTGACCAAATGCAGTAATTGGTTACAGTGGGGCCATTGGACTAACTTGATTAGGTTTTCATACAATCTAACAAACGGGACAAGCTCGGCAAAATGACCCCACTCCTTTTCTCAAACAAGGCCAGTAAAAATGTTAAGAAACCTTGTTCACTGTTTTCTTCACACCTTGATGTCCACCCAAGGGTATAAAATGAGCCAAAGTTAACTCTCCGACTGTACTAAAACAGGCAGTGTTGTGGAACAAATGCAGGCAATAGCTTTTGAATCTTAAGATAGGAAGAACAACTCCACTTTAAATGAAAACTGCATCATGAGACGAATACGCAGCGTAACTGACGAATTAAACGATGATCTACCATGCGTCACAGCAAGGCTTTCCCATTTCATACCTGTTGGAACAGGCCATCACATGATGTCCAGGCGGGGTAATTGCATCATGTGACCTCATACTGGCGGGAAATTAAATCAACCCACCATCACAGGACCATTACATCATGCTCACAAGGTATTCAATTACATCATGGTCATTGGGCAGTCACAGGACACTCATGGGTTATGTAACTGGATGAAAGCATACTCAACAGCTAAAAAAGCTGTACAAATTCGTTGTGCTTCGCCTTTAATTACACTCTGTAATATTACTGGGCATTTCAACTTCAGTCACTATGAAATCAGACCCAAAGTTTCAAAAGGTTGAAAATATTTTTCTACATAAGTTTCACGAAACGGAGTATCTAACGTAATTTCCTGACTACCATCAAACTTTTTTTTAGAACCAGAGAACTGATCGCCAGAAATTAATTCCGCCATCGCGAGTTCAAATTCCTTATTTAATTAATTTTCAGTTATTGTTTTATTTTATTGTATTTTCAAAATTAGCTAAGTCTGGTGATGCGAGAAAGTCGTCAATATCCATTGTTGCCGAATACATCCCACAAACCAAACAAGCAAAATAATCCTGTATTTCCTTTTTGCAAATCACACTAAGTAAACAAGCATTTAAGAAAAGCAAGCGAAAATATACCGAGAGCCCCCAATTGTTATGATAGGGCAACAATGAATATAGAACTCAGACACGTTTCTTTTATTAACAAAAAAAAACATTTCTTTAAACTCAGTTCCACAACAATAGACAAGTAAACGAACGTCTAAATTTACTCGAAGTTAACTGCTATACTGGAAGTCCAACAGTTCTGAAAGCGATAAATGTGAACACAGTCTTAAAGCGATGAATCTAAAAGTCCAAGTGATTTAGACAAGCCAGTTGTGAGGGACTTCCCTGGAGTATCGTATTCCTCGACGACGTGACGTCACTGCTGATCCCAGCAGAAAAATGCCTTGCTCGCTGGATTGACGACGAAGGAAGGTAAAACGGCTTAAAGTAACTGAACTTGCTCATTGGCGAATGACACTGTTCCAATCCTTTCTGCTCTTATAGCAGGGATTATCTCGGATGGATGTTAATACCTCTTTGAACGAGGAATCAATAAGGTCAACCCTGTACTACCGACGACGACACCAACTTTTACTCGATCCTTCGGGTTTTCATTAATTCAGCCAATTCTTAACTCTTCGACTGGACTAAAACTGGCAGCGTTGTGGCGAAACTGCCGGCAATAACATTTAAAACTTAAGGTAGAGAGAAAAGCTACAACGTAAAACAAACCTGCATCATGAGACGAATACGCAGCATAACCGAGCAACTGCTGAAATAAACGACGATCTGGCCAACGTCACAGGTCTGTTGGAACATCAAATGACACTAGCAGGAAATTAACATCATATCTCCTTACACTGGCGGGGAATTACATCACAACACTATCACAGGACTATAACATCACGCCTACAAGGCACTCAATTACATCATGGTCATAAGACAGTCTCAGGACACCCACAGGGTATTTAACAGCATCAAAACATACTCATCAGCTGAGTTAGCAGACTCCTGCAAGGTAGCGGTGTCCCTCTCATTTGAGAATGTCCTTAATTGGACAAGGATGTTTCGTTTATATTCCTCCATTTAAAGCAGCTCTTTTAATTTATTATAGTCCACATTTACTTTTATCGAAGAATCCCATCTCTGAAAACACACAGCTTTATCGTAAGCAAATTCCACGTCAGTTGTTTTTCCACGGATTTCTACAAATTTCTGAATTTTTGTCTATATGCTTACGGAGCCATTTCATAGATTTCAGTATATACATCTTCACAATATCATAATCAAGTGCTTGCTCAGCATTTAAAGCTGTATAAACTCTTTTTGCCTTGCCTTTAATTACACTCTGTATCATTACTGGCCATTTCTCCTTCGGTCACTATGAAACCCGAACAAAAGTTTCAAAATGTTGAAAATATTTCTCTACAACTGTTTCACTAAACGGAGGATCCAATTTAAATTCCTGACTAACAACAAACTGTTTTCTAGAACCAGAGGACCGACCGCCAGATCTTAATTCCACCATCGCAAGTTCAAATTCCCTCTTTTTATTTTCAGCTTCTAAACGACTTAGTACCAAGTTAGCTTCCAATTGTTTCTGCATTAAGTCAGATTCTATTCTAAGCTTTTCTAACGCTACCTGTTACAGGTGTAACTGGTTCGCTGTTTTACTTACAGGGAACCTATCTAACACAGCTGCACCAAAAAAATACTCCAATCTTTGGAGTGCTCCGCAATTTTCCTCTGAACTACATGCTTTGTTGTAGCAGTCGAAATACCCTCAAGTTCCAAACTCCTGTCAATCTCAGATACATCGCCAATATCTATGGTGATGCGACAAAGTCGCCAATATCAATTGTTGCCGAATACCTTCCACAAACCAATCAAACAAAAGAATCGGATATTTCCTTTTTGCAAATCACACTACTAAGTAAACAAGTATTTCAGCACAACAATGGAGAATATCCCGAGAGTTCCCAATTGTTATTATACGGCAACAATGAATATAGAACAGAGACAAGATTCTTTTAACAAAGAAACAATTATTTAAACTCAGTTCAACAACAATAGAAAAGCAAACAAACGAGTAACCTTACCGGAAGTTAACTGCTATCCTGGAAGTCCAACAGTTCTGAAAGCGATAAATGCGAACACAGTCTTAAAACGATAAATGTAACAGTCCAAGTGATTTTGTCAAGCCAGTTAGGAGAGTCGCAGCATAACCGGGTAACTGACGAATAAAAACAACGATCTAACCTACGTCACAAAGCGGCCTTCCCGTTTTAAAACTGTTGGAACAGACCATTATATGACACTAGCGGGAAAACTACCTCATATGACCTCCGACTGGCGGGGAATTACATCAGTCCACCATCACAAGACCATTACATCATGCTCACCAGGTACTCAATCACATCATTGTCAAAATGTCACAGTCACTCTGTCACAGGACGTCCACGGGGTATGTAACAGGATGAAAGCATACTCATCAGCGAATTCATGAGTCTCCTGCAAGGTAGCAGTGTCCACCTCATTTGACAATGTTCAGGCTTCAACATGGATGTTCCGTTTAAATTCCTCCGTTAAAAACTCTTTCAATTTATTATAGTACCCATTTACATTTTTTAGAAGAACCTCGTCTCTCAAAACACACAGCTTTATTGTAAGCAAATTCCACGTGTTTTTTTTCCCACGGATTTCTTCAAATTTCTGTATCTTTGACAATATGCCTCCGGAACCAGTTCATAGATTTAAGTATATCCAGCTTGCTCAGCAGTTCAAGCTGTATAAAGTCGTTGTGGCTCGCCTTTAATTACGCTCTGTAGCATTACTGTCTATTTCTCCTTCGGTCACTATGAAATCAGACCAAATGCTTCAAAATGTTGAAAATTTTGCTCTGCATCTATTTTACTAAATGCAGGATCCAATTTAATTTCCTAACTAACAACAAACTTTTTTTCTAGAACCAGAGGACTGATCACCAGAATTTAATTCCGCTAACGCGAGTTCAATTTCTCTCATTTTACTTTCATTTTCTAACCATTCTCGTTCCATGTTATCTTCCAATTGTTGCTGTTTTAAGTCAGATTCTGTTCTAAGCTTTTCTAACGCTACATGTTCTAGGTGGAACGACATCGCTGTTTTACTTACAAAGAACCTATCTAACACAGCTGCATCAATAATACCCTAATATTTATAGTGCATCGCGATTTCCTCTGAACTACAGGCTTAGTTGTAGCCGTCGAAGTACCCATAAGTTCCAACCTGCTGGCAATCTCTGATACATCACTCAATTTCACCTTGGCTACTAAGTCTGGTGATGCGAGAAGTCGTCAATATTCATCGTTGCCGAATACCAACCAGAAACCTGACAACAAAAGAATCGGGTATTTCCATTTTTTCAAATCAGAGCACTAAATAAACAAGCATTTAAGCACAAATTGGATCATGTCCCGCGAGCCCCCAATTGTTATGATACGGCAACATTGAATATAGATCTGAGGCAGATTCTGTTTTTATTAACAATGAAACATTTATTTTACCTCAGTTCAACAACAAACGAAAAGTAAGCAAACGACGAACTTAACCGGAAGTTAACTGCTATACTGCAAGTCCAACAGTTCTGAAAGCGCTAAATCCGCACCATGTCTTAAAGTGATTAATTTAAAAGTCCATGTGATTTATTCAAGCCAATTAGCAAAGCCTTCCCTGGAGTAACCTATTCCTCGACGACAACTGACGTTGCTGCTGATCCCAGCAGAAATATGTCTTAGCCGATGGATTTAGAGGAAGAAAATTAAAAGCGGCTTAAAGGAATTGAAATTTCTCCTTGGCAAATGATATTGCCCCAATCCCCTCTGCTCTTATAGCAGAGATTATATCCGATGCATGTTGCTATCTCTTTGAACGAGGAAGCAATAAGGTCAACCCTATATTACCGCCGACGACCCCAACTTTTACTCGATCCTTCGGTTTTTCGTAATTCAGTCAATTCTTAACTCTCCGACTGGACTAAAACTGGCAGCGTTGTGGCGAAACAGCCGGCAATAATATATGAAACTTAAGATAGAAAGAAAAACTACACTTTAGAGCAAAACTTTATCATGTGACGAATACGCAGATTAACCGAGTAACTGATGAATAAAACAACGTTCCGATCAGCGTCACAGCAAGGCCTTCCCATTTCATATCTGTTGGAACAGGCCAACACATGTCCTCTAGGCGGGATAATTACATCATGGTCATAAGACAGTCACAGGACACCCACGGGGTATGTAACAGGATGAAAGCAGACTCATCAGCAAATCCATCAGTCTCCTGGAAGGTTGCAGTGCCCCTCTCATTTGACAACGTCCTTTCTTCGACAAGGATGTTCCGCTAACATCCCTCCCTTAAAATCAACTCTTCCAATTTGTTATAGTCCCCCTTTACATTTTTCGAAGAGCCCCATCTCTCAAACACACAGCTTTATCGTAAGCAAAATCTACGTAAACTTTTTTTCCCCCACAGATTTCTGCGAATTTCTGCATCTTGGTCTATATGCTGCCGGAACCCGTTCATAGGTTTCAGTATAAGCAGCTTCACAATATCATAATCAAGTTCTTACTCAGCAGTTAAAGATGTATACACTAGGTGTGCCTTGCCTTTAATTACACTCTGTAAATTTACTGGCCATTTCTCCTTTATCAGAGCAAATGTTCAACATTTATTTTCGAAAATCAGACGACTGATCACCAGACATTAATGCAGCCATCGCAAGTCTAAATTCCAGCATTTTTTTTTTACTTTCATCTTCTCACCAACTTAGTTCAGAGTTAGCGTCCAATTGTTTCTGTTTTAAGTCAAATTCTCTTCTAAGCTTTTCTAACACTAGCTGTTCTAAGTGGAACTGCATCACTCCTTAGTTGCAGGGAACCTGTCTAACACAACTGCATAAAAAATGCAGTAATTTACATAGTGCTCAGCGATCCTCCTCTCTGTTACAGTTCTTGTTGTGGCCGTCGAAATACTCTTAAATTCCAGCCTGGTATAAATCTCAGGTACAGCTGTCTTTTTCGCCTTCGCTAATAACTCTGGCGATGCGATAACGTCGTCGATATTCATTGTTGCCGAATACCACCAACAAACCAATAAAACAAAACACCGGACTGAAATTGGCAACGTTCTGGCGAAACTGCCGGCAATAACCATTGAAACTTAATATAGAAGTACAAACACCACATTTGAACTACACTGCATCATGAGACGAATACGCAGCATAGACAAGTAACTGACAAATGAAACCACTATCTGACCAGCGTCACAGCAAGACTTTCCCGTTTTATAACTGTTGAAACAGGCCATCACATGACCATTAGCTGGAAAATTACATAATGTGACCTCACACTGGCGGGGAATTACATAAACCGACCATCACAGGACCATTCCCACATGCTCAGTAGATACTGAAATACGTCATGGTCATAAGACAGTCACTAGACTCCCACGGCGTATGTAACAGGATGAAACCATACTCACCAGCTCATTTAGCAGACTCCTGCAAGGCAGCAGTGTCCCTCTCATTTGAGAATGTCCTTACCTCGAAAGGGATGTTTCTTTTAATTTTCTCATTTTAAATTAACTCTTTGAATTTATTATAGTCCCCAATTACATTTTTAGAAGACTCCCAACTCTCAAAATGCACAGCTTTATCGTAAGCAAATTCCACGTAAGCTATTTCCAAGGATTTCTTCAAATATCTGAACCTTTCTCTATATGTTTCCGGATCCAGTTCATAGATTTCAGTATATTCAGCTTCACAATGTCGTAATCAAGAGTTTGCTCAGCAGATAAAGCCGTATAAACTCGCTGTGCCTTACCTTTAATGATACTCTGTAAGATCACTGGACATTTCTACTTCGGCCTGTCTGAAATCAGAGCAACAATTTCAAAATGTTGAAAATATTTCTGTACATCTGTTTCACAAACGGGAGGATCCAATTTAATTTCTTGACTAACAACAAACTTTTTTCTCGAACCCGAGGACTGATCACCAACCCAGAATTCCGGCATCACAAGTTAAATTTCCCTCTTTATGTTCCGTTTCTAACCGACTTAGTTCCAAGTTAGCTTCCAATTGTTTCTGCTTTCATTCAGATTCTGTTCTAAGCTTTTCTAATGCTACCTGTTCCAAGTATAACTTGATCGTTGCTTTACTTACAGAGAACCTATCTAAAACAGCTGCATGAAAAACACCCTAATCTATATAGTGCTCCGAGATTTTCCTCTCACCATGCTTCACGGTCAGGACGGTGTCTTTCTGATGCGAAGCGGTGTTTGAGACATAGCATTTAGCTGTGTTCCCATAAGCCAAAATTCTCAATTTTGTTTCATCAGACCGCAGAAACTTCTTCCAGCTGACTTCCGATTCTCCCACATGCCTTCTGGCCAACTGTAGCTAAAGTTTCATGTGAGTGTTTCTTTCCACAGTGGCTTTCTCTTTGCCATCCCCCATAATACTGCGGCTGCTGAAGCACCAGAATTACAGTTATAGCATGCACAGTCTTTGCCATCTCCAACACTGAAACGTGTATCTTCTCCAGCGTTGTCGTAGGTCTCTTAGTGGCCTCCCTCAGTCGTCCCTTACTTGCACGGTCACTCAGTATTTGAGGGCGGCCTGTTCGGCGTAGACTTACAGCTGTGCCATATTCTTGCCATTTCTTGATGATTGACTTAAATGTACTCCAGCAGTGACGTTGAAAATGTCTTGTACCCATCTCCTGACTTGTGCTGGCCAATAACAATTTCGCAGAACTGGTTGTCGTGTACCTTTGTCTCAGTGATGTCGTTTTTGCAAGGATACTGACTCACCAGCAGTATCAATGTGACCACCTTGCATGGATTATGTGACTTCTAAAACACTGATGATTTGGTGTGTTATACTTCAGGGGGTGAATACCGATGCTATCAATGGTTCTGCGTTTTCATTTGTATGCAATTTCGATCACTTTGTTTCTCTTTTTACAGGTTGTAAAAGGCCTGACTGAAAAAAATGTCAACAACATATACTGCCCTACCCTCATCAATCCCTTTCGTCAGCTTGTTAAAATACCCAATCAAGTTGTAAGACAAGATCTGCCCTGAACAGAGCCATGCTAGCTCTCCCTAATCTGGCTGGGTTTGCCCACTCTAGTAAATCCTGCATATGAGAATCGTTTCCTCCTAATTCTATATAACTGAAATGAGTCTCACGTATAGATAGTTTCCTGGATTTTAACATTTTCTCTTTTTAAAAAGAGATAAAACATTACCACTGACCAGTCCTGCGTGAACTCGCGTGTGGTTGGATGGGGCATGAAGAAAACAATCAAAGCCGCAGCAAAAGACCTTGTTCCCGCTTCCAATAACCATGGGTGAATTCCGTCAGGTTCCGCGGAGTTGGCCAACATTTTTGGAGGCTCAGCCCCTGCTCTTCCTTGACTTCAAGAAGTTGCAACGGATTTATACACAGGGCAGTGCAGCTCAGATTTTCCCCATATCCGTTTGCTTGGAAAATACTGAATCAAAGGACTCTGTCAGTACCCCCGCGCAATCTGCGCCTGAAAGGACATCTTCCCCCTTTATTGGTGAGAGGACCTGGCACTTCTTCGTCCTGGTGAATCTACACAGTGCCTAGTGATCCATCATTTTGATGATTGCCAATTATTAATTTTCATATATCCTCCCAGATTTCCTAATTCCCTGCAGATCTGTCTCCAGTGAAACCGCCTGCTGTTTATTCATTTCCATGGATACAGCCTGTCCTTCTGAGCTCCTCCAGTATTTTGTGTGTTTTGCCTTGGATTTCCAGCATCTGCAATTTCCTTGTGTTTCTCCTCTTTTAGTTCTTTTTTGGCTTCCTTTCTCTCCTCATGCGTCTCGCTCGACCCGAACTTGCGGAGCTTTACACACTTCCTCCTTTTTTCCCTCGAGTAAATTCATCAAAATTCATCAGGCAGCTGTCGAGGTCATTATGTATGAGGAGATACGGGGAGAAAGGAGGACCTGAGCGATTAGTGGAAAATTGGCTCAGTCATGATGAAATGGCGGAGAAGTCTCCATGGGTGAAACTGCCTAATTCTGCTCCGATATCGTATGGACGTATGGATAACCAGAGAGCAGAGAAATCTGAGGCAAAACTGCAGAATTCGATCATTCGCGACCATCGCGCCTGATCGCACGTTCTACTAAGGGTCTTTTCAATTCTATCCGTCTGCCTCCTCAACTTCCTTATGAATCAACACATTGAATACCCCCAAACACGTGGTCTCCATAGCCGTCCGGGACAGTCAATTCCTTAGATTAGCCAGACACTGGCAGTTTAAATTTCATCTCAGCTCCGCTCCACTTCAACCGGTCTGTTCTGAGGTTCTGCCCTCTGATCCCAGACTCCTCCACATCCAATTTACCTTGGTCCTTTTAACATTGGTTAGATTTCAGTGTGATTTCCCCAACTCCCCTCATTCCTCTAATCTCCAGCGAGTACAAGTTCAGATCGACATTTGTTAACACTTTTATTTCCATAGTCATTATCGCGATCCTGCACCGGGCCCAATACAACGCCATTTAATCTTTATTTTGGCAGGCATGGGTGTTGAAGGGAGTGGGGTGCGTGGTTGTACAAAGTGTTTTGCTCTGTACATTGTCACAGCCTACGACAATCTGCTGGAATGGCCATGAAATGTAGAAAAGCATCAGATAGAATATTCGATGAATATCTGGCCGGTTCCTTACAGCGTCTTCACAAATTGACACGATGGACAGAGAGCTGGAGAGTTTGAAATTGTCAGGCTTGGCAGCGAATTGTCAGGATGGAGCTCCCAGGACGGGACACCATCTATTCCAGCAGACTCAGGAGGAAAGCAATCAGCATAACCAGAGACACCACGCTCCCCGGCCACATCCTGTTTGACCCGCTGCCGTCCAGAAAAAGGTTCAGGACCCTAAAAGCCGGAAAAAAAATAGACTGAGGAACAGCTTCTACCTCAAAGCTCTGGCCTCCATCACACCACTCCCACAAAACAATGACTGAAACCGTGAGCACACACATGCACATACACGGACTCAAATACTTGCACTATCGGCACTTTGTGCATTACTGTGATATTCTAGTACTGATGCAACTTATTTTCTGCTAGTTACCTATTGAATACTGTTTTTATATTACTGTATTGTTGTTATCTACCGCATTGTTTAATTGCCTGAGAGGAAGCCGAACAGAGTTTCATTGTATCTCTGTATAATGACAATAAAGATCATTCATTCATTCATTCTCCGGAGACCGTGTTGATAGACTGAGCTTTGATATAGCACGAGAACAGAATGCAGTGTAATGGGTAAATCACGTCCTCAAATTAAATCGTGGGATGAATGACAAATGGAAATTAAAACAACAGTAAAAAAAAAGTGATATGCGAATAAAATATTCAGCGAGTCCATAAAACCATTAGACAGAGGAGCAGAAATAGGCCATTGGGCTGTCGAGTCTTCTACGGCATTCTATCATGGCTGATTCCAGAGCTCACTCAAACACATAGATCCACCATCAAGCCGTCAAGCTGTATCATTTGATGCCCTGATCGATCAGGGTGCGATTGATTTCCACCTTGCACATCAATCTACACGGACCTGGGCTGCACAGCAATCTTCTCTGACGGGTCGCACCTCATTTGTGAGATTGTGTCCTGCAGTGATGGACACCTCCACCAGACGAAACATTCTCTCCACTTCGACCCCATCAAATCCTTACTATATTCTGTGGGTTTCAATGAGATCCCCCCGCATTCTTCTAAAATCGGGCGAATACAGGCCCAACGCTATCAAACACTCCCCATATGTTAACACCTTTATTCACCGAATCATTGTCGTGGACCTCTTCTGAAATGTCCAATAAAATAAATACTTTCTGAAATATGGGGCACAAAACTTTTGGCAATACTCTCAAGTGTGGCTTGACTAGCGTCTTATAAACCGTCAGCGTTATCTCCTTAGTTTTGTTTTCTATTCCCCTTGAAATAAATGTCGACATTGCATTTTCTGCTTTACCATAGATGCTACCTGTAAATTATCCTTCTGGGAGTCTTGCACGAGGAATCCCGAGTCTGCACCTTCTGCACCTCCGATGTTTGAATCTTCTTCCCATTTAGATAATAGTCTACCCTTTTTTTCCTTGTATCAAAATCGATTATTATATATTTTCCAAAACTTTATTCCATCTGCGACTTTCCCCCCATCCTGCCAATTTGTTTAAGTTTTGCTGCAATCTCATTGATTCCTCAGTTCTACCTACAGATTAGGAAGGAAGATGCTGGGAGAGCCGATCATAGAAACATAGAAACCCTATAGCACAATACTGCCCTTTGGCCCACAAAGTTATGCAGAACAAGTCCTTACCTTAGAAATTACCTATGGGTAACGATGGTCCTCTATTCGTCTAAGCTCCATTAACCTATCCAGGAGTTTCTTTAAAGACCCTATTCTATCCGCATGCACTACTGTCGCCGGCGGCCAAATCTACGCACTCTCCACTCTTTGCGTAAAAGACTTAACCCTGACATCCCCTCTGTACCGATTTCTAAGCACCTTAAAACTGTGCCCTCCTGTGCTAGCCATTTCGGCCCTGGGAAAAAGCCTCTGAATATCCACACGATCGATGGCTCTCAACATGTGATGCACTGTCGAAGGATACAATCCGGTGGGAGACCCGTTTGTTCGAGATGGATTGGGAGCGACGTTCGGAAGGTGGTGCGTGCTTTCCCATTGACCGCCGACCAGCCCGCGAGTGACAAGGAAGTGCAATTTGATCTCCATCTGGTGCACATCTGACTGTTAAATTTAAATCTCCCTTCTTCTCTTTGCTTTTATTTTCTAACCCTTGTATGTTAAGATTCTAAATGTAATTTAATCGAATGCATTGTGCTATCTATTAATTCGTGGCACTAATTTGTTACAGTGTAGTAAATTACACAGCATGCATATAAACCGGGGGTCAGAGGCAGGAGAGCCGTTTCAATCTCACGAGGTTGGCGGGACATGTGAGTGGTTTCCATAGACCTAAACAGCCCTGGAGACCGGGGGTTTCAGTACATATACGTCTCCGTATACCATGAGATTCATTTTCTTGCTGGCGTACTCAATAAATCAATAATGGAGATAACGACCATAAAAGAGACATGAAAGACCGCAGGTGCTGAGGCGTTCAACCGTAAGAGTAAAAGCACTAATCACAACTGATCTCTGTTTTTAACGTTTTCAGCCATCGAACTGCCGGTCACTGAAAGATTTTGTTTTAATTATCTCGCGACATTCTCTTTAATCTCTGGGGAGTACTATGACTGAAAAAAAAACTTATTTCAGAGAAAATCATATCACCCCGTCGGCCACCAACCATCGTTCTGCTGTCAAAACCCATTCCGACATTTGATGGGAAATAACTGATCCTCTCGAGCATGCCTGAGTAGACTTT
Organism: Hemitrygon akajei; assembly: GCF_048418815.1. Taxonomy (NCBI): domain Eukaryota; kingdom Metazoa; phylum Chordata; class Chondrichthyes; order Myliobatiformes; family Dasyatidae; genus Hemitrygon; species Hemitrygon akajei. The sequence goes on along the minus strand of NW_027331937.1, from coordinate 3,687,067 downwards.
TCTACCATGTGCCGCTGCCACATCCACGGCTCATTAGATACTGCCATGAACGAGCAGGTGTACGGGTGTACCAAATAAAGTGGCTGTTGAGTTTATGCCATCAATGGCGATATCACATATTCAGACCGGCTCAAACAAGGCCAGAGGAAATTAGAATTCATATGCAAACGGCCGGTTGAAGATCGATGCAGTTTCAGACGAAATCTGAACGTTTTGACCGTGAAGAATACAGAAAGAATAGAAGCATAAATAACAGGTCGTAGGAGTACAATTTGGCCATTCCACCGATTCTAATCCGCCATTCCATCACAACTGATTTAATTCGCCTTCTTAACCCCGTTCGCTTCCCTTCTGCCCATATCTTTCGAAACCCTTTGTAATTGACATCACTGCAGCCTCCGCGTTAAACAAAAGGACATCCAGACTGACTTCAATCTTCTTCATCACGTGATTGTATTCTCTATAAAGTTATGTTATACAATCGTGATTCATTTCCTGTGGTTTTAATATATTTAAGAAAAGTGTTACGCTGGCTGTTTGGCCAGAGAGAGAGAGAGAGAGAGAGAGAGAGAGAGAGAGAGAGAGAGAGAGAGAGAGAGAGAGAGAGAGAGAGAGAGAGAGAGAGAGCGAGAGAGAGAGAGGGGGGGGGAGGGGGGGAGGGGGGCGGAGATCATCCTGACACTGTTTCCCTGTGCCTCACTGATCAACATATCGCCAATTAACCAGAGAAGAGGACTGCAACGTGATAAACGGCTTAGTCAATCATTAGCCACTGGTAATGGAAGGGAAGGCGGTTTTAAATATCGGGGAGAGTTAACAGGCAAGTCCTTTGTCCCTCTCAGGAACTGAAGAAGTGCGGGTGGTTTCTTGTCTGCGGCGCAGCTGGACTTGGCTGATGTCTTATTGTTTTTGAGCTTTTGTTTTTCTTTCAACCAGAAACTTGATTGAGGATCCGAGATTCTTAATTCAGTTTCAGGAGCAGTTTCGAGATGAATGAGAGTGGATAATCTGAACGAGACTGAGGAACTTCACTCACACCAATACGGATAACACCAGAACCAGCCACCTCCACTTGTCAACTGTTCGGAGCTTTCAGACTACTCGAGAGGTATTTAGCAATTTGGAGATTGATATCAATATTTTACCTGCAGGGCTCATATTGTAATGCTGATTTGTAATGACTATGTTGATAGTTGTTGTAAACAGTATCGTGACAATATTTACATTATTCATGTTCCATCTCCTTTCACTTTCCTCTTTTAATTCAGCATATTGCGGCACATTTTAAGCATTGAATAATGTAAGTAAGATGTGTTAGGAATGACTGTATCTATTAAATAAGTTGTTGAATCTCTATCTTGTACTATTATATCGGAACGGTCATGTAATTACTGATCGTACCGTATAAACAGACGGAATCTGACTTGGTATTTACAGTAAGTTGTTGTGTCCTTTCTGCTTCTCGGCAGCTGGTGAAACCTCATGTCCGGACACAGCCAATCACGCTTATTTCTCATTTGCTCGGAACTTTCAGACTATTCTGGTGCTGCTTAATATTGTAGCCTTCTGGAGATGTCCATAAAGATTACTGCGTAGGCATGTTTCTGATTGGACGGCGGTCATCAGTGGAGTTCCGCAGCAATCGGTGTCTGGGATCGCTTCTCATCGCGCTGTTCGTCAATGATTTGAATGACGAATATGTTTGCTTTTTGGGAGGGTTTGTGGATCATGCGGAGGCAGAGGGAAGTGCAGGTGGAACTGAGCAACCACGGTGTTTGCAGAAGGAGTGAGACGGACTGCAGGAATAGGCAAAGAATTTGCAGAAGGAAAATAATGTAGGGAATTGCGTAATCTCACACGTTGGCAGAGGGAATAAAGGCGTGGACTATCCCGTATATTGGAAGACCGACTGAAATGAAAAAAATCGGAGAAGAATTGAATTGAAAAATCACAGCTGAAGAGCAGTTGGAAAGATTCCCTGCAGAAAAATCTGGAGTTTGAGTTCGTGTTGAGGAAGCCAAATGCATGTTGCCATTTATATTCAGGGAACTGCGTATAGAAAAGCAACACCTTAGCTACGTTTTAAACTGTATACTCCGTCCTCGCTGCGTTACAAGCCCGTGGCACTGGTAGCAAACTTAAGATCACAACCCTGGAGATTCTGGCCTTTAACTGAGCTCTTACTTCCCCGAACCGCCTGTGCACTGCATCGTCACTCATCGTACACATGTCAGCGGTACCTACGTAGACCATAATTTCTCGTTGTTCATCCTCCCAGTTAGGAATGCTGAGGACTGGATACTACCAATATAGCCTGCCTTTTCCCGACCACTTCAGCACTCCTAATCACACCACCCACCACCGACTTCTCTTCTGAGTTACAGAGGTCAACTGAGTGCCCGATACGCGGTCACTGTGACTGAACACTGTTAGGTCATTCCGCCGCCCCCAATCACCACAACACTATCCAAAATGTTGAAGGAGATGGCCACAGGGAAACTCTGCCCGGGCCCTTTCAGCCGTTTGCCCTTCCTGACTGTCACACAGTCTCCTGTGCCCTGCCAGCCCTGGGTGTAACTCCCTCTCTGTATATCCTTGTCCATCACCACTTCAGCCTCCCGAGTGATCTGGAGCTCGTCCATTTCCAGTTCCACCACCTTAACTCGGATTGACAGAAGCTGCAGCTGAACGCAGCTCTCGCAGATGACGTCGTCAGCGTTACTGGAGTTCTTTATGCCTTCCCAGATCTCGCAATAGGAGCATTCAACTATCCTGCCTGGTATCTCTGCTATCCTATCTGAACAGATATAAGGAAGAGATTGAAAACAATCTTAACCAAGTGTTTTCCTTTTCATTGCCTCCTTTGACTGAAGACTCTATGAGATGACGCATCGACGATCAAATGCATGAAGACCACGTGCTTGACGGTCTATTCAGACGTGGGCTATTGCGTTTGCCCCTGCCTTCCTCTTGCTAATCAACCGCAAACTTCGCCTGGTCGCTGGCCAAAGATTTTTGTTCACTGTAAGGACCAGGTGTCGCCTTCAATACACCGGCTGATTGAAGTCCTCTCCTCCCAAATCACCCGACGTCCCTATTGGCCGCTGGTCAACGCTCCTTCTCACAAAATTATTATTACGAAATTATCCAGCACGATTTTATTTTCAATCTACCTATGCAAATACAGGCCGGCTGGTGGCGCAGTGACATCAGTGCCGGACACGGAAACGAAGGGTCCCGCGTTAGAATCCAGTGAATCCGTTCCCGGGCAGGATTTCTACACCTGCTGGGTTGAGGGTCGATCTCGCAACCTGGCCTCGCCAAAAAACAAAAGAAGACGAAAAATAGTGCGCTGTGAGAAGGACGTGGCGGACCACTCACAAAAAAAAATGGAACTATAATTTAATATCGATGCAATAATTATTTTAATCTGCTAATATCATTATTATTGTTTTCTTTTGTTCATTATTTGCTGCCTGTACCTTCCTTTCCAGACTAGTTGTATGCCAGTGTCTGACTGTGTGTAAATAAGTAAGTTTCGTAATTTTGTTTCCACCTACAGACACGGCACGCATCGGTGGACAGCCGACTGCTGTGATTATTAGATAGATTTTCCAACCTGCATTTGTATTGCTTCTCTGAGGGTCTGCAAACAAATAGTTAACTACACGAGTAATTCCGCAGAATTTAATTAAGGGCGAGTCCGTGGGGATTGTCGACGTCACCGCGGAGGTGTGGCTGCTGGTGAATTGTTCTATTAATATGTCTCCCTCTCAACGACAGTCTCCGTCAGAGGCGCCAGTCTACGCTATCAGACATCAGAGGGCTTCAGATAGAGAGAGGACAGAGGCTGGATCGGGAGCAGAAATCTGGATTATTCCAGCAATGGACCTACAAAATGCATCGCGGAACGCTGCGGCATCTGTAAAGAATATTTTCCGGGCGTATCCATATATGGCTAAAACAAATAATGCACATCTGTTGTACTTTCGAATCTATCAGGCGCTTCAGACTATCAAAATGGTTTACTATCCTGTAATCGCCATTGTAGCTGTCCCTGGTAAGTGTCTCATTTCTTTCTCGTGATTAACGTTGAAAAATATAAGTCAGCTTCTCTTTCATACCTGTCCTCTAACGACGCGCTATTGCATGGCTGCTCTCCAAAACCGCTGTCGCTTCAGCAAACATCGGCTGAGTGTATTTGATAAGGTAACCCATGCAAGACCAATTGAGAAAGTAAGGAGGTTTGGGATCCAAGGGGAGATTGCTTTGTGGAGCCAGATATTGCTTGCACATGGAAGGCAAAGTGTGGTTGCAGACGTGTCATTTTCAGCTGGAGGTCGCTGACCAACGATATGCCTAAGGAATCTGTTCTGGGACCACTACTCTTCGTGATTTTTATTATTGAACTGATGAGTAAGTGGAGGGATATATTAGCAAATTTACTAACGTTACAAATGTTCGAGGTGTTGTGGACAGTGTGGTGAGCTGTCAGAGGTTACAGCGGGACTTTGATATGAATCAAAAATGCAGAAAAGTGGCAGATGGAGTTCAACCCAGATAAATATGAGGTTGTTCACTTTGGTTGGTCAAACATGATGGCAAAACATAGTCTAACCGGTAAAACTCTGGCTGTGTGGAGATTAAGAGTGATCTTTGCGTCCGAGTGCATGAGTCACACAATGTTGCTGCTCAGGTTGACTCTGTGGTAAAGAATGTCATGCGGTGTACTGGCCTTTAACAGTCGTGGGATTGGGTTTAAGAACCCAGACGTAATGTTGCAGCTATATAGGACCCTGGGCAGACCACACCCGTTGTAATGTGATCAGATCTGGTTGCCTCACTGCAGGAAGAATGCGGAAAGCGATGAATAGAAAGGGTCCAGAGGAGATTTACAAAGGTGTTGCATGGATTGGGAATGAGAATAGGTTGAGTGAACTCACTTATATCTCCTTGGAGTGACGGAGGAAGAGATGTGACCTGATAAAATGACGAGAGGGATTTGTCGTCTGGATGGTCAGAGGCTTTTCCCCAGGGCTGAAATGGCTGGAACGACAGTGCACAGTTTTAATGTGCTTGGAGGTAGGTATAGAGCAGATGTCAGGGGTAAGTATTTTACGCAGAGAGTGATGATTGCGTGGAAGGGGCAAGGGGGATGCGGATACAATAGGGTCTTTGAGGAAACTCCTGTGCTGATAAATGCTTAGAAAAATGGAGGGCTATGCATAACCCTAGGTAATTCCTAAGGGAAGGACATGTTCGGTGCAGCATTGCGGACCGAAAGGCTATTATTGTGCTGTAGGTTTTCTATGTTTCGATGCATTGCAGAATTACTCTTTTTTCTGCGTAGTTACAGTCGGGGTCCCGATTAATTGTCTGTCAGGCAAACGCTATCTCCGCCTCTTCTCCTCTGAAACACCTCTACCAAGTGACCTCTCATGCACCTTCACTCCATGAGAAACAAGTCTAAGCACACACAGACTCTACTCACGGGGAGCTATCTAAATTTCAATCAGCATTCTGACACATTTCATATGTACCCGCTGAGAAACGTACACGTCCTTCCTGTACTGAGGTGACCAGAACGTCTTCTCTTTATTATCCCCATAGTGATGCGTCCATTTGGGTCAGGGCAGGCTTAATCGGTTTTGCAGATGTTTGTTGGACTGGGCTGCATCGCTTTATTAAACACAGAAACAAATAAACCAAACAAATAAATAAATAAACAAACAAACAAATAAATCAATACATAAATAGCTCCAACGTCTCACCTGTTGAAGATCATAAGGTTACATGGGCATCATCGCCGCCACGATTTATCGCCATCGAAAAGACTGATAAGCAAACTGAGAACCTACAGAGGGATATTGATAGGTTAAGCGAATGCACTTGCATCTGGCCGATTGAGTACGAATTTGATAAATGCGAGGTCAAAAGCTTGGGAAGGACAAATGAAAGAACAGATTATTATTTAATTGGTGAGCGATTGCAGTGTGCTGCTGTGCGGAGGGACTTTGGATTGTTAGTACATGAATCACAAAAAGTCGGTTTGCAGGTGCAACGGGCTATCAGGAAGCCAAATGAAATGTTGGCCTTCGTTACCACAGGAATCAAAATTCCGAGCAGGGAGATTATGCTGAATCAGCACAAGGTACTGGTGAGGCGGTGTATGGAGCACTGTGCAGTTCGGGTCTACTGACTTGAAGTATAAACTGTAGATTGTAGGCGGGCCACCAGATGATTGCGGAGATGAGGTGGTTCGGCTGTGAAGAGAAATAGACTCACCTGTATTCCAAATCGGTGCAATTCAGAAGATTCAGAGAAGATCTTACAGAGACTTTTAAAATTATTGAAGGGATAGATATGATAGAGGTAGGAAAGTTGTTTCCACCGTTAGATAAGACGATAACTGAGGGAAATAGTCTCGATATTCTGGGATGTAAACTTGGGACTGAATGAGAAGGAACTGTTTTTTTCCTTCAGAGATTTAGAGAATCGGTGGAATTTTCTGCACAATGAAGCAGTGGAGGTTAGATTAGTAAATATGTTTAAGACAAGTTGGCATTGTTGTTGGCATCATAGAAGAATTCTGGGCTCTGGGGGAAAGGCAGGTATGTGGCGATGAGTCCGTGGGCAGATCAGCCATGATCATCTTCATAGCGGGACGCATGCCAGTCCGAACAGATGGTCTATTCCTGCTCCAATTGATTATGCTCTTATGTTCTCATGTTCTCTCATGTTTGCAGTTGAGGGGAGATGAATTCCTGTCATGGTGATAATTGTTACATTCAGCAGTTTATTATTCTGTATACACCCCCCGTTTGCAACTCCTTCTGGCGCGAAAGATATGAGCACGCCAGCCATTGGGTGATATCACTGCTTAGTGCATAAGGCTAGGGAGCCGAATTCATCGATTCAAGCACCAAGCCTTCTCCGCCATTCCATCATAGCTGATTTATCATCCCTCCCTACCACATTCTGGCGCCCTTTCCGCGTATTCATTGATGCAGCGACGAAACAAAAGCCGATCAACCCCACCACAAATGGTTCCAATGAACTGGCCACCATAGACTACTCTGGCGATGAATCCCACACATTCACCAGCCTCGGTCTTATGAAATTTCTCTCCATCTCTGTTCTGAAGACCTAGCGATTAAAATAATTATAATTTGAGAATGTTTCCATCCAAGTGTGTGCTAATGGTCTTTATTTCCTTCCGCATAGTTAACCTGGTGACAATCATGATCCTCTTGCGGAGAAAGTGCGGTCTCTCCAAAGGTGTCACAAGATACCTGGTTGCCATGGTAGCAGCGGATCAACTGGTCATTCTCTTCGATATTCTATTGAAAAAGATTCCAGAGACTTACATACCACTGGAGTTTTTCCTCTGGTCGTATAGTGTTCCCGTGTGTAACATCCACGCCGTCCTGCTCTACGTTGCCACGGACTGTTCTGTCTGGTTCACCGTCACTTTCACCTTTGATCGATTTGTGGCCATTTGTTTTCAGAAGCTGAAACGAAAATACTGCACCGGGAGAGCGGCGACTCTGGTTCTGGGGACAGTGACTGTGCTCAGCTGCGTAAAGAACATTTTCTGGTACTTTATGCTCGCAGGCTTATATTCGGTATTAAATTCGCCCGTGGTCTGTCTGAGTTCTTTACTTTTTTCCCAATCTCTGGAGGCAACATGTCTTGTGATTCATTACCTCATCACCCCAATTCTCCCCTTTATCCTCATTCTGCTGCTCAACAGTTTAACCATCAGGCACGTCTTAGTGGCCAGCCGAGCCCGGAGGAGACTCCGTGTTTCTCACGATGGCGAGACGCCCGCCGACCCGGAGATGAAGAACCGCAGGCAATCCCTTCTGTTACTGCTGGTGATGTCGGGGAATTTCCTCCTGCTGTGGGCGCTGTTGACGGTGTTTTCCGTGTTGGATGGTCTATTCTTTTACATTTACGTGTTACCCCCGGATATTCTGCGGGAGCTGGGCTACATGCTGCAACTGCTGAGCTGCTGCACCAACACGGCCCTTTACGCCGTGGTCCAGACCAGGTTCAGGGTTCTGCTGAAGGAGACGGTGAAATCGCCCTTCAGTCTCATGGCAACTTTCACTCGGCGTTGTCAGGACCGCATTAATCCTCGGTGACGCTTCTCCTGTACCGCCGCAATATATCCCATTTTCTCAGTGGTAAGTGCAGTTCAATTGGGGTTGCGGACGGTCCCGATTAGCTCCTGCCCTCCCCCACTCCATGCCGTACCACGAACGGAGACGTCTTCACAATCTGCCTCCACTGTCCTCCTTCCAGTTCACGTTCTTCATAAGCACTCTGTAATGTCTATTTCAGTTCCACCCAGTCGGTGTTTCTACCGTTATATTCTTGCGAAGCTTTGACATTACTATCTCACTACAAACCGTAGTGCCCTGCCGGTATTCCGTGTGGCTCGAAAGCCTCCTCAGGTACGCCCAATGTACTCCATCTCTTTCCTTTGGCGAGAGATTTTGTTTCCAACTGCCGCAGCCATTGAATGGTTTGGGAAGACTGGTGACTGTGGGCAGACTGCAAATCTCCACTTGATCCGGAGTTCTTTGGAATCTGTCTGTCTCCTCGAGAGTAATTCAGTAACTCGCACTCGTAAAGCCACTCGTCCCATCGTTGTTCGCCCGTTTCGAGCAGTAACTGACACCGCAATGCCTTGTTGGAAATAACATTAATTATTGGACATGTTGTGCAGTGGAGCTCCAGTCTGTCGATTGGATTGAGTACATTGGGTATGTGGGGAAGCTGATTGCTGAGGAAAAGGCACCGGATTACGATTTATTTATTTATTGAGATTCGACACGAAATCTGAGATGCTGTGAAATGTATGGCTCTATCCTAAACACTTTCAAGTAGTATTGACACATGACGGCATTTTTCCCGCTGACCCTTGCAATACTGTCTTGCACTGCAGTATTCCCCCTGAGATACTGATTGGTACCTAACCTCTCCAAAACGCCGACGCGCATCTTTACTGGGTCCGTCGTAGTCCGACCTTTTTCATTTTCCGTTTGATTATCGTCTGTTCTCCTCCTTTCCTGCCGCTGCCAGTACAGAGTGACCGCCTGGGTTTCCTCGGAGTGCTCCTGTTTCCTCCCACAGACAAAACACTATGTCTTAATAGGATAGTTGCTCATTATCGATTGAAGGGCCTCTGGGACCGTGAAGCATTGGGCTTTGGGAACAGAGTGGAAGTAAGACCTTCGAAAAAGACATGTTGCGGTAGCCTAATCTATAAGACCGAGCTGCGTTGGACAGCAAGGATTCAAATTTGTCCTGGATCTAGCCGACAGAGGATAGTGTTGTTGAGCAGCCATTCTCCATGTGACAAATGCTGCAGATGACCTGGCAGTTAACTTGTATGCAATTAGGGATGACTCAGAAATATGCTTGGAGGTGACACAAAAGGTGATGCAGTTGTGGATGTTGAAGGAACATCGGAAAAGTACAGATGGGTTGAAAATTTAGTCAGAGAAGTAATAATTCTGTTAAAGTAATACGACAGTTCGGTCTCTGTTGCTTGGACAGTAGAGAGTAATACGGGAATATCTCGTCGACAGGTAAATCCAAGTCAATAATAACCATTGCGTCTCCTCTGTCCTTCCTGTTTGTAACTTTCGTTAGTCTCCAGGTACCTCGCACACTCATCCTTCATAATGTAATCCAATACATTCCCAGTTAGATTAAGCTAACTGGACAAAAAAATGTCCAATCTTTCCCCTCCATCCCTTCATAAAGAGTGGAGTCACATTTGTAATCTTCCCTTCCTCCAATACGGGCCAGAAGGAAGAGATTCTTGAAATAAAATGACCAATATATCCATTATCTTTTCGGCATCCTCTCTGTGGTCTCAGGGATGCACTCCATCTGTCCCAGAAGATTTATCTATCTTAATACCTTTGTGTTTGCTGAACACTTTTTCATTTTTTTTAATAACAATGGCACTCACTCCCGGTCCATGACACTCTCTGGACGCTAGCACATTGATAGTGTTTTCCATAGCAAACAAATTTGCAAAGAACCCGTTTTATTCATAAGTCATTCATTTGCTCCCATTGCTACCTTATCATCATAATTAAAGAACATTAGTATTCAATCGTTGCATTTCTTGCGCCCCCAATTCTGTATCAGAAAAAAAAATGTATGTCGTAATAAGGATCGAGTTATCAATAATTCGATGGGGACAATTTTGGGAACAGTGCCCATAATCACAGAAGTGTTAAAGTCATTTTAGTTGTAATCAAACTGGTCTTCACGGGACAGCCCTCAGTCGGCCGAATAAAAATAGAAATGCATTGGGCAGGAACTGGGGAACCTTCATTAAGAATTCGCACAAGACGTGTGTATATCCTATAATATCGATATAAGTAACAGCATGATTTCTTTTTTCCAGAAGATGAAGCTGAGAATAAAGCAAGACAAGGCAATATTCGAGAAGCTAAATGTTACGAAGTATTGTAGATATGGACAGAAGAAAATAAATGATGTTTAATGTTTATTCGTCCTGTATCAAGCCAGACATGCGGAGGGTATGAAACAAAGGGCGAATGTTGAAACAAGGGACTTTGTGAAGGTATATGAGGCGCAAATGGGGAGCTTGAAAAATGCTTTGATTTTTATTTTATTTTCTTAATACACATTTAATATCTATATTATATATCTATATCTACCTATATATAAAATATAGTACTCTGCTAAATTCTTAGGTACGTATACAGTATATAGCTAGAGTACCTAAGACTTTTGCATAGTACTGTAGTAATTTTATGTATTGCACTGCACTGCTATGACAAAAAAACACAAAGATCATGAGATATGTGAGTGATGATAAACCTGATTCTGATATGTGTCTCTTTTGTGGACTGAGAGTGGGAAGGGGACAGGGAAAATTTATCATGGTTGTGAAAAGTGGAAGAGAAAGGGGAGGGAGCGGGAAGCACCAGAGAAACATTCTGTATTGATCAATAAACCAATTGTTTTGAATCAAATTACCTTGCCTGGTGTTTCAGAGCTGTGTGTGTCTACACCTGCACCACCTCCTTCACCCCCACCTCTGGTACTCGTTCTCTGCCACCCCTCCCACACCGCCCACCCTCGACATTCCCAACATCATTTGCTCCTACCAGATTTATAAATTCACTCTCCTCTTCACATTGTCAAATCCAGTAGTGTGCAGAAGCCTTAGGCACCTTAGCTACACACATACATGTCTTTAAGGCCTTTGCACGGTACTATAGTGTACGAGTGTATGGGGTGTTCAGGGAGGGTAACACCCCTGTGAAGGAGCTTGTTGTGTGCCCCTTGGGACAGTTCATCCACCTTTGGTCTCCACCAGACATTCAGCTCTCACCTGTGGCTCCAGGTAGCTTTTTGAATGTGACAGGGGACACATGCCGGTATGCTGCCTCAATGGGTGGGCTGAACCAGGTGAGGATAGCATGTAGGCCTCATACCCAGGTGAGATGGTGACATGCTTGTCCTAGAATGCAATGCTGGCAAGAAGTTTGAAAAATCCTTGATGATTACTTCACATCGGCATTCACCATCAACACGGATACATTGTGGGAGAAAATCAGGAGGCGAAGGATGTTATTGTAGGGTACGATGATGTTGTGACAAAGGTGTGAGAGATTTTCGTAAACCCAACTCTATATTGTGTCAGTATCCCACTGCCGCATCTTCTGGCCTTCTTCTCCACCATCTAGGGGTCTCGATTGAATCCCCTGTCGGCTCCTCTAACTGCTCAATCCCATGTAACTCATCCTCTCTCCTTTCCATTCTGAGCCACCGCGTTGGACTCAGTGCCGGAGACCAGGCCGCTGCGGCATTTACATGATCGTAAGTCCCGCCAACAATATCCGCTTCGTTACACCTGTTATTGATGGGACGACCACAGTGTGTTCTGCGCTGGCCGTTTACTCCACTTCTTCCCTCTCCTGACGTTCGCACAGATACCCTCCACCTGCAACTGAGCAGTTACACCTCATTCTGCCGTAAAGAGTCACTGATCACTGCTGAATGTCACTTATATGCAGCTCCAGTTTAAGACGGAAAAAGGATTATTTTTTTGCACCGTTACAAATGTCAGATTGTAGGATGTGGTGGCTGTCGTTGAATCGTGGCCGAAATGTGGTCGGATTTCCGAATTGAATATCCAAACCTTCGGGTTGTCCGGCAGGATAGGAAGATCGGCAGAGAGGGTAGCGTGTCTCTCCAGGTAAAGAATACATCAGCTCAGTAGAAAGATATGACAAAGATCGTAAGCAATGGAATCATTTTGGGTTGCGTTAGGAAGCTGAAAGGGTAAAACCACTGTCATGGGAGGTATGTACAGACCGCCAGACAGTAGCTGGAATACAAACCACAGATTTCAACAGGACAAGTGTGTGGCTAAAAGACAATGATATGATATCCATGGGATTTTTCCACATTCAGATAGATTGGTTTGGCATGTTTCTTGCAGCTTCTCCTTAAGCCGACATGTAGACCAGCTCTACTGCATTGGGCGCTTTGAAACGAATCGGAAATGATTAGAGAGCTTAAGGTAAAGGAACATTTAGGAATCAGTGATCACAATATAATTGAGATCAATTTGAAATATGATAGGGGAAAATTAAAGTCTGACGCAGCAGTATTTCAATGGAATAAAAGAAATCACAATGGTCTGAAAAAGTTCTTGGCCAAATAAGGCTTGAATGAGACGCTGTCAGGATGGTCTGCAGGACAGAAATGCAGTGAGTTTCTGGTAAAACAGAGGAACGTGCAGAATTCTTGCATTCTAAATACAAAGAAATTGTAAAATTAGAACAATCGTGACAAACGGAAAAGCAAAAGAGATGGTATTTCACAAAGCAGAAACTATGGGAAATCAGTATTGGGAAACTTTTAAAAACCTACAGAGAAGAGACAGAATCTTTTGATGGGAAAAGATGAAATATGAAAGCAAGCTATTGAACAATATCAAGATGTTAGAGAAATCGTGTTTCAGTGCAGAAAATTATGGAGAAATAAGAGCGGATATAGGACCGCTAGAAATAGGGCAGGAGAGATAGTAACGGGGACAAAGAGATGGCAGATGAACTGAATGAGTATTTTGCATCAATCGTCACTATGGAAGATTCTAGCAGTTGTCTGATGTTGTTGTGTGTGAAAGAAAAGAAGTGGGTGCAGTTATTCTTGCAAGAGAGAAGCTGCTCAAAAAGCTGAAAGACCAAAGGGTACATAAGTCATCCGGACCACATGAACTCCACATTAGGGCCCTTAAAGAGTGTGCGTTGGAGATAGTGGAGGCATTAGCAATGATCACTCAAAAATCGTTGGACTCCTGCATGGCGCAAGAGGTCAGAAAAATTGCAAATGCCACCTCACTCTTTAGGAAAGGAGGAAGATAGCAGAAAAGGGAGTTTATATACCTGACAGCCTGGCCTTGGTGGTATGATTCAATTGTTAAGCTGCGTAAGGGAGGACAAGAGAGGACAAAGTCATTACACCCCTCTGCTATCTCTCTTAATATCTTGCATAGAAATCATCAGGCCCAAGGGACACACCCATGTCAGAAATTTGTTAAAACCTTGCCTGAGGAACTGATCTTCCCGCTGAATTTCCTTGAGGAGAATACATGTCGGATACATAAAGGGGTTGTAGTTTATGTTGTGTATTTGGACTTTTGAAAGACCTTTGACTAGTTGCCACACATCAGGCAGCTTACCAAATTAGATCCATGGTATTACAAGAAAAACCATGAGGATTGGTTGAAGAGTAAGAACAATTGAGTGAGTATAAACGGATCTTCCGCCGGTGTCCGTGTAGAGACCACTTTTTTCTCTGCTGCATGTCAATGATATAGATGATGGAACAGACGGTACTGTTGCCAAGTTTGCAGATGGCACGAATATTGCTGTAGGGGCAGGTACTGTTGAGGAAACTGGCCGTTTGCAGAGGAACTTCGAAAGATGAGGAGAATTGGCAAGGAAATGGCAAGTGAATTGCCATGGTGGAATAGATTTCTGATCCTCATCTCACAGAAAATGTGCTAGCATTGGAGAGGGCCCACGGGAATTTCATAAGAATAATTCCAGGAATGAAAGGGAAAACAAACGAGAAATATTTGAGTGTTGTGGCTCTGTAGAATAAAAACGTACATTGCTACTGTCAAGCTCTAATGAATGGTCTCACCCCGAAACCTCGAGCGCTTATTCGTTTCCGGAGATGCTGCCTGACCTGCTCTGCACCCGTAGCGTTTTGTGTGTGATTCCCATTTAAGTTCCAAGTTCAATGCACAATGTTTATCAAAGTACTGTAATGCCCCGCTTTATACTTACACTGTTATGTTTTATGTATTTCATTTTGAAGTTCAGTAAAAGCATCTTGTTCTGCTGGCAACCTGTTTGGATTACTGCTGAATATAAGGAATGCGTGCGATCAAATTGGGATGGTTGAATTTGGGGCAGACTTTCTTCATGTGGGACAATACGGTCTGTCTTGGTTTTGATTTTGGTTCGCTGCGAGATGAACAAAGCTTACGCTGGGAGAACCGATCGTAGGATACAATCCGGTGAGCGACCTGTTTGTTCCAGACGGATTGCTTTGTGATTTTGCGTTGACAGAGAGCCTTGGAGTTTCAAGGAAGCTCAAGAGGAGCTTCAGCTGGTGCCCATTTCACAGATAATTAGAATGGTTTCTTTCTTTTTATTCCTCGTTACTAAACCTTGAGTTGACTTTAGATCTATAAATGTAATCTCTGTATTTGTATGCTGCCTGTTATTTCATGGCACAAGTTTGTAACGGGGTTGCAAATACCACAGAAGAGAAACCAACCGGGATTTGCTTTGCAATTGAGCAATCTCAATCTCACTAGTCTTGGACAAACCCGAGAGTTCTTTCCCTGGACTTACGCAGACAAAGAAACCGGGGGGCGGGTATGTATATAACGCTTCTATATACCAAGATATTCATTTTCTTGCTAGGATAATTAATAAATTCCAGGAATGATGAAAGACCGCACCCACAGTCGTTCAACCGGTAAGAGTAAAAAGACAACTCTCATCTAAACTCTCTCCTTAACAAAACGTTTTCGGTATTGAAATTGTGCTCACTGGAAGTTTTTCTTGACATCATCCTAATTAACCGCATTCTGCTACCTTCCACCCGTAACTTTGGAAACAGATCTGTAATTTTGTAATCAACAACTTTTCAACCTCAGCTTTAAACGTAAGGACATTCAGACTGATTTCAATCTATTTCATGACGTGCTTATAAGACCATAAGACTATAAGTTATAGGAACAGCGGTAGGCCCGTTGAGTCTGCTGCACCATTTCATCACGAGCTGATCCAATTCTTCAAGTCATTCCCACTCGCTGCCTTCATCCCATACATAGAGTAGTACAGCACATTACAGGCCCTCCGGCCCACAATGCTGTGCCGACCCACAAACCCTGCCTCCCATGTACTCCCCCACCTTAAATTCCTCCATATACCTATCCAACTGTCTCTTATACTTCACTGCTGTATCTCTCTCCACCATTGACTCAGGCAGTGCATTACACGCACCAACCACTCTCTGAGGGAAAAACCTTCCTCTAATATTCACCTTGACCTGTCCTCCACTTACCTTAAAGCAATGTCCTCTTGTACTGAGCAGTGGTGCCCTGGGGAAGAGGCGCTTGCTGTCCACTCTGTCTATTCCGCTTAATATCTTGTACACCTCTGTCATGTCTCCTTTCATCCTCCTTCCCTCCAAAGAGTAAAACCCTAGCTTCCTTAATTTCTGATCATAATCCAGTCTCTCTAAACAAGGCAGAATCCTGGTAAATCTCCTCTGTACCCTTTCCAATGCTACGACATCCTTTCTATAGTGAGGCGATCAGAACTGGACACAGTACTCCAAGTGTGGCCTAACTAGAGTTTTATAGAGCTACATCATTACATCGCATATTTAAACTCTATCCCTAGACTTATGAAAGCTAAGCTTTCTTAACTACCCTATTTACCTGTGTGGCAACTTTCAGGGATCTTTGGACATGTATCTCCATATCCGTCTGCTCCTCCACACAACCAAGTATCCTGCCATTTACTTTGTACTCTGCCTTGCGGTTTGTCCTTCCAAAGTGTACCACCTCACACTTCTCCGGCTTGAACTCCATCTGACATTTCTCAGCCCACTTCTGCATCCTATCAATGTCTCTCTGCAATCTTCAATAATCCTCTACACTATCTAAAACACCACCGACCTTTGTGTCCTCTGCAAACTTGCCAACCCGCCCTTCAACCCCCACATCCACATCATTAATAAAAATCCCAAAAAGTAGAGATCCCAGAACCGATCCTTGTGAGACACCACTAGTCATAACCTTCCAATCTGAATGTATTCCCTCCATCACGACACTCTGCCTTCCGCAGGCAAACCAATTCTGAATCCTCCTGGCCAAACTTCCCTGTATCCCATGCCTTCTGACTTTCTGAATAAGCCAATCGTGTGGAACCTTGTCAAATGCGTTACTAAAATTAATGTAGATCACATCCACTGCACTACTCTCATCTATATGCCTGGTCACCTCCTCAAAGAACTCTATCAGGCTTGTTATGCAGGATCTGCCCTTCACAAATCCATGCTGACTGACCCTGATCAGAGCATGATTTTCTGATTGTCCATAGATCCTATCTCTATGAATCTTTTCCAACAGCTTTCCCACCACAGACGTAAGGCTCACTGGTCTATAATTACCTGGACTAGACCTACTGCTTTTGTTGAGCACGGGGATAACATTGGCATCCCTCCAATCCTCCGATACCATTCCCGTTGACAATGAGGACATAAAGATCCTAGGCAGAGGTTCTACAATCTCTTCCCTTGCCTCATGGAGCAGCCTGGGGAATATTCCATCAGGCCCCAGGGACTTATCCGTCCTAATGTGTTTTAACAACTCCAACACTTCCTCTCCCTTAATATCAACATGCTCCAGAACATCAACCTGACTCAAATTGTCCTCACCGTCATCACGTTCCCGCTCAGAGGTGAATACCGAAGAGAAGTATTCATTGAGGACCTCGTTCACTTCCACAGCCTCCAGGCACATCTTCCACTTTTATCTCCAATCGGTCCGACCTTCACTCCTGTCATCCTTTTGTTCTTCACATAATTGAAAAATGCTTTGGGTGTTTCATTTACCCTACTCGCTAAGGCCTTCTCATGCACCCTTCTTGCCCTTCTCAGCCCCTTCTTAAGCTCATTTCTTGCTACCCAATATTCCTCAATAGACCCATCTGATCCTTATTTCCTAAACCTCATGTATGCTGCGTTCTTCTACCTGACTAGATTATCCACTTCACTTGACACTCATGGTTCCTTCACCCTACCATTCTTTATCCTCCTCACCGGAACAAACTTATCCCTAACTTCCTGCGGGAGATCCTTAAACTTCGACCACATGTCCATAGTACATCTCCCTGCAAAACCATCATCCCAATTCACACCCGCAAGTTCTAGCCTTATAGCCTCATAATTTTCCCTTTCCCAATTAAATTTTTTCCTGCACTCTCTGATTCTATCCTTTTCCATGATAATGCTAAAGGTGAGGGAGCGGTGATCACTGTCCCCCAGATGCTCACCTTCTGACAGATCTGTGACCTGACCCGGTTCCTTACCTAATATTAGATCTAGTAAGGCATTCCCCCTAGTCGGCCTGTCAATATACTGTTGCTGGAATCCATCCTGGACACACTTAATAAACTCTGCCCCATCTAAACCCTTGGAACTAATCAAGTACCAATCAATATTAGGGAAGTTAAAGTCACCCATGATAACAACCCTGTTATTTTTACACGTTTCCAAAATCTGCCTCCCAATCTGCTCCTCGGTATCTCTGCTGCTACCAGGGGGCCTATAGAATATTCCCAGTAGAGTAACTGGTCCCTTCCTCTTCCTGACTTCCACACATACTGACTCAAAAGAGAGTCCTGCTACATCAAGCACCCTTTCTGCAGCTGTAATAGTATCCCTGACCAGTAATGCCACCCCTCCTCCCCCTTTCCCCCCTCTCTATCCCTTTTAAAGCACTAAAATACAGGAATATTGATGCCCTGGCTAACCAAGAACGTATCCATTTCTGCCTTAAATGCACCCAATGTCTTGGCCTCCACAGCAGCTTGTTATAACAAATTCCACAGATTTACGGCCGTCTGCCTAGTTTCCACGCATCTGTGTTCTAAATGGACGTCCTTCAATCCTCCCCTCAGCCATATAATCCCCATCTCATATCTAATCTGTTCAGGCCTTTTATCATTTGGAATGTTTCTATGAGATCCCGCTCTGAATTTTCTCAACTCCAGGGAATGCAGCCGAAGAGCTGCCAGCCGTTCCTCATACGGCAACCCTTTCATTCCTTGAAACATTCTTGTGAGTCTTCTCTGAATGCTCTCCGCTGTCAGTATTTCCTTTCTTCAATAAGGAGCCCAGAACTGCACACAATACTTCAAGTATGGTCCCGTCAGTGCATTTTCGAGCCTCAGCACAACGTCACATAAATAATAACCTGCCCGTTTATGGCTTCCACCAAAGCGTATCGCCGTACATTTTCCAACATTCTGTTTCACTTTCCAGTTCTTTACCCATTCTGCTAAACGATCTCAGTCACTCTGCAGGCTCTCTGTTTCCTCAAAACATGCTCCTCCACCTATCTTTCTATTATTGGCTACTTTTGCCACAACTGCTTTAATACCGCTGCCCGAATTATTGACGTACATCTTAAACCGGTTTCTGTCCCAATTCTGCCCCCTGTGGAAATTCACTGTTATCCGGGCAACCAACCAGAACTGGATAATTTTGGAATATCTAACTCGATATCTTTTTCAATCTAACCCTGCAAATATTATTTTAAGAGTTATCTTTGCAATAATTGTTTTAATCTGTTTATCTCATCATTATTCCTTAATTTTTATTTGCTCTGTATATCTTCATTTCCACACTGGTTGCATATCAGTTTTTAGCTGTGTGTCAATACATTTCTCAATTTTGTATCCGTTTACAGACACAGCACGCATCCGTGGACAGCCGACTGCTCGGATTATTAGATACATTTCCAATTTGCTTTTGTATCTCTTCTCTGACAGTCTGGAAATAAAGGGTTAACTGTACCTGTCATTTCGTAGAACCTAATTAAAGGTGTGTCCGTGGGGATTGTCAACGTCACTGCGGAGGTGTGGCTGCTTGTTACCTGTTCTATTAATATGTCTCGCTCACAACGGCAGTTTCAGTGAAGCTGCCCGTCTCCGCTATCAGAGACCAGGGGCTCCAGATAGAGAGAGGTCAGAGGCTGGATCGGGAACGGGAACCTGGACTATCCCAACAATGGATCGTAATCTGCGAAATATATCACGGAATGCTGCGGGAGTTCAGAAGAATATTTTCTGGGCCTATGAATCTCTTTCTTTATATTATGAAACGCTGCCGTTGGATTTTCGTGTCACTTTTGCGGTTATGACCATCCAACTGATTTACTACCCTGTCCTCGCCATTGTAGCTGTTCCTGGTAAGTGCTTGGCCCCTTCCTCGTGATTAACGTTGAGGAGTAAAATTCAGCTTCTCTTTAATGCCTGTCGTCTCATTGCATGGCAGGTCTGTCAAACCGGTACCGCTTTAGCAAACATCGGCTGATTGCATTACAGGAATTCTCTCTCCAGCTTTGGGGTTGTCGGCGTCCGAGTTACTTCTCTGTCAGGCAAACGTTATCTTTGCCTCTTCGCCTCTCAAACACTGCCGGCAAGTGACCTCACATGCACCTTCACTCCCGGAGAAGCAAGTTCCAGCTCTCACAAACTCTCCTCAGTGTAAATGCCCTCCAATCTAGGCAGTAGTCTGACAAATTACATCTGCACCCTCTGTGAAGCATAGACATGCTTCCGGTGATTTATGTTCCACAGTCCATTTGGGACATGGTAGGATAACTCAGCTATCTCGAAGCTTGCTGGGGTGGGGGGGGGGGGACTGCATCGCCAGAAAGAATGAATGAATGAATAAATGATTGAATGAATGAATGCATAAGTGCATGAATGAATGAATATATAAATAAATACCTCAAAGCCCCAGCTGTGAAAAAGAAGGAGGTCACGTGGCCATCATTACAGCCACGATCTACCGCCTGAGCAAATATTAGAGTGGAATTGTTTAAGCGAATGTATTAGCGTCTAGTCGGACGGAGCACAATGTTGCTGAAGGCGAGGTCATCTACCTGGGAAGGACAAATTGAAGAACACAATTTTATTAAGTGGTAAACGATTGCCACGTGGAGGCACTTTAGAGTGTTTGTTCTTCAATCACAAAAGGTTTGTTTGCAACAGCCGCAGTCTAACAAGGAGGCAAATGGGATATTGGCCTTCATTGCTACAGAGGTGAATTTAAGAGTAAGTAGATTATGCTGCAAATGCACGAAGTACTGTTGAGGCGGCAGCTGGAATACTGCGTACAGGTCTGGTAAGCTGCCTTGAGGAGGGATTTACTGGCCTTGAAGTCGTTTCCCCATTTTGATTCCAGACATGAGGAGGCGAGACTATCAGGGGAGATGGTGTCGCCTGCGACTGCACGCACCGGAATTCAGAAGGATCGGAGATGATATTTTAGCAACATGTAAAAAAATACGAAAGGGACAGATAAGACAGGGACAGGAAAGTCGTTTCCACTGGTCGGTGAGACTAGAACTAGGGGGCATAGGCTGAAGCTTGTGGAGAGTGAATTTAGGACGGAGATGCGGAGGAACTGCTTTTCCCAGAGGGTGGTGAATCTGTGGAATTCTCTGCCCAATGAAGAAGTGGACATTACCTCAGTAAATATATTTTAGAAAAGTTTGGATTGATTTTATCCGTAGTAGGGGTATTACGGGCTTTGGGGGAAAAAGCAGGCAGATGAATATATGTCCATGGTCAGCTCAACCATGATTATCTTCAATGGCGGTGCATGCCTGTCCGAACAGTTGGACTATTCCAGCTACTATTTCTTCAGCACTTCTGCTCTAATGTTCTCTATTGTTTACTGTTGAAGGAAGTTGAATTTCTGGCACTGTGATACTTGGCACTTAATCAGTGATCAGTTCACTATCGCATTCCGTTTTCAGCCGCTTCTCCTGACGGCAAAGGTTAGAATACATTCCAGCTATCCATCGATATCATTGCTTGGCCCATAGGATTCGGGAGCTGAATTCCTTCATTCGAGCACAGAGGCTTCTCCGCCATTCCATCATAACTGATTTATTATCCATCTCAAACACATTCTGGCGCCCACTCTGCATATCCAGTGAGGCTTCGACGAATCAAGCGCCTATCACTCTCTGCTACAAATGGTTCCAACGAACTGACTCCCATTACCGTCTGTGGCGAGGAATTCCATGTATTCACCAGCTTCGGTCGAAACAAATTTCTATGCACCTCTGTTCTAAAGTGATGGGTTTCTATTGTAAATCCAACACTACGGCAACACTACTGCAGCTATCGTATCCACGTCCACGATATGTCGACCTTACAATTTTGGATAGTTTTCAATGAGATTCCCCTCATTCTCATGAACTTCTCAGGTACATTATAGTCACTGCCCATTTAATAATGGATCCGATTTTCTCCTTAGCAGGAACATCGGTTCCAAGTCTATCTCTGCCTTTGAAAATGATATGGATTAAAATTGTTGATTTCAGAGAAAATTTCATTCCGAATGTGTTTTAAATATCTTGACTTCCCTCCGCACAGTGAACGTGGTAACAATCGTCATTCTGTCGCGGGGAAAGTGCGGTCTCTCCAAAGGCGTCACATGGTACCTGGCGGCCATGGTAGCAGCGGATCAGCTGGTCGTTCTCTTCGATCTGGTATTGAACAAGATTCCAGTGATTTACATGCCTTCGGAGGTTTCAAACTGGAGTTATCGTGTTCGCGTGTGTAATATTCACGCCGTCATACTCTACGCTGCCACTGACTGTTCTGTCTGGTTCACCGTCGCTTTCACCTTTGATCGATGTGTGGCCATTTGTTTTCCGCAGCTGAAACTAAATTACTGCACCGAGAGAGCGGCGGCTCTGGTTCTGGGGACAGTGACTCTGCTGAGCTGCGTAAAGAACATTTTCTGGTACTTCACGCTCGATGGGAAATATTCGATTTCAATAATGTCCTTGCTCTGCCTGGAAAGTCGCCATTTCTTTCCCGCACTTCCTTTGGTAACATTGCAAGCGATTCATTTCTTCCTCACCCCAATAATCCCCTTTGTTCTGATTTTCCTGCTCAACAGTTTAACCATCAGACACGTCTTACTGGCCAGCCGAGCCCGTAGGAGACTCCGTGGTTCTCGCGATGGCCAGACGCCCGCCGACCCGGAGATGAAGAACCGCAGGCAATCCCTTCTGTTACTGCTGTTGATGTCGGGGAATTTCCTTTTCCTGTGGGCGCTGTTGACGGTGTATTCCGTATGGGATAGCCTGTATATTTATTTTGAAGCTGATCCCCCAAACGCTCTGCTGGAACTGGGCTACACGTTTCAACTGCTGAGCTGCTGCACCAACACGGCCCTTTACGCCTTGGCCCAGACCAGGTTCAGGCTGCAGTTCAAAGAATCGTTGAAATCACCGTTCCGTCTAATGACAAAGCTCGCTCGGCGTTGTCAGACGAGCATTAATCCTCAGTGACGTCCTAATATATTCTATTTAGTCTATGGCTTGTGCTGTTCCATGGGGGCTGTGGACTTCCCTCATTACCTCCCGCCCTCCACCCCTCCATGCACCAACAGTATCAGCGACTGTCCCAGTCTCCCTCCACTCTGTTCCTTCCAGATTACTTTTTTCACGGGTTCCCTGTAATGTCTCCCTCAGTTCCACCAGGTGTGTGACTCTTCCCCTATTTGCATGCAAAGCCTTGCCAACACCATTCTGCCCTGCCGGTATTCCGCGCGGTCCGATTGCCAGCGCAGGTACGCCCGATGTAGTTCCATCTCTTTCCTCTGGTGAGGTCATTTAGTTCCAAGAGCGCCTGCCTTTGAGCCGTTCAGGAAGGCTGGTTAGCGTGAGGAGAGAGCAAGTCTCCGCTTGCAGAGGATTTCTTTGGAAATCTGTCTGCACCGAGAGAATAACTTATTAACTCAAACAACTCATCAACGGTCCGTTCCTAGTCGCAAACTCCATCACAAAGCTTCCGGCAATTTTTTAAAAAAAAATCTTGGACACTTTGTGCAGTGGTGGTGCTATCTGTCGAATTAGAATTAGTACATTGTGATTAATGGGGAAGGTGTTTTCTGAGGAAAGGACACATGATGTCTATTTATTTATTGATTCCCTCGTAGCTTGCCCTCTCTCCTTCTCCGATTGTTTATAAGACGTTCTGGTCAGTTTCCGCCGCTGTCTGCAAAGCGCGACCGCTTCGGTGTCCTCGGCGGTCTCTTGATTCCTCCCACAAACCAAACACCTATGTGTTGATAGGTTAATTGGCCATTGTACATTGTCCCATTAGTAGGGTCGCTCGGACCGTGATGCATGGCGCCAGCGAAGGCCCGACCGTTGTGATTGGACTGGAAGTAAGCCCTTTGAGAAGGACTCCTTCCGGTGGACTGTGCCGAGACCGAGATGCATTAGATAGCATGGCTTTAAATTGAGTACAGATGCCATTGGTACAGGGCAGACATTTTGCATGTGGCAATTGTTGGAAATGTCCTGGCGTTTGACCTGGATCAAAATGGGCTTGACTCATAAATACTCTTGCAGTCGACACAAACGTGAAGGAGTTGTCGAAGTTGAGGGATCATGCTGACAGTCCAGTTGGAAATGTGGTCGGAGAAGTGACAACTTTATCATAGTATTACGACAGGTCTGTCTGGAACAAAAGACAAATACGGGATTAGGAAATATTTTTAGGAATATAGAGAAAATTGAGGGAACCAAAGACTGTTGATGCTGAGATATCAGAAGTAAGTTCAGCTTGGTTGTGTTACAGAAACGCAATACTGGGGAAAGTACCTCTTACGTTGTAAACGTTTACACTGTAAAAGTTTGAGCAGAAATAGAACACACCTGGACTCAGTTTCGCTGTTAACCAACAATAGTTTGTTAGTAACTACGTAATATATTAATGGTAAATTAATGGAAAGTATTCTTAGAGATAGTATTTATAATTATCTGGATAGACAGGATCTGATTAGGAGTAACCAGCATGGATTTGTGCATGGAAGGTCATGTTTGACAAACTTTATTGATTTTTTTGAGGTAGTTACGAGGAATGTTGACGAGGGTAAGGCAGCGGATGTGGTCTATATGGATTTCAGCAAGGCCTTTGACAAAGTTCCACATGGAAGGTTAGTTAAGAAGGTTCAGTCTTTAGGTATTAATGCTGGAGTAATAAAATGTATTCAACAGCGGTTAGATGGGAGATGCCAGAGAGTAGTGCTGGATAATTGTTTATCGGGATGGAGGCCGGTGACTAGCGGGGTGCCTCAGGGATCTGTTTTGGGCCCAATGTTGTTTGTAATATACATAAATGTTCTGGATGATGGGCTGGTAAATTGGATTAGTAAGTATGCTGATGATACTAAGGTAGGAGGTGTGAATAATGAGGTGGGTTTTCAAAGCTTGCAGGGAGATTTATGCCGGTTAGAAGAATGGGCTGAACGTTGGCAGATGGAATTTAATGCTGAAAAGTGTGAGGTTCTACATTTTGGAAGGAATAATCCAAATAGAACATACAGGGTAAATGGTAGGGCATTGAGGAATGCAGTGGAACAGAGAGATCTAGGAATAACAGTGCATAGTTCCCTGAAGGTGGAGTCTCATGTAGATAGGGTGGTGAAAAAGGCTTTTGGAACGCTGGCCTTTATAAATCAGAGCATTGAGTACAGAAGTTGGGATGTAATGTTAAAATTGTAAAAGGCATTGGTAAGTCCAAATTTGGAATATTGTGTACAGTTCTGGTCACCGAATTATAGGAAAGATATCAATAAATTAGAGAGAGCGCAGGGACGATTTACTAGGAAGTTAAAGGGGTTTCAGCACTTAAGTTACAGAGAAATGTTGAACAAGTTAGGTCTCTATTCATTGGAGCATAGAAGGTTGAGTGGGGATTTGAACGAGGTATTTAAAATGTTGAGAGGGATAGATAGAGGACATGAATAGGCTGTTTCCATTGAGAGTAGGGGGGATTCAAACGAGAGGACATGATTGAAAGAGTTAGGGGGCAAAAGATTAAGGGAAACACGAGGGGGTATTTCTTTACTCAGAGAGTGATAGCGGTGTGGAATGACCTTCCTGTAGAAGTAGTAGAGGCCAGTTCAGTTGTGTCATTTAAGGTAAAATTGGATAGGTATATGAACAGGAAAGCAGTGGAGGGTTTTGGGCTGAGTGCGGGTAGGTGGGACTAGGTGAGATTAAGAGTTCGGCACGGACTAGGAGGGCCGGAATGGCCTGTTTCCGTGCTGTGATTGTTATATGGTTATATGGTTATATAACTTAAACCGGGTAAACCAAGGGTTAGCAGTATTAGGCATATATAGGAGTGTAAAAAAAAATTCCTAACGTATTCAAGCTCAGGTGGCAAGAATTACCGTCTCACGATGGTATATACGAAAATTCCGTTCAGTTCAAATGCACAGCATTTGATGTGAGAGAGAGATATTTGTAATCCAAACGAACAGGTGTCGTCGATCTTCCCGTTGTCCTCCGAATCCTCACACGAAACCTCACTAACAGCAGCTTACCACAAGTGTGACCATCTTCAAGTGAACCAGTACCCAGATAAGGATCGACAGCCCGGTAGATTCCAAAAGGTGATACCAATCACACACAACGTGATAGCCACTTATCCAGTTCCACAACCTGCGAAATGACTCTAACCATGTTTTGCCACAGGGTTGCCTTTCTTCAGTGAATTACCATACACAGACAAAGGGTAAACACTCACCTGGTAACCGCAAAGGTTTTCCCCTGACCGGAGAATAACTGTTGAGGATTAACTCTGTCACAACAACACTTTCGTATCCGAATGGAAGCAAACTCATCCTCGCGGGTTTCTTGAAGACAGAGTCCAAACAGTAATCTCTTTGTCACAAGGTTCCCTCTGTTTCGAGGCTACCTCTCCTCTCTGCACACTTCCTCTAGTTCCAGCAACCAGTGAGAGTCATTTATGAATACTCTCGATCCATCTCAACTCACCCATTTGGGCCACAGTAAGTTTAAATGCGGCCGACTCACTGCTGTCTTCCATTGAGCTTCTTGACTCTGACTGTGTATCTCTGCGTCCTTGTATATTCAAATGAATGAACTGTAAATATTCATTGTCCATCAAATAACGCCACCTCTCTCGTCATAGCAATGTAGCAAATTTTATAATCAGCAGAAATACAGCAGTATCTAAAAGTCAGTCTCATTCTCTCGGCCTTTTTGAAGTGACAGTCCACAGAAAGAATGAACCCTGGGTGCATATAACGGTCGAAACACCTGTCCGTGGTCAGGTAATTCACTAACTCTGCTGTTTGATTCACTCATCTGCAAAAATACAAACGTATATTTTTAAGCTGCAGGGAGATGACAGATTGTGATGCAGAGAATTTATGTTGTAACCAAGGTATCTCATTTTAACCACAACACATAAGGAATAGTCCATAGTTAATGTGCTACAGTTAGAAATTCCGGGGTTTGAGATACATGTAACTGATTCGGATATCTGCAAATAAACTGATTAATAATCTTGCAGATGACACAAAAACAAAAATATTTATTTACAAACATACACAAAATGCCGGGCAAATTGCATCCGGTATTATCCAATACACTGCAAAGGGCAAGACGTTTACACAGAGTGTCGTGGGTAGATGGGATGCATTTACTGGTGTGGTGGTCGAGGCACAAGGGTAAGTGGCCTTTAAAAGAAGCCGAGACTGACATGTGCCTATGAGGAAAATGGAAGGATATGCTCAGTTGACAAACAGAGAAAATATTAGTTAGCAATTACAGAAACATAGAAAATCTACAACACATTACAGGAAATTCGGAACACACTGCTGTACCAAGCATCTACTTACTTTATAAATTATCTCGTGTGATCTATAGGCCTCTATTTCTTTAGCTCCATGTGCCTATCCAGGAGTATCTTAAAATACCCTATCGTATCCGCCTTCACCACCGTTACTGGCAGCCCATTCCACACACTCACCAATCTCTGCGTGGAAAACATAAACTGACATCTCCTCTGTACC
Source organism: Hemitrygon akajei (assembly GCF_048418815.1). Taxonomy (NCBI): domain Eukaryota; kingdom Metazoa; phylum Chordata; class Chondrichthyes; order Myliobatiformes; family Dasyatidae; genus Hemitrygon; species Hemitrygon akajei. The sequence goes on along the minus strand of NW_027331937.1, from coordinate 3,659,824 downwards.
TCCTTCCTACAGCTTAAAGAAGTGTCCTCTCGTTATAGCCATTACAACCCTGGGATAAAGCCTCTGACTATCCACATGATCAATGCCTCTCTTCATCTTATACTGCTCTATGATGTCACCACTCATCCTCCCTCGCTCCAACGAGAAAAGGACTATTCCCGTTAGGAATGCCCCCAATCCAGGCAGCGTACTTGTAAATTTGCTCTACACCATTTCTATGGTTTCCACATCATTCCTTTAGTGAAGCGACCAGATCTGAGCACATTACTACAAGTGGGGTCTGACCGGGGACCAATAGCTGCAACATTGCCTTTCCGTTCTTCAACACAATCCCACGATTGATGAAGGCGAAAGTGCCGTATTCCTTCTTAACCACAGAGTCAACCTCCGCAGCTGCTTTGAGCGTCCTATGGATTCGGCCCGCAAGTGTCTTACCATTAATATTATATTCTGTCATTATTTCCGACCTACCAAAATCAACCACTTCACACGTACCTGGGTTGAATTCAATCTGCTACTTCTCTGCTAAGCTTTCCATTCTACCAATGTCCCGCAGTCACCTCTGACAGCACTCCGCCCTATCCACAACAACTCCAACCATTGTCTTATAAGAAAATTTACCAACCCATCCTTCCAGTTCCCGAAACCGGATATTTATAAAAATGACGAAGTGTAGGGGTGTCAGCACACCACTGGTGACCGAACTCCACGCAGTATATTACCAGTCTATAACCACTCTTTACCTTCTGTGTGCAAGCCAGTTCTGAATCCATAAAATAAAGTCCCCTTGGATCCCATTCCTCCATACTTTCTCATTACGCCTTGCATGGGGTACCTTATTAAAGGCCTTGCTGAAATCCGTATACACTGCAGCTACTGCACTTCCTTCACCTACATATTTAGTCATATCCTCAAAAGGTTGCTATCAGGCTCGTAAGGCATGACCTGCCCTTGACAATGCCATGCTGACTATTCCTAATCATATTATAACTATCCAAATATTCATAAATACTACCTCTCAGGATCGTTTTCATCAGCTTACCAACCACTGAAGTAAGACTCACCGGTCTATAATTTCCTGGGCTATTTCTCCTCCCTTTGCTGAATAAAGGAACAGCATCCCCAACATGCCCATCCTCCGGAACCTCTCCCGCCCCGAGTGATGATGTAAACATCATCAACAGAGTCTCGGCAATCCCCTACCTCGCCTTCCGCAGTTACCTGGTCCAACCCATCCGGTCCCGGCGACTTTTCCAACTTGATGCTTTCCAAATGCTTCAGCACATCCTCTTTCTTAATATGCAGATGCCGAAGATTTTCAGTTTGCTGCAAGTCATGACTACAGTCCCCAAAATCCTTTTCCACAGTGAATACTGAAGTAACGAATTCATTGGGTACCTGTGCTATTCTCTCCGGTTCCATAAACAAGACACACGTTCCCACTGTCACACGTGATAGGCCCTAATCTTTCACGTCTTATCCTCTTGCTCTTCACATACTTGTAGAATGCCTTGGGCTTTTCCTTCTTCCTGCCCGCCAAGGCCTTCTCATGAGCCCTTCTGGACCTCCTAATTGCCTTCTTAAGCTCCTTGCTGTTAGTCTTACAATTTTATAGATCTCTAACACTACCACGCTTTCTGAAACTTTTGTAAGCTTTTCTTTCTTCTTGACTGGCTTTAGTACTGCTTTTGAAAACCACAGTTCCATTACCCTAAATACCACCCCTCTCTTCGGAAAGTTCCGATGCAGAAGTCCACGCAAATATAACCTGAACGTTTGCCACATTTCTTCGATATATCTCCCTGAGAAAATCTTTTCCCAATTTAATGTACCCAGTGTGACCACCTGTCTGTAAGTCCTTTCCGTCACCTACTCGTTCTTCCTGATCATACAAAGGTCATCGAGCTGCAGCTCGACACACCAGGTCCAGATATGGCCGTCCGGAAGGATGGGAGGCTCCAGGACCTCCCACATCTGACACCGAGCACAGAAAACCGGCCTCACACACACACTTCCTCTCCGCAATTAGCACAGGCAGACCTATCTCACCGTTGCAGACGTTCATATTGCGGGATGATGTGGCCATCACTGAATCGTGGCTGAAGGTAGGTCGCATTTCGGATCTGAATGTGCAAGACTGCACGTTGTATCGGAGGAATGGGAATTTCTTTAGATTGGATGACGTGGCTCTGCAGGTAAAGAATGGCATCAGCTCAGTAACAAGATGTGACATTGAGTCGTAAGCTGTGGAACCATTGTGGGTAGTGTTTGAGAAAATGATAGTGTAAAAGGATCATCATGGGAGGCTTTTGCAGACCTCCGGAAATTGGCTGGAATACAGACCACAAATTTCAACATGAATAATGTGTGCTTAAGGGTCGATGTTATGATAGCCATGGGATTGTTCCACAAGAAGGTCAATTGGGTTAGCTTGTTTTTTTCAGTTTGTCCTGAAGCCGGCATTTGGATCAGCTGTACGGAATTGGGTGCTGTGAAGTGAATCGGAAATGATGACGGAGCATATCGAAGACGAACCTTTACCATATGCTCCATAGTCCGCTGCAACCTTAGGGAGAAGTGATCACAATATAGTTGTGTTCAATTTCAAATATGATTGGAATATAAAGTCTGACCCACCAGTATTGGAGTAAAGGAAGTAGTAGCAGTATGAGCAAGGTCTTGGCCTAATAAAACTTGAAGGGCACACTGTCAGGATTGTCAGCAGGGCAGATATGCGGCGAGTTTCTAGGAAAACCGGGGGACGTGCAGAATACATGCATTCTAAATGAATCTATTTACTTATTTTAAAAAATAAATGAATACTTAAATGACAAATTAGCCCAATCGTGGCAAAACTTAAAAGCAAAAGAGAAGGCATATAGCAAAGCAACGACTAGTGGGAAAACAGAGTATTGGGAAACTTTTAAAACGTTCAGAGAGCAACTAACGGAATCATTGGAATGTAAAGGACAAAATATGAAAGCAATCTTGTGAAGAATATTAAGGTGGGTCGCGAAATAATTTCAAGTACAGTAAAATCAAATAGAAATGAGACTGCCTATAGGACCGCTAGAAAATGATGCAGGAGAAATAATAACTGGGGACAAGAAGATGGCAGGTAAAAGAAATGAGTATTTTGCATCAGTCGTCACTGTGGAAGATACTAGCAGTTTGTCTGGTTTTGGGTTGTGTGAAAGAACAGAAGTAGGTGCAGTTATTCTTACAAGTGAGAAGGTGTTCAAAAAGCTGAAAGACCAAAGGGTACATAAGTAAGCCGAAGCAGATGAACTCCACATTAGGGTTCTTAACGCGTGAGGAGTAGAGATTGTGTAAGCATTAACAATGATCTTTCTAAAATCATTGGATTCTCGCATGGTGCCAGAGGACTGAAAAAATGCAAATGCCACTTCACTCATTAGGAAAGGAGAAATACAGCAGAAAGGGCGTTGTATAACTGATAGCCTGTATTTCGTGTTTCGGAAGATTTTGGATTCAATTGTTAAGGTTCAGGTATCAGAGGACAAGAGATGAGCAAGCAGATTCCTCTGCTGTCTCCCACAGTATCCTGCGTAGATATCTACACAAGCGGCAGGTGAGGAAGGAAGATGCTGGGAGAACCGATCATAGAAACATAGAAACCATACAGCACAATACTGGACCTTTGGCCCATAAAGTTATGCAGAACCTGTTCTTACCTTAGAAATTACCTAGGGTTAACGATGGCCCTCTGCTTTTCTAAGCCCCTTTACCTATCAAGGAGTCTCTTAAAATACCCTATTCTATCCGCCTCCACTACCGTCGCCGGCGGCCAAATCTACGCACTCAGCACTCTCTGCGTAAAACACTTAGCCCTGACATTCCCTTTGTACCTACTTCCAAACAACTTAAAAATGTGCCCTCCCGTACAAGCCATATTAGCTCTGGGGAAAAAAAAATCCTCTGAATATCCAAACGATCAATGCCTCTCATTATCTTATCTGTCATTATTATCATTATCAGATTATTATAATAATTATTATAATTATCATCTGTCGTGGGATACAATCCGTTGGGATACCCGTTTGTTCGAGATGGATTGGGAGCGACGTTCGGAAGGTGCTGCGTGCTTTCCCGTTGACCGCAGACTCAACTGCGAGTGTCAAGGAAGTACAAGTTGACCTCCATCTGGTGCACATTTGACTGTTAAATTTAAATCGCACTTCTTTTTGCTTTTCCTTACTAACCCTTGTAAATTAAGATTCATAAATATAATTCCTTTAATCGTACGCATTGTGTTGTCTGTTAATTCGTGACGTTAATTTATTACAGTGTGGTCAATTACACAGCATCCACCTACACCGGGGGTCGGGGCGGGACGGCCGTTTCAATCTCATGAGGTTGGCGGATATGTGAGTGGTTTCCATAGTCTTAAACAGCCATGGAGACGAAGGGTTTCACTACATATACGTCTCCGTATACCATGAGATACATTTTCTTGCTAGCGTACTCAATAAATCAATAATAGAAGAACCACATCTGATCTCTGTTGATTTCGGCCATCGAGCGGCCGCTTGCATTTCTCACGACATTCACATTAAACTCTGGGGACTATTGAGTCTGAAAAAAAACCCTGTTGCTGAGAAAGTCAAATCACCCCGTCTGCCACCAACCATCGTTCTGGTGTCAAATCCCATTCCGATATTTGGTGTGAAAGTAACTGATCCTCTTGAACATGCAGGTACTGAAGAAGTACGTGTGTTTTCTGGGCCACGGCGCAGCTGGACCTGGCTGAAATTCTTTGAGGTTTTTTTTTTCTTTCAACCAGGCAGTTGATTGAGGATTCGAGATTCTGAATTGAGGTTCAGGAGCTGTTACGAGATAAATGAGAGTAGATAAACTCAACGAGAGTGAGAAACTTCACTCACACCAACACGGATAAAAACAGAAACAGGCACCATGCGAAAGGATTTAGAAGGAGAGGATTGGGAAAAGTTGTTTTATGGGAAGGATGTAATAGAGAAATGCAGGTCATTTAAAGGTGAAATTATGAGGATACAGAATATTTATGTTCCTATTACGTTGAAAGGAAAGGTTAAATGCTTGAGAGAGACATGGTTTTCAAGGGATATTGGAAAGTTGGTTCGGAAAAAGAGAGAGATCTACAATAAATATAGGCAGCATTGAGTAAATGAGGTGCTGGAGGAATATAGAGAATGTCAGAAGAATGTTAAGAATGAAATCAGACAAGCTAAAACAGATATGAGTTTGCTTTGGCGAGTAAGGTGAAAAAAAATCCCAAGGGTTGCTACAGTTATATTAATCGCAAAACGATAGTGAGGGTTAAAATTGGTCCCTCACAGAATCAGAGTGTACAGCTATGTGTGGAGGCAGATGAGATCAGGGAGATCTTGAACAATTTATTTTCTTCGGTATTCTCTAAGGAGGATATTGAATTGTGTAAGGTAAGGGAAACAAGTAGGGTAGTAATAGAAACTCTTATGATTAAAGAAGAGGAAGTACTGGCGCTTTTAAAGAACATAAAAGTGGATAAGTCCCCTCCTCCTGACAGTATTTTCCCTAGGAACTTGTGCGAAGTTCGTATAGAAATAGCAGGGGCTCTGAAAAAAAATATTTCAAATAGCATTAGTAACGGGGATGGTGCCGGAGGAATGACGTATTGGTCATGTGGTTCCATTGTTTAAAAAGGGTTCTAAGAGTAAACCTAGCAATTATAGGCCAGTCTGTTTGACGTCAGCGGTGGGTAAATTAATGGAAAGTATTCTTAGAGATAGTATATATAATTATCTGGATAGACAAGGTCTGTTTAGAAACAGTGAGCATGGATTTGTGCGTGGAAGGTCATGCTTGACAAATCCTATTGATTTTTTTGGAAGAGTTCACAAGGAACGTTGACGAGAGTAAAGCAGTGAATGTTGTCTATATGGACTTCAGTAAGGATTTGACAAGGTTCCACAGGCAAGTTTAGTTAGGAAGGCTCAAACGTTAGGTATTAATATTGAAGTAGTAAAATGGATTTAACTGTGGATGGATGGGAGATGCCAGAGAGTAGTGGTGGATACCTTTTTTGTCAGGTTAGAGGCAGGTGGCTAGTGGTGTGCCTCAGGGATCTGAACTGGGTCCAGTATCGTTTGTCATATACAGTAATGATCTGGATGATGCGGTGGTAAATTGGATTGGTAAGTATGCAAATAATACTGAGATAGATGGCGTTGTGGATAATGAAGTAGGTTTTCAAATCTTGAAGAGAGATTTAGGCCAGTTAGAATACTAGACTGAAAGAGGGCAGATGGAGTTTAATGCTGATAAGTGTGAGTTGCACATTTTGGTAGGAGTAATCAAAATATTGCATTATTTTGCAACAGAACAGAGTATTTTAGGAATAATGGTGCATAGTTCCCGAAAGTTGGAATTTCATGTCGATAGGTTGGTGAAGAAATGTTTTGGTATGCAGACCTTTATAAATCAGAGCATTGAGTATAGGACTTGGGATGTAATGCTACAATTGATCAAGACAATGGTGAGACCAAATTTGGAGTATTGTGTGCAGTTCTGGTCACCGAATTATAGGAAAGATGTCAACAAAATAGAGAGAGTACACAGGAGATTTACTGGAATGTTACCTGGGTTTCAGCACCTAAGTTACAGAGAAAGGTTGAACCAGTTAGTTCTTTATTATTTGGAGGGTAGAGGTTTGAGGGAGGGGGCATGAATGTATTTAAAATGAAGAGGGGGATGGATAGAGTTGACGATGATAGGCTTTTTCTATTGAGAGTAGGGGAGCTTCAAACAGCAGGAAATGAATTGAGAGTTAAGAGGCAAAAGTTTAGTGGTAACTGGTGGGGGGATCCTTTACTCAGAGAGTGGTAGCTGTGTGGAACGAGCTTCCAGTGGAAGTGGTAAAGGCAGGTTCGGTATTGTCACTTAAAGTAAAATTGGGTAGTTATCTGGACAGGAAAGGAAGGGGGGTTTTGGGCTGAGTGCAGGTCGGTGGGATCAGGTGAGAGTAAGCGTTCAGCACGGACTAGAAGGTCCGAGATGTCGTGTTTCTGTGCTGTAGTTGTTATATGGTTATATCGTTATAATTGTATGCTGACTGTTATTGCAGGGCACTTCTTTGTAACCGGTTTGCAAAATACACAGCAGATAAAGAACCGGGATTTGGTTTGGAATCGAGTGCTCTCAATCTCACTAGTTCGGGCGGACCGGAGAGTTCTTTTCTTGAACATACGCAGCCTAAGAAACTGGAGGAGCGCCGCGGGGTCAGTATATACACGTTTCAATATACCATGAGATTCATTTTCTTTGCTAGGATAGTCAATCTACTCCTAATAGAATAATAACCATGACATAATCCATGAAAGACCGCACCCTCAGTCTTTCAGCCAGTAAGAGTAAGAGGACCACGATCATCTGAGCTCTCTCCTTAACAAGACGTTTTAGGTATTGAAATGGTGCACACTGGAAGTTTTACCTGACATCATCTTTCTTAACCGCATTCTGTTACCTTCTACCCGTAACTTTTGAAACACTTATGTAACGAACAGCAAATTTCACCCTCCGCTTTAAGCACACGGATATTCAGACTGATTTCAGTCTATTTCATGTCGTGCTTGTCAGACCGTAAGACCAGAAATTATAGGAGCAGAGTTAGGCAATTCGGCCCATTGTGTCTGCTGCGCCATTTAACCACGGGCTGATCCCTTCAAGAGATTCCGACTCACTGCCTCTTCCCATACCCTTCAATGCCCTGGCTAATCAAGACCATATCTATTTCTGCCTTAAATGCACCAATGTCTTGTCCTGCACAGCCGCTCTTTATAAAAAATTCCACACATTTACCACCGTCTGCCTGAAGTAATTTCCCCGCATCTGTATTCTATGTAGACGTCCTTCCATCATGCCCTCAGTCATATAATCACTACCCCGTAAATAATCTGCTCAGGCCTTTTAACACTTGGAATATTTCTATGTGATCCTGCCCTGATTTTCCTCAGCTCCAGGGAATACAGCCCAGGAGCTGCCAGCCGTTTCTCATATGGCAACCCTTTCATTCCTTGAATCATTCTTGTGAACCTTCTCTTAAAGCTCTCCAAGGTCAGAAAAATCCTTTATAAAATAAGGAGCCCAAAACTTCACGTAATACTTTAAGTATGGTCTCATGAGGGCCTTTTCGAGCCACAGCATCACGTCACATAAGTAATAGACTGCCCGTTTATCCTTCCACCAAAGTGTTAGTCCGTAGAATCTAATTAAAGGTGTGTCCGTGGGGGTTGTCGACGTCACTGCCGAGGTGTGACTGCTGGTTCCCTGTTCTATTAATATGCCTCCCTCACAACGACAGTTTAAGTGACAGACGGCAGTCTGCGCTATCAAAGACCAGCGGGCTAGAGAGAGAGAGAGAGAGAGAGAGAGAGAGAGAGAGAGAGAGAGAGAGAGAGAGAGAGAGAGAGGACAGAGGCTGGATCGGGAACAGGAACCTGAACTATCCCAGCAATGAATCGTAATCTGCGAAATATATCACGGAATGCTGCGGGAATTCCGAAGAATATTTTCTTGGCCTATGAATATCTTTCTTCATGTTATGGAACGCTGCCGTTGGATTATTGTATCACTTATGTGCTTGTGACCATCCAACTGATTTACTACCCTGTCCTCGCCATCGTAGCTGTTCCGGGTAAGTGCTTGGCCCTTTGCACGTGATTAACGTTGAAAAGTAAAAGTAAGCTTCTCTTAATGCCTGTCGTTTGATTGCATGGCAGGTCTCTCAAACCGGTACCGCTTTAGCAAACATCGTCTGATTGCATTACAGTCGTCCTCTCTCCAGCGTTGGTGGTGTCGGCGTCCGTGTTACTTCTCAGTCAGGCAAACGTTATCTTTGCCTCTTCGCCTCTCAAACACTGCCAGCAAGTAACCTCACATGCACCTTCACTCCCAGAGAAGCAAGTCTCAGCTCTCACAGCCTCTCCTCAGACTGAGTGTCTTTCAATCTCGGCAGTATTCTGGAAAATTACATCTGCACCCTCTGTGAAGCGTACACATGCTTCCGGTGCATTATGTTCCACAGTCCATTTGGGACATGGGAGGATCATTCAGTTATCTCGAAGTTTGGTGGAGGGGACTGCATCGCTGGAATGAATGAATGAATGAATGAATGAATGAATGAATGAATGAATGAATAAACATATAAATAAATACCTCAAAGCCCCAGCTGTGAAAGAGAACGAGGTTACGTGGCCATCATTACTGCCACGATCTACCGCCTGAACAAATAGTGCAGTGGAATCTGGGAGCCTGCAGACGGATATCGATGGTTTAAGCGAAAGTATTAGCGTCTATGCGGACGGAGGACAATGTTGCTAAAGGCGAGGTCATCTACCTGGGAAGGACAAATGGAAGAACAGAGTATTATTAAGTGATAAACGATTGCAGTATGCTGTAGTGTGGAGGGACTTTAGAGTGCTTGTAGTTCAATCACAAAAGGATGGTTTGCTGCAGCAGCAGGTTAACAAGAAGGCAAATGGGATATTGGCCTTCATTGCTACAGTGGTCAATTTAAGAGTAAGTAGATTATGCTGCAACTGCACAAGACACTGGTGAGCCGGCAGCTGACGTACTGCGTGCAGGTCTGGTCCTCTGACTGGCGTTGTAGTCGGTTCACCATTTTGATTCCAGAGATGAGGTGGCGAGACTATGAGCAGAGTCTGAGTCGCGTGGGACTGTACACATTGGAATTCAGGAGGATCAGAGACGATCTTTTGACAACATATAAAATTAGGAAATGGATAGATAAGACAAGGACAGAAAGCTGTTTCCAGTGGACGCTGAGACTAGAACTAGAGGACATACGTCGAAGCTTCTGAAGAGTGAATTTAGGACGTAGATTGTGAACAACTGCATTTACCCGAGGGTGGTGAACCTGTGGAATTCTCTGCCCAGTGCATCAGTGGATAAATTATTGCGTACTGGGGGTATTAAAGGATTTGGTGGGACAGGCAGCAAGATGGAGGTAATTCCGTCGTCTGGTCAGCCATGATCATCTTCAATGGCGGAGCTTGCCAGTCCGAACAGATGGACTATTCCAGTTCCTTCTTCTTCGGTTCTTCTGCTCTAATTTTATGTCGTGGTAACATTTCAGGGAAGTTGATCTCGGTAAACAGTGATGCTTGGCACATTCATCAGTTCATTATCGCATCCCGTTTTCAACTCCTTCTTCTGACGCCAAAGATCAGAATACATTCCAGCCATCGATTGATATCACGACTTAGTCCACAGGGCTCGGGAGCTGACTTCGGCCATTCGAGCACCGAGCCCTATCTGCCATTCCATCATAGCTGATTTATTAACACTCTCAACTACATTCTGGCGCCCATTCACCATGTCAATTGACGCCCCGACGAATCAAGAGCCTATCACTCTCTGCAGCAATGGTTCCAATGTACTGACCCCATAGCAGTCTGTCGAGTGTAATTCCACAAATTCACTAGATTCGATCGAAAGAAAGTTCTATTCTAAAGTGATATCTTTCACCTCTCTTATACCTCTATTTCTCCTCTATAATATCTATTTACCTCTATTCTAAAGTGATATATTTATATCGTGAAACCTCGTCTTCTATTTTTAGACTGTCGCACTGCAGAAGCTACCCTCTCAACGTCCACGATATCTCGGCCTTTCAATGTTAGAAATGTTACAATGAGATTCGTTTCATTCTCCTGAACTTCAACAGGCACATTATAATTACTAACGATTTAATAATGTCTTCCGATAATCTCTTTAGTAGATAATTTAATTCCATGTTCATCTCCACACTCGGAGGTCCAGTCGATTGAAATAATTGTTTTCAGAGAATGCTGCGAACCAAATGTGTGTTAATCGTATTTATTTCCCTCCGCACAGTGAACTTGGTGACAGTCTTAGTCCTGTCGCGGGGAAATTGCGGTCTCTCCAAAGGCGTCACAAGGTACCTGGTTGCCATGGTAGCAGCGGATCAGCTCGTCGTTCTCTTCGATCTGCTATTGAGCAAGATTCCGGGGACCTACAAGTCACTTGAGGTTTTCGTCTGGTCGTTACGTGTTCCCGTATGTAACATCCACGCTGTCCTACTGTACGCTGCCACGGACTGTGCTGTCTGGTACACCGTCACTTTCACCTTTGATCGGTTTGTCGCCATTTGTTTTCAGAAGCTTAAACGAAAATACTGCACGGGGAGAGCGGCGGCTCTGGTTCTGGGGTCAGTGACTGCTGAGCTGCGTAAAGAACATTTTCTGGTACTTTTAGCTCGATGGGTCATATTCGATGTTAACGTCTGTATGCGTTCTTTTCGTTTTTCCCTATCTCAGGAGTCAAAGTTTCTGCTGATTCATTCCTTCCTCACCCCAGTATTCCCCTTTCTTTTGATTCTCCTGTTAAACACTTTAACCATCAGGCACGTCTTAGTGGCCAGCCGAGCCCAGAGGAGACTCCGTGGTTCGCGCGAAGGCTAGAGACCCGCCGACCCGGAGATGAAGAACCGCAGGCATTCGCTCGTGTTACTGCTGGTTATGTCGGGGAATTTCATCCTGCTGTGGGCGCTGCTGACGGTGTTTTCCGTATGGGAGATCGTGGATTTTTACGTTGAACCTTCTCCTCCGTATAGTCTGCGGAATTTGGGCTACATGCTTCAACTCCTGAGCTGCTGCACCAACACGGCTCTTTACGCCGTGGCCCAAACCAGGTTCAGGCTACAGTTCAAGGACATGGTGAAATCTCCCTTCCGTCCCATGACAAAGTTCACTCGGTGTTGTCAGGAGAGCATTAATCCTCAGTGACGCCCCAAAATATCCCATTTCGTCAGTGGCATGTGTAGTTCCATTAGGGTTGTGGACCTCCCTGAGTAGCTCCCGCTCTCCGCCCCTCCATGCACCAACATGATCAGGGAGTGTCCCAGTCTGTCTCCACTCCGCTCCTTCCAGTTTACTTTCTTCACGGGTTCCCTGCAATGTCTCCTTAAGTTCAAGATGTCGATTCTACAATTAATTGCATGCGATTCCTTGACATCACCATCGCAATACGATCGTGGTGCCCTGCCGGTATACCGTGCGGCCCTAATGCTTGCTCAGGGTCGCCCGATGTAAGTCGATTTCTATCCTATTTTCGTTCTAAGAGCCCCTGCCTTCGAGCCCTTCAGGAAGACTGGTTACCCTGGACAGACTCAAGTCTCCGCATGCAGCGGAGTTCTTTGGAGATCTGTCGTGCGTCCCTAGCAGCAATCCACATCGCAGAGCCTCTGGGAAATTAAGGAAATTCTTGGACACTTTCTGTAGTAGTGGTCCTACCTGTCTAATTGGATTGAGTACTTTCGGTATGTGGGGATGGTGATTGCAGAGGAAATGGCACATGATGTCTATTTATTTATTGATTCCCTCTTAGCTTGGCCTCTCTCCTCCGGTTGATTATCGGCCGTTCTACTCATTTCCCGCCGCTGACTGTACAGCGTGACCGCCTGGGTGTATTCGGCGTACTCCTGATTCCTCCCACAGACCAAACACCTATGTGTTCATATGTATATTGGTCATTGTAAATTGTCCCATTAGTAGGGACAGTCGAACCGTGAAGACATTTGGGATATGACTGGAAGTAAGACTTTTGAGAAGGACTCGTTCCGGTGGGCTGAGCATGAGACTGAGTTGCATTGGATAACATTGCTTTAAGTAGAGTCCAGAGGGCAGTACTGGAAGGCAGCCATTCTACTTGACACAATTGTTGGAAATGTTCTGGCGTTTGACTTGGATGAAAGTCGGCGTGACTCATAAATACTCTTGCAGACGACACAAAAGTGATGGAATTGTCGACGTTGTGGGAGCTTGGTAAAAGTCCAGTTAGAACTGTGGCAGGAAAAATGACAACTTTGTTAAAATAATACGACAGTTCGGTCTCGAACGAAAGAGAAATTCGAGAATAGGATTTTTTTTGAAAGAACATAGAGAAAATGGAGAGAGCAAAAGATGGTTTATGCTGAGGTATTAGAGGACTGTTGAGCTTGGTCGTGTTACGCAACGGCAACACTGGAAATATACCTCTAACGTGCACGCAACACTGTAAAAGTTTAAGCAGCAAAACAACACACACGGAGTCTGGTTTTGCTGTTAACTATCACTGTTTTATTAGTAACTACGTAATATAGAAACTTAAACCAAGTAGGCCAGGGGTGATGCATATATCACTAACGTGCACGCAACCCTGGGGAAAATACCTCCTACGTGCACGCAACACTGCATATACTGCATAACACTGGGTTATTCATATATAGGTGTGTAAAAAATAAAGTTAACAAACCTATTCAAGATAGGTGGCAGGAGTTACATTCTTACGATGGTATGTAAGAAATTTTTGTTCAGCACAAATGTACAGAGTTTGAAGTGAAAGAGAGATGTTTTTTATCCAAACAAGGAGGTGCCGTCGATCTTCCCGTTGTCCTCTGAATCCTCACAGGAAACAGCATTAACAGCAGCTTATCACAAGGGGTAACATCGTCAAGTGAACCACCACACAGGCAATAGTCGACACACCGGTAGATTCCACAAGGTTACCCCAATCACACACAACGTAATGGCCACTTATCCAGTTCCACGACCTACGAAAAAACTCCAGCAGTGATTTGCCACAGGGGTGCCTTTCCTCGTTGAACTACTAGACACAGGCAAAGGGTAAACACACACGTGGTATTTACAAAGCTTTTCCCCTCACTAGTGAACCCACTCCTACTGATTACCTCTGTGGAAACCACACTTTTGTATCTGAATGGAAATGAAATCACCCTCACAGGCTGCTTGAATACAGAGTCCAAACAGTGATCTCTTTGTTACTAGGTTTCTTCTGTTTCAAATTTTCCCCTCCCCTCCTCTCCGTAAACTTATTCTAGTTGCAACAACTTGTGAGAGTCATTCAGCAATACTCTGCATCGAGCTCAAAGCACCCATTTGGGCGACTGAAATTTTAAACCAGCGGCCAATACACTAGTGTCTTCCATTGACCGAATCCATCTTGACTCTGACTGTGTGTCTCTGTGTCCTTGCATATTCAAAAACAAACCGCAGAATAAAAGAAAAGTGATCATTCATTGTCCAACTAATAACGCCACCTCTCTCACCACAGCAACAGATGAATTTTCATAGTCAGCAGAACTCCAGCAGTATCTAAAGTCAGTCTCTTTCTCCCGGCGTTTTAAAGTGACAGTCCACAGAAATATGAACCCAGGGGGTATATAATAGTCGAAACACCTGTTCGTGGGCAGATAATTCAGTGACTGTGCTGTCCGATTCACTCACCTGCAAGAATAAAAAAACGTAGATTTGTATGCCGCCAGCAGGTGGCAGACTGTGATGCAGAGATTTAACGTTGTAAGCCGGAATCGCATTTTAATCACAACTCATAAGGAACAGTCCATAGTTAATGTCCGACAGTGAGTGTTTCTGGGGATTGTGATACATATAACTGAATCGGATGTCTGCAAATAGGCTGATTGAAAATCTTGCAGATGACACATAAACATTTATTTACAAATATATACAAAGTGCGGGACAATTTTCATGCGGTATCTTCAAATACACTCTAAAGGGCAAGACGTTTACACAGAGAGTAGTGGGTACATGGAATGCACTTTCGGGTGTGCTGGTCGAGGCACAAGGATAAGTGGCCTTTAAGAGAAGCCGAAAGAGACATGTGCCGATGAGGAAAATGGAATGATATGCTCATTTTACAAGCAGAAATCATTAGTTAGCGATAATAGAAGCATTGAAAATATACAGCACATTACAGAAAGTTCGGACCACAATTGCTGTGCCGAGCATTTACATACTTTATTAATTACCTAGTCTTACCGATAGGCCTCTTTTTTTTAAGCTCCATCTGCCTACTCAGCAGTTTCTAAAAAGATCCTATCACCTTCACCACCGTCACCGGCAGCCCATTCCACGCACTCACCAATCTCTGTGTGTAAAATATAACCTGACGCCTCCTCTGTACCTCCTTCCAGCAGCTTAACGAAGTGCGCTCGCATTATAGGCATTTCAACCCGGGATAAAGCCACTGTCTATCCATATTATCAGTGCCTGTCATCATCTTATTCAGCTCTATAATGTCACTCCTCATCCTCCTTACCTCGAAGAGAAAAGCCCTATTCTCATTCTACATGTTTAGTCAAATCCCGAAAAAAATAAATCAGAATCATAAGGCACGACCTACCCTTGACAAAGCCATGCTGACTATTCCTAATCTTGTTATAACTCTCCAAATTTTACTAAATGCTGCCTCTCAGGATCCACTACATCAAATCACCAAACACTGAGCTAAGACTCACTATCCTTTAATTTCCTGAGCTATCTCTACTCCCTCTCTTGAATAAAGGAGCAACATCCGTAACCCGCCAATCCTGCGGAACCTCTCCCATCCCCATTGATGATGCAAAGATCATCGTCAGGGTCTCGGCAATCTCCTCCCTCGATTCCCACAGTAGCCTGGGGTACACCGCATCCGCTCCTCGCGACTTATCGAACTTGATGCTTTCCAAAAGCTCCAGAACATCCTCTTTCTTAATGTCTGTATGCTCAATATTTTCGGATTGCTGCAATTTATCACCACAACCGGCAATATCATTTCCCATAGGGAATACTGAAGTTAAGAATTCTCCAGGTACCTCAGTTTTTTTCCCGGTTCCATACACACTGTCCCACTGTCACACGTGATAGGACCTTTCCTTTCCCCTCTTATCCTCTTGCTCTTCACATACTTATAGAATGCCTTGGTGTTTTACTTAATCCTGCCCGCCAAGGGCTTCACATGTCCCTGTCTGGCCCTCCTAATTTCCTTCTTAAGCTCCTTCCTCTTTGCCTTATAATCTTCTAGATCTCTAACATTACCTAGCTCTCGGAACCATTTGTAAGTTTTTTCTTTCCTTCTTGAGTAGATTTATTACAGCCTTTGTACGCCAAGGTTCCTGTACAATATCACAACTTCTCTGACTCATTGGAACGTGCCTATGCAGAACTCCACACACACACATACACTGAACAATTGTTACATTTCTTCCATACATTTCCCTGAGAAAATCCTTTCCCAATTTAAGCTTTCAATTTACTTCAAGATAGCCTCACAATTAATATTACTCCACATAAACGCTTTTCTAAGTTGTCTGTTTCTATCCCGCACCAATGCTAATGTTGTGGAGACAGAGATATGATCACTATCTACAAAATGCTCTCCCACTGAGAGATCTGACACCGGACCAGGTACATTTCACAATTCCAAATCAAGTACAGTGTCTTGTAGGCTCATGTACGTATTTTGTCAAGGAACGTTTATGAACACACCTAACAAGCTCCAACCCAACTAAACTCTTGCTCCAGGGAGATGCCAATCAATATTTGGGGAACTGAAACTTCACATTAGGACAACTCTGCTATAATTTCATCTATCCAGTAGCTCTTACCCTACTTGCGCCTCGATATCCCTGTTACCATTGGGCGGCCCATAAAAACACCCAGTGAGATTATTGAACCTTCCTGTTCCTAACCTCCACCCACAGAGACTCCGTAGACAATTCCACCATGACGTCCAACTTTTCGGCAGCATTGATAATTGCTTTGATCAACAGTGCCACGCCACTTTCTGTTTTGCCTCCTTCCCTGTCCCTGAGCCATTCATGTCCCTGTAATGGCCACCACATCATAGCTCCAAAAACTGATCCACGCTCTATGCTCATCCGCTTTGTTCACAGTACTCCTTCTGTTCAGGTAGACATACCTCAAACCGTCAGTCTGAGCGCGTCCCTTCTCTATCACCTGCCTATCCTCCCTCTCCCACTGTCTACACGCTTTCACTATTTGTGAGACAAACTCATCTTCTCCAGTCTCTTCAGTTCGGTTCCGACGCCCCGCAATTCTAGTTGAAACTCTCCCCAGTAGCCTGAGCAAACCGCCCCACCAGGATATTGGTCCCCCTGTAATTCAAGCTTGGCCCGCCCCTTTGTGCAGTCAACACCTGCCCCAAAAGAGGTCCCAAAGATCCAGAAATTTGAATCCCCGTCCCCTGTACCAGTCCCTTGGCCACGCATTTAACCTCCGCCTCATTCTATTCCCACACTCACTGTCGCGCATTACAGGCAATAATTGCGAGATTATTACTTCCGCGGTCCTGCTTCGCAACTTCCTTCCTGTCAACTTCCTGTCTGCCCCACTCCCCCCCCCCCACCCCAAGAGTACTCAAACAGGAGTACTTATTGTCAAGAGTTAACATAATAGGAGTACTCTCTAGTACCTTAGTCTTCTCCTTCCCTCTCCTGACTATGACACACTTATCTGTCTTCTGTGGCCCCAGAGTGACGAACTCTTCCTATTTGCTCCTCGCTCTGCATGACCTTCCGAAATTCATCGAGCTGCAGCACGGCACAGCAGTCCAGATATGGCCGTCCGCGAGGCTGGGAGTCTCCAAGACCAACATCTGACACCGAGCACAGAAAACCAGTCTCACACGCATACTTCCTTTCCGCAATTCGCAAAGGCAAACCTACGTCACCGTTGCGGACAGTCAGTTTATTGGATGTTGCGGCCATCACTGAATCGTGACTGAAGTTTGGTCGCATTTCTGATATGAATGTCCAAGGCTACACGTTGTATTGGAGGAAATGGAGGGTCTTTAGATTGGATGGCCTGGCTGTGCAGGTAAAGAATGGCATCAACTCAGTAAAAAGATGTGACGTAGGATCGTAAGCTGTGGAATCATTGCGGGTTGTGTTAAGAAACTGACAGGGTAAAAAGATGCTCATTGGTGGTATATGCAGGCCTCCCGGCAGTAGCCGGAATAAGAGATTTCAAATGGAAAAATGTGTGCATAAAGGGCAATGCTATGATAGCCATGGGATTGTTCAACATGCAGCTCGACTGGGTTGGCTTGTTTTACTAGTTTGTCCTTAAGCCGACTTGAGTATCAGCTATACTGGATTGGGTGCTATGAAATGAATCGGAAATGACGAGGGAGCTTAAGGTAAACGAACCTTTAGGAGGCAGTCATCACAATATTGTTGGGTTCTATTTCAAATATGATGGGGAATATTAAAGTCTGACGCAGCAATATTTCAGTGGAGTAAAGGAAATTACAGTGTTATGAGAAAGGAATTGGCCAAATGAAAATTGAAGGAGACGCTGTCAGGATTGTCAGGAGGGCAGAAATGCGGTGAGTCTCTGGTAAAAGAGAAGAACGTGCAGAACACATCCATTCTACAAACAAATAAATACTCAAATGGCAAATTAGCACAATCGTGTCAAAATGTAAAAGCAAAAGAGAAGACATATAACAAAGCAAAAACTGCTGCCAAATCTGCGTATTGGGAAGCTTTTAAAAACCTACAGAGCACCTAACAGAATCATTGGAAGGTAAAAGATGAAATATGAAAGCAAGATCGTGAAGAATACCAAGGTGGGTAGCGAAATCGATTTCAAGTGAGAAAAATCCAAAAAAAAATGAGAGTGGATATGGGACCGCTTGAAAATAAGGCAGGAGAAAGACTGAAGCGGGGGACAAGGAGATGGCAATAAAATAAATGAATATTTTGCAACAGTCGTCACTGTGGAAGATACTAGCAGTTTTCTGGTGTTGCAGTGTGTGAAGGAACAGAAGTGGGTGCAGTTATTCTTACAAGAGAGAAGGTGCTCAAAAAGCTGAAAGACCAAAGAGCCCATATATCACTCGGGCCAAACGAACTCCACATTAGGGTTCTTAAAATGAGTGCGGCAGAGATTCTGGAGGCATTAGCAATGATCTTTCTAAAACCATTTGATTCTCGTAGGGTACCAGAGGTCAGAAAAATTGCAAATGTCACTTCACTCCTTAGGAAACGAGGAAGACAGCAGAAAGGGTGTTATATACGGGATAGCGTGACCTTAGTGATTGGAAGATTTTGGATTCAGTTGTTAAGGATCAGGTAACAGAGGACGAGGGAGGAGAAAGCAAGTTCCTTTGCTGTTTCTCTCAGTGTCCTGCGCAGCTATCATCATGCCTATCTCAGAAAACTGTTAAAATCTTGCCTGACCAACCTGCTGGATTTTCTTGAGGAAATTACCTGTAGGATAGATAAAGCGGGCATAGTTGATGTTGTGCATTTGGAATTTGAAAAAAAAAACACTTTTACAAGGTGCCACACATGAGGCTGCTTACCAATTTAAGAGTCGATGGTCTTACAAGAAATAACGGTAGGAGCAAGCCAGCGGAAATAACAGGATCCGTTTCTGGTTGGCTGCCAGTGACGAGTGGTTTTCCGAACGTATCGGTGTATGGACCCCCTTTTTTTTAGCTGGATATCAATGATAGCGTAGATTATTTGGAGTAGATTAATTCGTTGCAATGTTTGCAGATGGTCCAAATATTGGTGTCGGGGCAGGTAATGCTGAGGAAAGTCGTCGCTGGCAGAGAACTTCAGTCAGATTAGGAGAATTGGCAAGAAAGTGACAAGTGAAAAATACCATGTTGGTAAGTGCAGAACCATGCCCTTTGCCAGTGGAAATACATTTGCAGATTATTTGCTAATCGTGTATAAAATCCACTAAATTTCGGTGCAACGGGAATTTGGAGTCCTTGTGGCGAGCACCCGAAGGGTTAAAATGCACGTGGACTCGGAGGTAAGGAAGGAAACTTTAATATTAACATTCATTTTAAGAGGTCTTGTATACAGGAACAGTGATGCGATGCTGAAGCTTCACAAGACAGTGCTGAAGCCTCAGCGCGAGGATAGTGAACAGTTTTCGGATCCTCATTTAACAAAAGATTTGCTGGCATTGGGGAGGGCCCCGAGAAATCACAAGCACGATCCCAGGGATGAAAGGGTTATCATATTTGTACTGTTTGTGTGCTCTAGGTCTGTACTTGCCGGAACTTCAGGAGGATGAGGTGCGATCTCATTTCAAAGTTTCGAATTTTGAAAAGCCGAGGCAGAGTGGATGTGGAAAGGATGCTTCCCAGGGTTGGGGTCTCTGAGTCAAGAGGGCAGAGGCTCAGAATACAGAGGCGTCCATTTAAAACAGCGAGGCAGTGAATTTTCTTTCGCCAGAGGGTGGGGAATTTGGGGAATTTGTTTCCATATTCAGCGGAGACCATGTCCTTAGGTTTATTTAATGCAGAGATTTATTGGTTGTTGATTGGACACAACATTAAACGTTACGGGGAGAAGGCCGGAGAATAGCGGCGTGGAGTGAAGTAAATGATCAGCCGTGATTCTATTCCTATTTACTATGGACTTAGGTTCCTGTGGTCTGAAATACGTGAGGGTCACGGACATTTTTTAAATCAGTTTTTGCTTACGCTCCGTACCACGTTGATTTGTTGCAAATGCCGGTGATGTGAGGGAACTGATCGAAACTATATAGAAAGAAAACGTGGATTGCAGCTGTCAAGTCCGAATGAATGAGCTCGGCCCGCAACGTCGAGCGCTTATTTATGTCAAGAGATGCTGTCTGACCTGATGAGTTTCCCCAGCATTTTGTGTGTGACTCTGTTCTAAGTTCGAAATTCAAAGTATTATCAAAGTAATGCCTATGCTCATACATTTACTGGGATGTTTTAGGTATTTCATTCAGCAGTGCGGTCAGAGCAGTCTGTTGTGCTGTCAACCTGTCTGAGTTACTGTTGAAGATAACGAATGCGCGCTGTCGAATTGGTATGGTGGATTTCGGGGGAGCTTTTATGGCCGAGGGACACCAAGGTTGGTCTTGTTTTTCTTTTTTTTTTTTTGGCGCGGCAAGAGAAGAGGAATGAAGACACCGGAAGAACAGATCGCAGGATTTAATCGGGTGTGAGAGCGGTTTGTTCGAGATGGATTTCGAGCGACGTTCGTAAGGTCCTGTGTGCTTTCACTGTGACCGAGGGACCAGCAGCGAGTGCCAGGGAAGTTCAAGGTTAGCTCCAATTTGTGCATATTTAACTGTTAATTCGAATGGACTTTGCTATTGTGTTCCTCTTTACCAAGCACTTAGTTCAGATTCATAAATATAATCCCTTTAATCGGATGCTGTCTGTGATTACATGGCACTCATTTGTAACAGGGTTGCAAATTTCACAGCAGCAAAACCGACGGGGTTTGGTTTGGAATCGAGCCATCTCAATCCCACTTGTTTGCGGGGAACGGAGAATACTTTATCCGGACTTAGGCAACGAAGGAAACCCGGGGGGTGGGGGGCGGGGGTCGTCAGTGTATATACGTTTCTATATACCACGAGATTTTCTTCCGTGCTCGGATACTCAATAAATTCTAAATAGAATAATAACCATGGCAGAATCGATGAAAGACGGCAACCACTGTGGCGTTCAACCGGAAAGAGTAAGAAGACCACTCTCTTCTGAGCTCTCTCTTTCACAAGACGCTTTCGGATTGAAATGGCGCTCACTAGAAGTTTTTCTTGGCTTCATGACCGATATATTATCCTTCTTAACCACATTCTCTTGCCCTTTACCTGTAACTACTGAAACCTTCTGTAATCAAGGGATGTTCACCATTTGCTATAACATAAGGACCTTCCAACCTCTGCTTTAAACATAACGACATGCAGACTGATTTCAATCGATTTCAGCGGTTATATTCTGTGCAACAGTATAACCTAGCATGTAGATTTATTTTCTGTGAACAATATCTTTAGAAAACGTAATATCCTGGCTGAGTGGCCTGCAAAATAGAGAGAGAGAGAGAGAGAGAGAGAGAGAGAGAGAGAGAGAGGAATTTCACACTGTTTCACTGTGTCTCGACACCGTTGAACCGATTGCCAATTACCAAGAAGAAGTGTCTGCATCGTGATAAACAGCGAAGTCAATGATTCGCCACTGGTTATGAAAGAACAGGATGGTTTAAGTACTGGGGTGAGTTAAAGGGTTCCTGGCTAATTTCCGGACCTAAAGCTGCTCAGCGGGACGTTGCTGAATTCTTGGCCTTTTTTTTCTTGTAAACGGGGATTTCATTGAATTGAATTGAATTACTTTTATTGTCATTATACATATGTACAATGAAACTCTGCTTGGCTTCCTCTCAGACAATGAAACAAAGCGTTAGATTAATAACAACACAGTGATAGAAAAATAGTATTAAATAGATTAGCGGAAAATAAATTGCAGCAGCACCAGAATATCACAGTGATGCTCATGCTGAACTCAGGTTTAGGAGCAGTTGTGACATCACAAGAATCAGGTTCATGAACAGGAATGGCTAGCTTCACCCACCCCTACAGTGAAACAAACTGAACCAAACACCCTTATTGCCAAATGACTCAGAGCCTGGAGTATTCAAGAGATGTTTAATGTTTTAGCGTTCTGGAGATTTACAAACATATTTTGTCTGTATGGCTTTTTTTATGCTGTTCTGTAATGACTGGGAGGATAGTCGTTGTAAATATTACTTTTGGCACAATAATAACTCTGTTCATGTGCCATCCTCTGTCACTTTCCTCTTTTAATTCAGCATATGTTGGCGTATTCCAAGCATTGATTTCTGTATGTCATCTGAGTTCGTAATGGCATTATCTACTGAATAATTTGCTGCTCTTTGCCTACCCTGTGTTGTTTTTATTCGGACGGTTATGATGTATTCTCCTGGCTGTAATCACTGATCGGTCGTCAGATAATTTGTAGGAATCTGATTATTGTATTTAAAGTAAGTTACTGTGTCCTTTCTGTTTCTCAGCATCTGGTGAAACCTCATGTCCGGACACGACCAATCACGCTCATTTCTCATCTGCTCGGAACACTCAGACTATCTTGTTGGTGCTTACTATTATGGCCTTCTGGAGATGTCCATAAACATTACTACGTAAGTCATTTTCTGATTGGACTCCGGTGATCACTGGAGTTCCGTAGCAATCGGTATTGGGACCGCTTTTTATCGCGTTTTGCGTCAATAATTCGGGTGAACGACTTTTCTTCTTTGCTTTATGGCAGGGTTTAGGGATCATGCGAAATTAGATGGAAGGACAGATAGAGTTGAGGATGTCCGGTTCTTGCAGAAGGAGTAAGACAGGCTGGACAGTCAAGATATAATCGGCAGCAGGGAAGTGGCTGGCCTTACATGTTGGCGCAGGGAATATAGGACTGGATTATTTCAAAAATGGGAAAAAAAACAGCTGAATTGAAAAATCAGAGTTGCCGAGCCACAGGAGAATCTGCAGACAGAGTCTGTAGTGAGGAAGACAAATATATGTTCCAATCTATTTTCAGAGGACTGGTCTTTAAAAACAACTCATTCGCCATGTAATAAACTGTATACTCTCTGTAAAGGCCAGGACTATTTTAACAATGAGGAGAACACTGAAACAAGCAGAGGTGCAGAGCCTTTTGGGAAGGTTCCATACAGGAAAATTTGCAGAATGTTGAGGAAGCCAAATGCAATGTTAGTGTAACACTCGGCTCTCTCAACCAGCGTTCATCTTGGGGAAACTGCGTTAGTCCATGCCAAACTGTGTACTCGCGTTTGCGTAGAAGCTGTGTAATGCACTCCGGTGCAAGCCCACAACGTAAAGTATCAGAGACTACACAATGATTACACATAATAACTCTTATTTGGTGGTGCGGTTAGTAGAAACAAATAAATCAACGGCTCACGCCTCCCACATTCGCCGATAAATGACTCCCGAACCTCCGACAACCTCCGAACTGTCGAATTCCGGTATCCACCGTCCTGGGATCGCCGAACGCTCCCGGACTCGTCCTCCCTCTTCACTCGCCTCGCCGAAAAGACTGCGAACTTTCTCTCGATAGCATAACAGGTCCCTCATCGGTTAGTTCCCCGTTATCTGCAGTTATAAACCAAACATCACAGCTGCAGAAACCATTACCTCATCAGATAACATTATAGAGAAGCCATTTGATTATAACACTACAGGGAAGCCATTTTATTAGCCTTAGCAGTTGACATTACAGTCAATATTACTGAGAACCCTAGATTAGTATCCATTTCCAAACGACGGGGATATAAAAGCAGCTTCTGAGCAACCTGTCGAACTGTATATTCTTCCTGGTTGTGGCCTCATAAGCCTGTGCCACAGGCAGCAAATGCTGGAGGTCCTGTCTTTTAATTTGACTCTGAACTCCCGGAACCGGTTGTGCAGTAAATCCTCACTCAACGTACCCATGTCGTTGGTACCTCAATGGGCCACGATGTTGAGCTGTTAACTCTGCCAGGTAAGAATGCTGAGGACACGATCCGAGCTTTCCCTGATGTTGTCCCCGACAGAACCTCCTGTCCGCACCACTAACGAATATCCTATCACCACAGCGTGACTCTCACACTTCCGCGTCCCGCCCAACCCCATACACACAGACACCACTCAAAACCCACTGCTCTTCTCAGCCACAGAGGCAAAATAACTGCTTGAGAGACGACCACTGTGACTGAACACTGCTAGTGGATATTGCCGCGCTCCCTAAACTTCCAAATGTTGAGGCAGATGGCCACGGGGGATCTCTGCTCTGGCCCCTTCAGCCGTTTCTCATTCCAGACTGTTACGCTCTCTCTTGTGCCCTGAGCCCTGGGTGTAACTCCCTCGCTGTATGTCTTGTCCATCACCACTTCAGCCTCCCGAATGATCAGTAGCTCGTTCAGTTCCAGTCCAGCTCCATCTCCATAACGTGAACGGTCAGAAGTTGCAGCTAAACGTAGCTATGATAGCAGTCGTCGTCAGGGTGATTGGAGTTCTCTATGCCTTCTCAGATCCCGCAAGAGGAGCACTCAACTATCCTGTCTGGCTTCTCTGTTATCCCATATGATCAGATATAAAGAAGCTAAGGAAAAAAAAAAACACTTCGCCAAGTGTGTTTCTTTTCTTTGTCTACCTTGACTGAAACCTCCCTGAGCTGACGCCTCGGCGAGCAGAAACCTGAAGATCACCTGCTTGATGGCTACTGCATTTGCCCCTGTTTTCCTCTTGATGATCAATAACAAACGCCGCCTGGTCGCTGGCCAACGCTGTTTTCAATCTAAGGATCACCTGTCTCTTTTTATACCCGTGCTGAGTGAAGTCCTCTCCTGCTAAATCACCCGACGTCCAGAGATGCCGCGCGTCAAAACTCATTGTTTCTGAAAATTATTATTTTGGAATTATCTAAAGCGACACCATTTTCAAACTACCTATGTAATTATATTTTTAAGAACTATTGATGCAATAATTTTTTCATCTCTTTATATCATCATTATTGTTTGTTTTATTTTTTTAATTTTCTTCGTGTAACTTCATTTCCAGAATTGTTGTATGTCAGTCTCTAAGTGCGTGACAATAATTTTCTCAGATTTGTGTCCATTTACAGAAACTGCACATATCCGTGGACAGCGGACTGCTGGGATTATTGGACACATTTCCAATCTGCTTTTGTATCGCTTCTCTGTCGGTCTGCAAATAAAGGGTTAACTGCAGCTGTCATTCCGTAGAACCTAATTAAAGAAGTGTCCGTGGAGATTGCCGACGTCACCGCGGAGGTGTGGCTGCGGGTTGCCTGGTCTATTAATATGTACGGTATCCCTCACGACGACAGTTTCAGTGAGAGCCGCCAGTCTGCACTATCAGAGACAAGCGGCTGTAAGCAGAGAGAAGACAGGCTGGATCGGGAACAGGAGTCTGGACTATCCCGGCAATGGATCATAATCTTCAAAATACATCGCGCAATGCTGCGGCAATTGCGAAGAATGTTTTCTGGACGAATCAATATATCATTAATTTGCTGGCGTGGGACTATGGAATCGCTGTGGCGCTTGTGACATTCCAAGACGTTTACTACCCTGTACTCGCCATTGTAGCTCTTCCTTGTAAGTATCTCGTCTCTTTCTCATGATGTTGTTGAAAAATATATGTCAGCTTCTCTTTCATCCCCGTCTTCTAATGGCTCGCTAATTGTAAGACAGGTCTTTCCAACCGGTATCGCTTCAGCAAACATGGTCTGAGTGTATGTGACACGGTACCCCATGCAAGGCATATTGAGCAAGTAAGGAGGCATGCTGTCCAAAGGGACTTTGCTCTGTGGCTCCAGAACTCGCTTCCCACTGAAGGCAAAGAGAGGATGTATCCGTGTCATATTCCGCAAGGATGTCGGTGACCAGTAGTGTGCCTCAGTGATCATTGTGCTAACCTTAATCTTCCTGATTTTTATAAAAAGGCCTGGATGAAGATGTGGAGGGATGGGTTAGTAAATTTGCTGGTGACACAAAGGTTGGAGCTATTGTGGATAGTGTGGAAGGCTGTCAGAGGTTACAGCGAGACATTGATAAGATGCAATACTGGGAGAGAATTGACAGATAGAGTTCAATGCAGATTACTCCAAAGTGGCTCACTTTAGTAGATCAAACATGATGGCCGAATATAGTATTAGTGGTAAGACTCTTGGCAGTGTGGAGGATCAGAGGGTTCTCGGTGTCCGATTCCGTAGGGCGCTCAAAGCAGCTGCGCAGGTGGATTTTGTGATTGAGAAGGCATATGGCCGCCATTAATGGTTGAATTGAATTTAGGAGCAGAGAGGTAATGTTGCAGCGAAATAGGACAATGACTTGACCCTACGTGGAACACTCTGCCCAGTTCTAGTCGCCTCACTACAGGAAGGATGTGGAAACCATAGTAAAGGTGCAGAAGAGATTTGCAAAAATGTTGACTGGATGGATTGGGGAACATGCCTTATAAAAACAGGTTGAGTGAACACGGCCTATTCTCCTCGAAGCGACGAAGGATGAGAGGTGACCTGATAGAGGTGTATCAGATGATGAGAGGTATTAATCGTGTGGATAGTCAGAGGTTTTCTCCAAGTGCTGAAATGGTTGCCATAAGAGGGCACAGGTTTAACGTGCGGCGATGCAGGTATAGAGGAGATGTCATGGGGAATTATTTTAAGCAGAGAGTGGTGAGTGTGTTGAATGTTCTGCTGACAACAGTGGTGGAGGCGGATACGAGAGGGTCTTTTAAGAGACTTTTGGAGAGGTACTTGGAGTGTAGGAAAATAGAGGGCTGTGGGTAAGTCTAGTCATTCCTAAGGTTGGGACATGTTCGGCACAACTTTGTGGGCCGAAGGGCCTGCACTGTGCTGTTGTTTTTCTATGTTTCTAGATCAGCCATGATCACTTTCATTGCCAGATCATGCCAGTCTGAACAGTTGGACTATTCCTGCTCCTATTGCTAATGAAGATGCCACTCCCCAATCTGCACCTCTCCAACTCGTCTCAATCTTCAATCTCTCTCGCACTAGACAATCTCCAATCTATATCTCACTCACCATTTTGAATTTACAATCCGTCTGGCTCTCAAAAGACAAATTCTAACAGGCTGATGGAGTTTAACTCAGATCGGTGTGAGGCAGATGGAGTTTAACTCATAAATGTGAGGTGGTTCATTTTGGTAGGTCAACTACGACGGCAGAATATAGTATTAATGGTAAGACTCTTGGCATTGTGGAGGATCAGAGGGATCTTGGGGTCCGAGTCCATAGGACACTCAAAGCAGCTGTGCAGGTTGACTCTGCAGTTCAGAAGGTGCACGGTGTATTGGCCTTCATCAATCGTGAGATCGAGTTTAGGAGCCGGGAGGTAATGTTGCAGCTATATGGGACCCTGGTCAGACCCCACTTGGAATACTATGCTCAGTTCTGGTCGTCTCAGTACAGGAAGGAATAGAAGCCATAGAAAGGGTGCAGAGGAGATTTACAAGGATGTTGCCTGGATTGGGGAACATGCCTTATGAATTCAGGTTGCGTGAACACGGCTAATTCTCCTCGTGCGACGAAGGATGAGAGCTGACCTGATAGAGGTGTATCAGATGATGAGAGGTATTGATCGTGTGGATAGCCAGAGGTTTTCTCCAAGTGCTGAAATGGCTGCGATAACAGGACACAGGTTTAACGTGCTGGGAAGCAGGTACAGAGGAGATGTCATGGGGAATTCGTTTATGCAGAGAGTCGTGAGTGTGTTGAATGTTCTGCTGGCAACAGTGGTGGAGGTGGATTCGAGAGGGTCTTTTAAGAGACTTTTGGAGAGGTACTTGGAGTGTAGGAAAATAGAGGGCTGTGGGTAAGCCTAGTCATTCCTAAGGTTGGGACCAAGGAGATGGTGGTGGACTTTAGGAGATCTAGGCCTCATATGGAGCCAGTGATCATTAATGGAGAATGTGTGGAGCAGGTTAAGACCTACAAGTATCTGGGAGTACAGTTAGACGAGAAGCTAGACTGGACTGCCAACACAGATGCCTTGTGCAGGAAGGCACAGAGTCGACTGTACTTCCTTAGAAGGTTGGCGTCATTCAATGTCTGTAGTGAGATGCTGAAGATGTTCTATAGGTCAGTTGTGGAGAGCGCCCTCTTCTTTGTGGTGGCGTGTTGGGGAGGAAGTATTAAGAAGAGGGACGCCTCACGTCTTAATAAGCTGGTAAGGAAGGCGGGCTCTGTCGTGGGCAAAGTACTGGAGAGTTTAACATCGGTAGCTGAGCGAAGTGCGCTGAGTAGGCTACGGTCAATTATGGAAAACTCTGAACATCCTCTACATAGCACCATCCAGAGACAGAGAAGCAGTTTCAGCGACAGGTTACTATCGATGCAATGCTCCTCAGACAGGATGAAGAGGTCAATACTCCCCAATGCATTAGGCTTTACAATTCAACCGCCAGGACTTAAGAACTTTTTTTAAAGCTATTATTAATGCTTTTTGAGATAGTGATTTAGATGCATATCATATTTTTACTGAGTTAAGCATTGTATGTAATTAGTTTTGCTACAACAAGTGTATGGGACATTGGAAAAAAGTTGAATTTCCCCATGGGGATGAATAAAGTATCTATCTATCTATCTATCTATCTATCTATGTTCGACACAAATTTATGTGCGGAAGGTCCTGTATTGTGCTGTTGGTTTTCTATGTTTCTCGATCAGCCATGATCACTTTCGTTGCCAAATCATGCCAATCCGAACTGATGGTCTACACGTGCTCCTATTGCTAATGTTCTTATGTTCTCATTCTCTGTCGTGTTTACCGTTGAGCGGACTTGAATTTATATCACCGTAACACATGGCATCAGTTTATTATTCTCTTAACACCTCCCGGTCTCAAATCATTCTTCTGACGTCAAAAATCAGAAAATATTCCAGGTATTCACTAATATCCCTGATTAGTCCACAGGGTACGGTCGCTGAATTCAGCCATTCGAAGACCGAGCCTTCTCCATCATAGCTGATTGATCATCCCGCTGAACCACATTCTGGCGACCACTCCACGTATCCACTGACACCCCGACGAATCAAGAGCCTATCACTCTCCGCTGCAAACAAACTGGCAACCATAGCTGTCTGCGGCGATAAATTCCACACATTTAGCAGCGTTCGTGTAAAGAAATTGCTCCCCTTCTCTGTCCAACGAGATTGGTTTACTTTTGTGAAAACTTGTTCTCAGAAGCTACCTGTCCACGTCCACAATATCTCGGACGGTCAAAATTCGATAGGTTTCACTGAGAATCCCCTCAATATTTTGAACTTCAGCAGGTACATTATACTCAGTACCGAATTAGTAATGGCTCCCATATTCATCTGTGTTCTCGGAAGTGTTGTCGATTAAAATAATAGTTTATAGGGAATGTTTTCATCAAAATCTGTGTTAATGACCTTTATTTCTCTCCGCACAGTGAACGTGGTGACATTAGTCATCCTGTCGCGGGGAAATTGCGGTCTCTCCAAAGGAGTCACAAGGTACCTGGTTGCCATGGTAGCAGCGGATCAGTTGGTCGTTCTCTTCGATCTGGTATTGAGCAAGATTCCGATGACTTTCATTCCAGGAGAGGTTTTCCTCTGGTCGCGTCGCGCTCCCGTTTGTAATATCCACGCCGTCCTGTTCTACGCCGCCACGGACTGTTCTGTCTGGTTCACCGTCACTTTCACCTTTGATCGATTTGTCGCCATTTGTTCACAGAAGCTGAAACGAAAATACTGCACCGGGAGAACGGCGGCTCTTGCTCTGGGGACAGTGACTCTGCTGAGCTGCATAAAAAACATTTTTTGGTACTTTTTGCTCGATGGGTCATATTCGATATTAAGAACGTCTGTGCTGTGTCAAAGCAGTAAACGTTTATTTTCCCCACCTAAGCTCGCAACATTTCTGGTGATTCATTTCGTCTTCACCCCAATATTACCCTTTCTTCTGATTCTGCTGCTCAACAGTTTAACCATCAGTCAGGTCTTCGTGGCCAGCCGAGCCCGGAGGAGACTCCGTGTTTCGCGCGATGGTGAGACGCACGCCGATCCGGAGATGAGGAACCGCAGGCAATCGCTTCTGTTACTGCTGGTGATGTCGGGGAATTTCATCCTGCTCTGGGCGCTGCTGACGGTGTCTTCCGTATGGGAGAGTCTCAGTGTTTCCGTTCCCTTGAATCCCCCGAAATCTCTTCGGGATCTGGGCTACATTCTGCAAACGCTGAGCTGCTGCACCAACACCGCCCTTTACGCCGTGGTCCAGGCGAGGTTCAGGGTTCAGCTGAAGGAGACGGTGACATTTCCCTTCCGTCTAGTGACAGATTTCACTCGGCGTTGTCAGGAGAGCATTAATCCTCAGTGACGCCCCAAAATATCCTATTCCGTCAGTGGCATGTGCAGTTCCATTGGCGCTGTGGACGTCCCTGAATATCTCCCGCCCTCCACCCCTCTATGCACCAACAGGATTTGAGAGTATCCCCTTTCTGCTTCCACTCTGCATCTTCCAGTTCACTTTGTTCACGAGTTCCCTGAAATGTCCCCCTCAGTACCACCAAGTGGGTTGTTCTAACCTTATTTGCATGCGAAGCTTTGCCATCACCATCGCAATACGACCGTTGTGCCCTGCTTGTGTTCCGTGCGAATCCCAGCCTGAGTATGCCCGATGTAGCTGCATCTCTTTCCTCTGTCGATGACTATTGGTTCGAAGAGCCCCTGCCTTTGAACCGTTCAGGAAGAATGGTTACAGTGGACAGACTGCAAGTCTCCTCTTATGGAACGGAGTTCTTTTGAGTTCTGTATGCCACCTCGAGAATAATTTACTTACTTGCACTCGTAAAACGACTCATCCAATCGTCCGTCCCGAGCAACAATTCCCATCGGAAAGCCTCTGGAATTAAAAAAAATTCTTGGCTACCATGTGTTGCGGTGGTCCTATCTGTCGAATTGGATTGAGTACATTCGGTATGTGGGGAAGCTGATTGCTGAGGAAAGGGCACATGATGTCTATTTATTGAATGATTCCCTCGTAGCTTGTTTTTTCTCCTTCTCCGGTTGATTATAAGCCGTTCGACTCATTTCCCGCCGCTGTCGTAAAGCGTGACCGCCTGGATGTCCTCGTCGTACTCCTGATTCCTCCCACAAACCAATTGGTCACTGTAAATTGTCCCATTAGTAGGGTCAGTCGGATCGTGAAACTTTGCGCCAGCCAAGGCTCGACTCTTGTCCTTACACTGGAAGTAAATCTTTTGAGAAGGACTCCTCCCGGTAGGCTGAGACATAAGACTGGGTTGCAATGGATAGCATGGCTTCAAATAGAGTACAGAGGGCAGTGGTGGAGGTCAGCCATTCTGCATGTGACAATTGTTGGAAATGTTCTTGCATTTAATTTGGATGAAAATGGGAGTGACTCATAAATACTCTTGCAGCCGACACAAACGTGATGGAGTTGTCGATGTTGAGAGAGCCTGGTAAAAGTCCAGTTGGCGAGGCACCGACTCTTTTTTCACCTCGGCGAATCAGCCCGGACAGGCGGACGGAAAGCAGGGCTCACTCAGCTAACTGTACGAGCTAACGGTTTAAGATGTTTGTGTGTTTGGCGAGGTAAGTGGGTGAGTAGACTTATTGTTCCTTTTTTCATTCCTTTCGAATGGCTTAGCATGCCTGCAGGGTTAGTGCTCTGTTCAGGATGTCAGATGTGGGAATTCTTTGAGAACTCCAGCATCCCTGATGGCCACATCTGCGCCAGGTGCACCGAGATGCAGCTCCCCAGAGACCGTGTTAGGGATCTGGAGCTGCAGCGTGCTGACCTACTGCTTATTAGGGAAAGTGAAGAGGTGATAGACAGGAGCTACAGGGACGTGTTAGGGATCTGGAGCTGCAGCGTGCTGACCTACTGCTTATTAGGGAAACTGAAGAGGTGATAGACAGGAGCTACATGGAATCGTTAGGGATCTGGAGCTGCAGCGTGCTGACCTACTGCTTATTAGGGAAAGTGATGAG
The DNA here is from genome assembly GCF_048418815.1 of Hemitrygon akajei. Taxonomy (NCBI): domain Eukaryota; kingdom Metazoa; phylum Chordata; class Chondrichthyes; order Myliobatiformes; family Dasyatidae; genus Hemitrygon; species Hemitrygon akajei. The sequence goes on along the minus strand of NW_027331937.1, from coordinate 3,627,616 downwards.
TTGATAGACAGGAGCTACAGGGACGTCTTTCGGATCTGAAGCTGCAGCGTGCTGACCTACTGATTATTAGGGAAACTGTAGAGGTGATAGACAGGAGCTACACGGACGTGATAGCGATCTGGAGCTGAAACGTGCTGACCTACTGCTTATTAGGGAAACTGAAGAGGTGATAGACTGGAGCTACAGGGACGTTTTAGGGATCTGGAGCTGCAACGTGGTGACCTACTGCTTATTAGGGAAAGTGAAGAGGTCATAGACAGGAGCTACAGGGACGTGTTAGGGATCTGGAGCTGCAGCGTGCTGACCTACTGCTTATTAGGGAAACTGAAGAGATGATATACAGGAGCTACAGGGACGTGTTAGGGATCTGGAGCTGCAGCGTGCTGACCTACCGCTTATTAGGGAAAGTGAAGAGGTGATAGACAGGAGCTACAGGGACGTGTTAGGGATCTGGAGCTGAAACGTGCTGACCTACCGCTTATTAGGGAAAGTGAAGAGGTGATAGACAGGTGCTACAGGGACGTGTTAGGGATCTGGAGCTGCAACGTGGTGACCTACTGCTTATTAGGGAAAGTGAAGAGGTCATAGACAGGAGCTACAGGGACGTGTTAGGGATCTGGAGCTGCAGCGTGCTGACCTACTGCTTATTAGGGAAACTGAAGAGATGATATACAGGAGCTACAGGGACGTGTTAGGGATCTGGAGCTGAAACGTGCTGACCTACCGCTTATTAGGGAAAGTGAAGAGGTGATAGACAGGTGCTACAGGGACGTGTTAGGGATCTGGAGCTGCAGCGTGCTGACCTTCTGCTTATTAGAGAAACTGAAGAGGTGATAGACAGGATCTACAGGGACGTGTTAGGGATGTTAATCTGCAGCGTGCTGACCTACTGCTTATTAGCGAAACTGAAGAGGTGGTAGACAGGATCTACAGGGACGTGATAGGGATGTTAATCTGCAGCGTGCTGACCTACTGCTTATTAGGGAAACTGAAGAGGTGATAGACAGGAGCGACAGGGACGTGTTAGGGATGTGGATCTGCAGCGTGCTGACCTACCGCTTATTAGGGAAACTGAAGAGGTGATAGACAGGAGCTACAGGGACGTGTTAGGGATCTGGAGCTGCAGCGTGCTGACCTACTGCTTATTAGGAAAAGTGAAGAAGTGATTGACTGGAGCTACAGGGAGGTAGTCATTGCAAGCTACAGGGGCCAGTTAACTGGGTGACTGTCAGCAGAGGGAAGGAAAATGCCAGGATAGTGAAGAACACCCCTGTGGCCGACCCTTCAGCAACATGTATATCGTTGAAGGGGATGATCTGACAGGGGACATCCAAGGTGACCGGATCTCTGGCACGGAGCCTGGAGCTGTTGTGCAGGGTGGAAGGAGAGAGAAGAAGAATGCTTTAGTCAAAAGGGATTCCATAGTCAGGGGAACAGACAAGAGATTCTGTGAGCCTGATAGAGATACCCGCATGGTGTGATGCCTTCTAGGTGCCAGGGTACAGGATGTTTCGGGTTGGGTCCAGAATATTTTGAAGGGTGAGGGCGAGCAGCCAGCTGTCTTGGTACATGTTGGTACCAATGACATAGAGAGGAAAATGGAGGACGTCCTAAAGAGAGATTTCCGGGAGTTAGAAAGGAAGCTGAGAAGCAGGACCTCCAGGGTAGTAATCTCAGGATTGCTACCTGTGCCACGTGCTAGCAAGGGCGAGGATAGTAGGATCAGGCAGATGAATGCGTGGCTGAGAGTCTGGTGCCGGGGGCAGGGCTTCGGATTGTCAGATCTGTGGGATCTCTTCTGGGGAATGTAGGACCTGCTCAAAAATGACGGGTTCCACCTGAAACAGAAATGGACACATATCATAGCGGGAAGGTTTAATTGAGCTGTTAGGGAGGGTTTAAACTAATTTGACAGGGGGATGGGAACTGGAATGATAGAGCGGAGGAGGTGGGGTGGGGGACAGAAATAACTCTTTGATAGTGAAAAGTAAAGATGTCAGGAATGACAGGTAGTTTATGGGGCCGATTTGCAGCCATTGGGATGAGTTGCTGTGCAATTAAAGCAAAGAGTACCAAATACTGGACATAAGGTGTTATATTCAAATGCACGCAGCGTAAGGAATAAGGTGTATGATCTTGTCATACAGCTACAGATTGACAGGTATAATTTTTTGGCCATCACTGAGACGTGGTTAATGGATGCATAACTCTGTGAACGGAAAGTCCAAGGATAAACGGTGTATCGGAAGGGCATGCAGGTAGGCAAGGGGGGTGGCGTGGCTTTATTGGTAAGAAACAATATTAAATGATTAAAAAGAAGTGACATAGGATCGGAAGGGGCAGAATCTTTATGCGTTGAGCTAAGGAATCGCAGGGGTAAAAGTACCCTGATGGCAGTTATATACAGGCCTATAAACAGCTGCAGTGACGTGGACGGCAAATTACAACAGGAAATAGAAAAGGGTTGCCAGAAGGGCAGGGTAATGATAACTGTTTTGGATTTTAACATGTGAGTGCATGAGGGAACTAGATCTTAAGAGAGAGAATTTGTACAATGCCTACGAGGTGGCTTTTTTAGAACAGCTTGATATTGAGCCCACTAGGGGATCGGCTGTACTGCATTGGGTATTGTGTAATGAAGCAGAGGTAATTAGAGAGATGGAAGTGAAGGAACCCTTAGCAGGCAGTGATCATAAAATGATTGAGTTCACTGTGAAATTTGAGAAAGAAAAGCTAAAATCTGATGTGAATGTATTTCGGTGGAGTCAAGGAAATTACACTGGCATGAGAGAGGAACTGGCCAAAGTTGTGACGGCAGAGCAGCAGTGGCTGGAGTTTATGTGAGAAGTGAAGAAGGTACAAGACAGATACATTCCAAAAACGAAGATATTTCGAAAGAAAAAAAGGATGCAACCGTGTTTAACAAGAGAGGTCAAATCCAAAGTAAAAGCAAAGGAGAGGGCATGCAAGGAAGCAAAAGTTAGGTTGATGACAGAGGATCGAGAGTTTTTTAAAAGCTTCCAAAAGGAAACTAAGCAAGCCATTAAGAGGAAAACGATCAATTATGAAAGGAAGCTAGCAATTAATATCAAAAAGAATACTAAAAGCTTTTCCAACTCTATAAAAAGTTAAAAGACAGGAGAGAGTAGATATTGGAACCATGGAAATTGATGATGGAGAAATTGTAATGGGAGATAAGGAGATGGCGGAGGAATTGAACGAGAATTTTGCAACAGTCTTCACTGAGGATGACACTAGCAGTATTCCGGAAACACAAGGCTGTCAGTGAAGAGAAGTGTACACAATCAGAATTCCGACAGCGGAAGTACTCTGGAAGCTGAATAGTCTGAGTGTAGATAAATCTCCTGGGCCAGATAGAATGCACGCTCCTTTTCTGTGGGATGTGGAGATCGCGAAGGCATTAGCAATGATCTTTCAAAAGTCAATACAATCTGGAATGGTTCTGGAATGGAAGATTGCAGATGTCACTCCGCTTTTAAGAAGGGGGCAAGGAAGCAAAAAGGAAATTATAGACCTGCTAGCTTGACATCGGTGATTGGGAAGTTGTTGGAGTCGATTTTCAAAGATGATGTTACGGAGTACCTGGAGGCATATGACAAGATAGGCATCGTTTCCTTAAAGGAAAATCCTGCCTGACAAACCTATTGCAATTTTTTTTGAGTAAATTATAATTAGGCTAGACAAAGGAGATGCAGTGGATGTTGTGTCTTTGGATTTTCAGAAGGCCTTTGAAAAGGTGCCGCACATGAGACTGCTAAACAAGATAAGAGCCCATGGAATTACGGTAAAGTTACATACCTGGATAGAGTGTTGCCTGCTGGGCAGGAAATAGGGAGTGGGAATAAAGAAATCCCATTCTGGTTGGCTGCTGATTACCAGTGGCGTTCCACTGTGGTCCGTGTTGGGCCTCTTCTTTTTATGCTGAATATCAACGATTTGGATTATGGAATAGAAGGCTTTGTGGCTAAGTTTGTTGATGATGCAAAGATAGGTGGAGGGGCCGGTAATGCTGAGGAAACAGAGAGTTGCAGAGAGACTTGCATAGATTGGGACAATGGGCAAAAAAAGTGGCAACTGAATCACAATGTTAAAAGTGTATAGTCATGCACTTTAGCAGAATAAATAAACGGGCAAACTACTATTTAAGTAGGGAGAAAATTCAAAGCTCTGAGATGCAACTGTAATTGGGAGTCCTCGTATAGGATACCATTATGGTTAACCTCCAGTTTGAGTCTGTGGTGAAGAAGGCGAATGCAATGCTGGCATTCATTTCCAGAGTAATAGAATGTAAGGGCAGGAATGTGATGCTGAGGCTCTATAAGGCACTGGTAAGACTTTACCTGGAGCACTCTGTGCCGTTTTGTCTTCCTTATTTTAGAAAGGATGTGCTGACGTTGGAGAAGTTTCAGAGAATATTCAATAGAATGATTAATTTAATGAGAGGGTTAACATATGAAGGACGTTTGATCGCTCTTGGTCTGTACTCCTTGGAGTTGAGAAGAATGAGGAGGAACCTCATAGAAATATTTCGAATGCTAAAAGGCATGCATAGACTGGATGTGGCAAAGTTGTTTCCCATGTTGGGGAGTCCAGTACAAGAGGGCACGACTTGACGATTGAAGGGCGCCCATTCAGAACAGAGATGCGAAGATTTATTTTTTTTTAGCCAGAGGGTGGTGAATCTGTGGAATTTGTTGCCACGTGCGGCAGTGAGGGCCAAGTCATTGAGTGTAATTAAGGCAGAGATTTATAGTTATCTGAGTAGCCAGGGCATCAAAGCTTATGGTGAGAAGGCGGGGGAGTGTGACTAAGTAGGAGAATGGATCAGCTCACGATAAATTGTCGGAGCAGATTCGATGGGTCGAATGGCCGACTTCTGCTCCTTTATCTCATGGTCTTATGGCCTAATAATTTTCTCCAACAAACAGGTGAGAGTTTCACTGAGAGATATCAGCAGGAATTAGCTGATTTGCATAAATCCGAGTCAGCTATATATCACAAACCTCGGAACAACTCACTGCCGAACTTTACCAATGAGCTGTTAGTTCTCCGTTGTGATTAAAATGCGATTCCTGGGTTCCAAAATTGAAATCTCTGCATTGCCGACTGCCACCTTCTGGCGGAATACGAATCTACTTTTTTTTTATTTGGGCAGACTGTGTCAAAGAGCAGAGGGGTCATAGTCGTGAACCCACCTGTCGACAGGATATTCCCGTATTTCTCCATCGTTTCGAAGCAAAAGAGACCGAACTGTCGCAATACGCTGGCAACGTTATTATTTCTCTGACCACATTTTCAGCCCAACTGCAATTTTACCAAGATCCTTCAACATTTACAACTCCATCACGTTTTGAATCGCGTGAATGCATATTTATGAATCATCTCATTTTTTATCCAAGTTAAACGCCAGAACTTCTCCAACATTTGTCACATGCAGAATGGCTGCCTTCCAGCAGCGCCCTCTGTCCTCTCTGTCCAGGACAATTTTGAATCCATGTCATCCAAAGCAGCTTGGTCTTAAGGATCAACCTAAATGGGTAGATCCGTCTCAAAAGTCTTGCATCCAGTCTTTTCCCCACCGTCGGGCCTTGGCTGTCGCAGTGCTTCACGGTCCCAACGACACTTCAGTTTACAATGACCAAATAAACTACCAGACAAAATGGGATATTTTGCGGTGGAATGGGAGAAGCGTCACCGAGGAGTAATGCGGTTCTGACAACGACGAGTAAACTTTGACATGAGACTGAAGGTCGATTTCACCATCTCCTTCAGCTGCACCCTGAACCTGGCCTGGACCATGGCGTAAAGGGCCGTGTTGGTGCAGCAGCTCAGCAGTTGCAGCATGTAGCCCAGTTCCCGCAGAGAATCCGGGGGCTTCGCGGGAATATAAAGAAACAAACTATCCCATACGGAATACACCGTCAGCAGCGCCCACAACAGGATGAAATTCCCCGACATCACCAGCAATAACAGGAGGGATTGCCTGCGGTTCTTCATCTCCGGGTCGGAGGGCTTCTCGCCATCGCGAGATCCACGGAGTCTCCTCCGGGCTTGGCTAGCCAAGAAGACGTGCCTGATCGTTAAACTGTTGAGGAGCAGAATCTGGACAAAGGGGAATATTGGTGTGAGGAGGAAATGAATAATTGCAAATGTTGTCTCCTGAGATGCGGAGACACGAAATGAAAGTAAACAGATCACTGATAAAAGTAACATCGAATATGACCCATCGAGCATAAAGTACCAGAATATGTTCTTTACGCAGCTCAGCAGAGTCACTGTCCCCAGAACCAGAGCCGCCGCTCTCCCGGTGCAGTATTTTCGTTTCAAATTCTGAAAACAAATGGCGACAAATCGATCAAAGGTGAAAGCGACGGTAAACCAGACAGAACAGTCCGTGGCGGCGTAGAACATAACGGCGTGGATATTACACACAGGAACACGACACGACCAGTGGAAAACCTCTCCTGGAATGTAAGTGATCGGAATCTTGCTCAATATCAGATCGAATAAAACGACCAGCTGATCCGCTGCTACCATGGCAACCAGGTACCTTGTGACGCCTTTGGAGAGACCGCACTTTCCCCGCGACAGGATGACGATTGTCACCACGTTCACTGTGCGGAGTGAAATAAAGACCATTAACACACATTTTGATGGAAACATTCTCTGAAAACAGTTACTTTAATTGACAGTCCTTCCGAGAGCAGAGAGGAATATGGAATTAATGTATCTGCTCAGGAGATTATCGGGAGCCATTACTAAATCGGTGGTGATTATAATGAACCAACTGAAATTCAGAAGAATGAGGGCAATCTCACTGAAGCCTATCGAATATTGAAAGGTCTAGCTATCGTGGACGTGGAATGGGTAGCGTCTGTATTGAGGTGTCTTCAACCTGAAGACGAGGTTTCTAAATAGAACGACATCCCGGTGCAACAGAGATGGGCAAAAATTTCTTTACACAGAGGCTGTTGAATGTGAGAAATTTATCGCCATATTTGTCTATGGGGGCCATTTCATTTGGTTCCTTTTGCAGCCGACAGTGATAGGCTCTTGATTCGTCGGGGCATCAATAGATACGGGGAGTGGGCGCTGGAATGTGGTGTAGCAATCAACTCTGATGGAATAGATAGATAGATAGATAGATAGATAGATAGATAGATAGATAGATAGATAGATAGATAGATAGATAGATAGATAGATAGATAGATAGATAGATAGATAGATAGACAGACAGATAGATAGATAGATAGATAGATAGATAGATGCTTTATTCATCCCCATGGCGGAGAAGGCTCGGTGCTCGAATGGCCGAATTCAGCTCCCGAGAATAATGGGCTAAGCAGTGATATCAATCGATGGCTGGATTGTATTCTGATCTTTGGCACCAGGAGAAAGAGTTGCAAAGTCTACGTTTTAAGAGAATAATGAACTGACTAAGATGCCAAGTATCACGGTGACATAAATTTAACTCCCCTCAACTGCAAATGTGAGGGAAAATGAGGACATAAGAACATTAGCAATTGGAGCAGGAATAGTCCATCTTTTCGGTCTGGCATGCTCCGGCACTGAAGCTGATCATGGCTGATCTGACCACAGACTCAGCGCCGTAAACATGCATTTTCTCATCACCCTTAAGTCTTCCACTATGCAAACATATATTCCAGGCCGTTTTAAGTATATCAATTGAGTTCGCCTCCACTGTTTGAGCAGAGAATTCCACAGATTCCCCACCCCCTGGGAGAAACAGTTCCCTGTCATCACCGTCCTAAATTTACTCCCCAGAATCTTCAGGCTGTGTCCCGTAGTTCTCGTCTCACCTACCAGTGGAAACAATTTCCCTTCTCTATATTATCTATCCCTTTCATAATTTTATATGTTTCTATATGATCTCTTCTCATCCTTCTGCAATCAACCGGTGAATCTCCTACAAAGCCAGTTTATCCTTCCTCAAGTTAAGAGACCGGAAATTCACAGTTCTCCTGACCCCGCCTCACCAGTACTTCGGGCAATTGCAGCAAAACATCCCCGCTCGAAAATTCAATCCCTCTGGCAATAAAGGCGAAAATCGCATTTGCTGCACCTGCAAACCAACCTTTTTGTGTTTGAAGCCAAGTCCCTCCATACAGCAGCATCCTGTAATTGTTTTTCACTTGTTCTTCCACTTGTCCTTCCCAATTGATGACCTCACAATTTCCACCTTTTTAATCAAATTACGAGACGCTTGTGCTTTCGCTTAAGCTATTAATATCACTCTGCAGGCTGTCAGTTTCCTCGGCACCCTTTGTGCGGCGACAGATCATGACAGTGATGATGCCGACGTGACCTCATTCTCTATAACAGATGAGGATATATATCTATTTATTTAATTAATTCAGTGATGCAGCCCACTCCACCAAACTTGTACAAAGTCGATCAATCCTGCCCTGACCAAACTGGACCCATCACTATGGCGGCCATAAAGCCCAGAATTTCTGGTCAACTCAGTACAGGAAGGACGTGTAAGCTTAACATAAAGTGCGGATGAAATTTAGAAGAAAGCTGACTGCATGGTAGGGCATTCCCTGTGAGGAGAGTTTGCCTGTTCTCAGACTTGCTTCTTTTGGAGTGAAGGTTTATGAAAGGTTACTTGGTGGAAGTGTTTGAGAGGAGAGAATGGATAGATAACGTTTGCCTGACCGAAAACTAACCGGAATCCCGACAGCCCGAGCGCTGGGAAGGTATATTACATTGAAACATGACGGCCAATACCCCATTCTTATTAGCCTGCTACTGCTGCAAAATAACCTTTGGTGATTGAAGAACAAACACTCTAATGACCCTCCACACGGCAGCATACTGCAATCGTTTACCACTTAAATAATATTTTGTTCTCCCATTTGTCCTTCCCAAGTGGATGACCTCGCCTTTAGCAACATTGTTCACCACCTGACAGACCCTAATACCAATCGATAACCGTCTGCAGACTCTCAGATTCCTCTGCACTATGTGCGTCGGCGGAAAATGATGGCAGTAATGATGCCCACGTGGCCACATTCTCTTTATCAGGTGAGGCTTTCAATCTGTCTATCTATCTATCTATCTATCTATCTATCTATCTATCTATCTATCTATCTATCTATCTATCTATCTATCTATCTATCTATCTATCTATCTATTTATTCCAGCGAAGCTGTCCGCTCCAACAAACTTCGAGAAAGCCTGATTAATCCTACCAGGTCCCAACTGGACTTTGGAACATAACGACCAGAAATTGTGTTCACCTCAGCGCCAGAAGCATGTGCATGCTTCACAGAGTGTGTAGATGAAATTTACCGGAACACTGCCTGGATTGGAGACCACTCCCTATAGGGAGAGGTTGTGTGAGCTCCAACTTGCTTCTCTTGGAGTGAAGGTGCATGAGAGATGTCCCTTGGTGGCAGTGTTTGAGAGGCTAAGAGGCATAGACAACGTTTGCTTGACGGAAGAGTAACCGGGACGCCGACACCGCCAGCGCTGGATAGAGAACGCCCGTTATTCACTCAGCCAGTGTTGCTGAAGCGGTACCGGTTTCTGAGACCTGCCATGAATGTAGCCCGTTGTTAGCGGACAGGTATGAAAGAAAAGCTGACTCATATTTTTAAACGTTAATCACGAGGAAGAGAAGAGACACTTACCAGGGACAGCTACAATGGCGAGCAGAGGATAATAAACCTTTTTGACGGTCTTAAGCGCCAGTACGAATCGGAAGTCCAGCGACATTCCTCTATAATTTTTAAACAGATCTGGATAAGCCCAGAAAATATTAGTTACAGATGCCGCACTGATCCTCGATGCATTTTGCAGAGCCATTGCTGGAATACACCAGATTCCTTTTCCCGTTCGAGCCTCTGTCCTCTCTCTATCTGGACCCGCTGGACTCTGATAGTGTAGACTGGTGGCTCTCAGTGAAACTGTCGTTACGAGGGAGGCATATTAATAGAACAGGTAACCAGCAGCCACACCTGCGCGGTGACGTCATGATTCCCGACGGACACTCCCTAAATTAAATTCTACAGAATGAAAGGTGAATTTAACCTTTTATTTGCAGACCGTCAGCGATGCAATACAACCGCAAACTTTTCTATCCCATCCCTCCACTTCCCCATCCAGGTCATTTATAAAAGTCACGAGGAGTAAGGGTCACAGAACAGGTCCCTGTGACACTCCACTGGTGACCGATTTCCAAGTAGATTATGACCCGTCTACAGCCACTCTTTGCCTTCTGTGGGCAAACCAGTTCGGGATCCACAAAACAATGACCCATTGGATCCTATGCCTGGTTATATCCTCAATACGCCTTTCATGAGGTACCTTATCAAATGGTTTCCTGAAATGCATATACACTATATCTACTACTCTTCCTTCATCACAGTATTTAGTCACATCCTCAAAAAATTCAATCAGGCTCATAAGGCAAGATCTGCAGTTGACAAAGCCATGCTGACTACTCCTAATCACATTATATCTCTCCATATTTTCATTAATCCTGCATCTCAGGATCCTCTCCATCAACGTGCGAGCTACTGAAGTAAGACACACTGGTCTATAATTTCCTGGGCTATCTCTACTCCCGTTCTTGAATAGAGGAACTACATCCGCAACCCTCCAATCCTTCGGAGCCTCTCCTGTCCCCATTGATGATCCAAAGATCATCGCCAGTGGCTCAACAATCTCCCCCTTCGCCTCCCGCAGGAGCCTGGGGTATAGTCCGTCCGGTCCCGGCGACTTACACAACTTGATGATTTCCAAAAGCTTTAGCACAACCTCTTTCTTAATAACCACATGCTCAAGGTTTTCAGTCTGCTGCAAGTCATCCCTACAATCACCAAGATCCCTTTCCATAGGGAATACTGAAGTAAAGTATTCATTAAATACTTCTATTTTTTACCCCCCTTCGGTTCCATACACACCTTCCACTTGATAGGTTCTATTCTTTCACGTCCTAACCTCTTGCTCTTCACAAACTTGTAGAATACCTTGGGGTTTGTATTTAACCCTGCCCTCCAAGGCCTCCTCATAGCCCATCCTTTCTCTAATAATTTCCTTCTTATTGTCCTTCCTGTTAGCGTTATAATCTTCCAGATCTCTAACATTACCTAGCTCTCTTAACATGTTGTAAACTTTTCTATTCCTCTTGACTATATTCATTACAGCCTTTGTTCGCCACGGTTCCTTTACCGTACTCTCATTGGAAAATACCTTTGCAGAACTCCACAGAAATACTGCCTGAGTATTTGCCACATTTCTTCCTTGCTATTCCCTGAGACATCTGTTCCCAATTTAAGCTTCCAATTTCTTGACTGATAGCCTTATAATTCCCTTTCATAAGTACTGATCCACGCTCCAAGCTCATCCGCTTTGTTCACAATACTCCTTGCTTAAAACTAGGCACAACTCAAACCGTCAGTCAGAGCGCATCCATTCTCTATCACCTGCCTATCACCCCTGACGCACTGTCTACAAACTTTCTCTATTTATGAGCCACCCGGACCTTCCCCAGTCTCTTCAGTTCGGTTCCTAACCCCCAACTATTCCACTCGAAACACTCGACAATAGCCCTAGCATACCTCTGCGCCAGGGTATTGAACCCCCTGGGATTCAAGTGCTACCCGTCCATTTTGTACAGGTCAGACCTTCCCCAAAAGAGGTCCAAGTGATCCAGAAATCTGAATCCCTGTCGCCTGCTCCAATGCTCAGCCACGCATTTATCCAACTCATTCAATTCCTTTACACACTGTCTCGTGGCTCAGGCAGTAATCTCGGGATCACTACCTTTGCTGTCCTGCTTCTCAGCTTCCTCCATCACTCCCTGTGGTAATATTCCTTCAGGACCTCTACCATTTTCTTACCTATGTCATTAGTACCAAAATGTACCACGATCTCTGGCTGTCCTCCCTCCCAATGCAGCATATCTCGGATGCGCTGAAAGATCCCGGACACAGGCACCAGGGAGGCAAACTACCATCCCAGTTTATTGTCTGCGTCCGCAGAATAGCATGTTTAACCCGCTAACTATAGAATCCTCTATCACTGCTGCCTTCCTGACAGCATAACAGCAAACATACGAACCAGGGCATTATCGTACTCTGATAATCATTGTGCTCTGAATTTTGAACTTAGAATGGAATCACACACAGAATGCTCGTTGAGCTCAGCAGTTCAGACAACATCTCTGGAAATGAATGAAGGTTCGGACCGGGACCATTAATTACAACTTGACAGCAGCAATGTATGTCACTTTATTTTTCTCTATATAGTTTCATTCAGATCCCGTTTCATCACCGGCATTTGCAACCAATTAACGTGGGTCGGTGCCAAAGCAAACTCGGATAAAAAAATGTCCGTAACTCTCACAGATTTTAGATCACCAGGCCTTAAGACCATTATATATATGAGAGGAATTAGGTCATTTGCCCCATCGAGTCTGTTCAAGCATAGCTGATAATTTATTTCCTTTCCTCATCGCCATTCCCCGGCCTTCTCCCCGTAAATTTTGATGCAGTGTCCAATCATAAACCGATAAATCTCTTCCTTAAAACTCCTACCGACAGCTGAATGTGGTTATATATGCCACAATTTCACCATTCCCGGCGAACAAATGTCCTCCACATCACTGTTTGAAACGGACGCTTCTCTGTTCTGAGGCTACACCTCGTTGTCCTGTACACACCAAGCATGGAAAACATCCTTTCCACATCCTCTCTCCGGGGCTTTTCAACATTCTAAAGGTTGAATTGAGATCCCACTTTGTTCCTCCGAAGCCCTGCGAGTAGAGACCCAGCAGCATCAAATGTTACCTGTATGACAACTCTTTAATTCCTGGAATCATCCTAGATAAGTACATCTGGTCCCTCTCCAATGCCAGCACGTATTCTGTTGGAAGATTATCCGAAAGCTGCTCACAATACACACGCTGACGCTTCAGCAGCGCCCTGTAAAATCTTAGCAAAGCTCGCTGTTTCTGTGTCCTTGCCCTCTTGAAAGGAATGCTAACATTATATTTTTCTCTCTTACCTCTGACTCTATCCGCATGTTAACCTTTTAGGTGCTCGGCAAAAGGGCTCCAATTTCCCTTTGCACCTCAGTTCGCTGGAATTTTTCCACGATTAGCAAATAGTCTGCACATTTAAACTGTTACGAAAGCGCATGACTATGCATTTTCTAACATTTGATTTCACTTGTCACTTTCATGCCAAATCTCTAAATTTTCTGCAAACGGCCTGTTTCCTCAACAGTACCTGCCCCTGTACCAATTTCCGTACAATCTGCAAACCTGGCAAAAAAGCCATCTATTCCGTCATTTTTTACCGTTGATATATATACAACATTTTCCCAAACACTTAGTTCAGGCTATCTGGTCCATAATTCATTTTCTGCTACCTTCTTCCGTTCCTAAAGACTGAGGTGGTATTTACAGTGTTTAAGTCCTCTGGCACCGTGCCAAATTCCAGTGATTTTAATGCCTCTGCCATCTCTTACACTTACTCTTTTGGAACACGAAGGTACCATTGATCTGACCCGGGTGACCTATGCACCCTTAAGTCTTTCAAGTGCTTGAGCATCTTCTCTTTTGTAACAGTACCTGCACCCACTTCTCTTCCCTCACACAGTACGACAACAGACAAACGGTTAGTGTCTTCCACAGTGCAGCTGGATGCCATATACACATTTAGCTCATCTGCCATCTCCTGACAATCCTGACAGCATCTTCTTCAATTTCTTTTAGCCATCACCTTACTCATACCACTGTAATTTCCTTCACTTCACTGAAATACTACTGCATCAGACTTTCATTTCCCCTTATCATATTTCAAATTGAACGCAATTATATTGTAATCACTGCCTCCTACCGTTTACCTCAAGCTGTCTAATCATTTCTGATTCATTTCACCGCAGCCAATGCAGTACAGCTGATCCGCAAGTCAGCTTCAGGATAGTCTGCACAAAGAAGCCAAACCAATCGAACTGCATGTAGACAAATCCCGTGGCTATCACAACATCGACTTTAATGCACACATTTCTTTCCCGTTGAAATTTGTGCTCTGTATTCCAGTTGCTGTTGGGAGGCCTGTCTTTGTGTCCCATGAGGATCCATTTACCCTGTCAGTTTCTTTACAGAACTCACAATGTTTCCACAGCTTACGATCCTATCTCACATCTTTCCAGTAAGCTGATCCCATTCTTTACCTGCATAGCCACGCTACCCACTCTGCAATCCTTCTTATCCTTCCGATGCAACGTGTAGCCTTGGACAATGTTCGGAAATGCGACCAGCATTCAGCCACGATTCAGTGATAGCCACTACACCCTACAATCTGACAGTCTGTAACGGTGCAACAAGATAATCATTTTTTAAGTCGTAATCTGGAGCTGTCGGTCAGTGTCATTCGGCTCTTTACGGGAGAGTGAGGTGTTACGCTCAGTTCCAGGTGCCAGGTAACTGTGTGATCGACATGAGAGGGAAAAGCAAAAAACAGGCATTACAGAACAATCTACCATTATTCCCACCATTAAAAGTTTTATCGTCTTGGATATTGTTGGCGGGACAACCGCCCATGGGAATGACGCAGCGGCCTGGTCTCCGGAACTGAGTCCAACGCAGTGGCTCCGAATGGAAGAGAGAGAGGAGGTGATTCAGGGGATTGAACAGTTGCAGAACCCGACAGGTGGTTCAGTGGATGCACCTAGATGGTGGAGAAAGAGGCCAGAATATGGCGCAGAGGGATACTGACGCAATGCATAGTGGGTTCGCTAAAATGACTCAACACCTTTGTCACAGTACCATCGTACTGTATAATAATATCCAACGCCTCCTGAATTTTTCCATCAGTGTATCCGTTTCTGTATCGAATACCGTTGTTAAATAATCATCAAGGATATTCCGAACAACTTGTCTCCAGATACCCTGCTTTCCTCCCTAAAAGGCACGCCATTCTCTCGCTCCCTATTTGCTCCTCATATACCTGCTCAATATCCGTTGTTTCAACATTCCCTCTTTGTTTGTTAACCTCCACATGTCCGTATCGATATAGGATGACTAAACATTAAACATCATTTGTTTCTCCTGTCCGTATCTACAATGCTTCAAAACATTTAACTTCTCGAACATTGCATTGTCTTTCTTCTAACTTAGCTCCATATTCATAAACAAAAAAACATGCTGTTACTAGATCGATATTATAATATATCCAAATGTCATGTGTGGACTTAGACCCGACGGCGTTTCTTAATGAACGTTCCCCAGTTCCTGCCCAATGCATTTATATCCGGCATTCGGCCAACTGAGCGCTGTCCCGTGAAGACCATTTTAATCACACCCTATAGCAACCTTGAAACTTCTGCGATTATGGGCACTGTCCCTGAAATGGTCCCCATTGAATTATTGATAATGTGGTTTATATAACTCCATATATTGTTGTTCCTAGCCAGACCTTGGGGCACAGCAATTGCAAGCTAATTTTCTTTATTTACGACTATAAAGCAGCAATGAGGGCTAAGAAATGACCCATGTGCTTAGCGGGTTCTTTGTAAAAGTGTTTGCTGCGGAAGGCATTATCAGTATGCTGGAGTTCCGAGAGCGTCAGGAACGGGAAGTGAGTGTCATTGTTGTGCCAAATGAAAGAGTGCTCGGCAAACACAAAGGTCTTAAGGTGGATGAATCTCCTAGGGAATTTTAGGCCATTTAGCTTAATCTAACTGGGAAAGAGTTGGAGTCCATTATTAAGGATGTGATTGCAAGGTTCTTTGAAACTAATGAGAAAATAAGCCAAAGTTAGCAGGGTTTCTCTGAATGGAAATCTGGGCTGACAAATCTGTTAGAGTTCTTCCAGGAAGTGACAAACAGCGGGAATAAAGGTGAGGCCGTGGATGTCATTTAACTGGATTTTCAGAAGGTGCTTGATAAGGTGCCACACATCAGGCTACTTAACAAGGTAAAATCATATGTAGTTACAGGAACGATACTGGTTTTGACAGAGGAATGGATGTCAGGCAGGAGGCAACGATTGGGAATAAAGGGGTCCATTTGTGGTTGGCTGTCGGTGACTAGATGTGAGGTTCAGCTTCAGAATGTGGACGTGTACTTTTAACCTTGTTTGTCCATGATTTGGATAATGGAATTCATGCTTTTCTGGTAAACTTTGCGGAAGATATGAAGATAAGTGGGGGTGGGCTAGATAGTGCTGAGGAAGCAATGAGTTTGCAGCAAGTCCTAGACAAATTGGAAGAATGGGGAGGGCGGTAGCAGATGGAATACAGTTTTGGAAAATGTACGAAAATGTATTTTGGTAAAATGAAAAAATAGGACAGATTATTACCTAAATGAGTAGAAAATGCAAATACCAGAGGTGCAGGAGGACTCAGGAGTACTCGCTTCAGATTTCCAGAAGAATAGTTTAGTGATTACATCGGTGGTAAAGAAGGGAAATGCAATGTTGATAATTATTTCAAGGGGAATGGGATATAAAAGCAAGGAACTAATGCTGACGGTTTATAAGACAATAGTCAGGCCACACTTGAGAGTATTGCAAACAGTTTGGTGTCCCATATTTCAGAAAGGATTTCTGTTGTTAATTGAAAAGAGTTCAGAGGAGGGTGATGATGACAATTCTCGGAAAAGGGTTAGCATAACAGAAGTATTTGACAGCTCTGGGTCTGTACTTGCTGGGCTTTAGAATCATGGGGCTGCATCTCATTGAAACCCGCAGAATGTTGAAAGGACTAGATTGGGTCAATGTGGAGTGACTGTTTCCTATGGTGGAGGTATCATTCACTGGAGGACACAAACTCACAAATGAGGCGCGACACTTCAGAACAGGCTGCTGAGGAGTCCGTGGACGTGCAGATATTGAAGGTGAAAATCGATCGCAGCCTCATCGATCAGGGCATCAAATAACACGGCGTGAAGTTAGAGCGATATGCTTGAGTGAGTTCTGGATCTGCCATGATAGGCTGTCTTAGAAGACTCGATAGCCCAATGGGCTATTTCTGCTTCTTCATTTAATGATTTTATGGAATATCTAAATATTCCATCCGCATGTCCTTTATTTACTGTTGTTTTGCTTTTCCCTTTGTCAAAAATCCCAGGGCTGGCCACTCTGCCTGACTCATTTACCTTTAGAACATCCTGAAACCCTTCTGCAAATTACTTGTCGGCGGGACGACTGACGAGCACAGCCTACACGTCTTTGGTTTCCTTCAGCTGACCTCAGTGTATTCCTCCCACTGTAGTATTCGCTGCCTCGATTTCCTTCGAGCACGTGATCTTCGCATTGTACTGCATTCTCTCCTCGTGTTACATCAATCCCCACTCCATCAACAAGTTTAACGTTGAATTCCAATCTCTTGAGCTCTCTCTCAATCGGGTCAATGAATACGTGGTCACGTCAAAGTCAAAGTAAGTTTATTATCAAACCGTGTTATTTCACCAAATACTACCTTGAGGTTACATTTCTTGATGGCATCCAGAGTACAAAAGACAAATGCAACTGAAACATTGAAGTGCCATGCCAAAACTGAGAAAATAAACAATCTGCAATAGATGACAAATTGAGCAAACAGGACATAAATAAATTACTGAACAAAGAATGGATGGATGGATGCATAGATAGGGATACAGTTTGATGGCCAAATAAAAAAAATAACACTGAGAGCTTGAGTTGTAAAGTCTTTGAAAATGAGTCCATAGCTTGTGGAATAATTTCTGATTTCAGGTTAGTGAGGTTATCGAGGCTGGTTCATGAGCCCGATAGTTGCAGGGTAACAACTGTTCGTGAACTGGTTGTGTGGGAACTGCGACCCCCTTTCCTCCTTCCCGATAGCAGCAACCCGTTTGCTCCCTCGTGATGGCAGCATCGAGGAGAGTGTGTGTCCCGGTTGGTGGAGGTCCTTGATGATCGGCGTTGCTCTCTTCACTTAACGTTCTTTGAGGATGTGCTCAATGGTGAGGAGGACTGTCCGTTTTGATGGACTGTGCCCGAGGTTTTTCCTGTCCCTGTGCATTGGTCCATAACAGGGTTTGACAGAACCAGTCGGTACTCTCAAAAGCCCATGAATAGAGGAGTGACAAACTTTTGCCTGCCATCCCGAATCTGCGCAAAGTTCGAAGGATGGGGATGTGCTCTCCTGCCTTCTTTGTAATGGCACTTCCGCGCTTGCCCCAGAACGGATCTTCTGAAACGATGACGGAATTTAAATATAACGACCGTTGGCACCTCTGATGTATCTCGGGATTCCTCTTCCTTTTGTCAATAATCACTTCTTTGATTTTGCTGACTTTGAGCGAGAGGTTATTGTTGTGGGCCTATTCAGTCAGATTGTCCCACTCCCTCCGGTTTGCCGATTCGAGCCCACTTTTGATTTGGCTCACAGCAGTTTCAATTACTCACCCAGCTCTATTTGTGTCGTCACTGTGAGGAGCCGGGCAGGTAAATCTCGGATATTCTATCTGATGCTTTTCCCCATTTCATGGCCATTCCAGCAGATTGTCGTAGGCTGTGGCAATGCTCAGAGCAATGCAATTTGTCCATCCACCCTTCCCGCACCATTCGGCAGCCACCCTTTCCAAAAACAATTCAAATAGAATTGTAGTAGGCCCAGTGGAGGACACGATAGTAACCGCGGGAAGTAAAGGTATAACGAATGAAGATCTGGGCCAGTACTCGCTGGAGATTAGAAGAACGAGGGAATTTGGAGGAACCTCATTGAAATCTATGAAATATTAAAACGACCAACATTGAGTGGATGTGGAGGAGTCTTGGAACAGGGAGCACAACATCAGAACAGACTGATAGATAGATAGATAGATAGATAGATAGATAGATAGATAGATAGATAGATAGATAGATAGATAGATAGATAGATAGATACTTTATTCATCCCCATGGGGAAATTCAACTTTTTTTCCAATGTCCCATACACATGTTGTAGCAAAACTAATTACATACAATACTTAACTTAGTAAAAAAAAATATGATATGCATATAAATCACCGTCTCAAAAAGCATTAATAGCTTTTAAAAAGTTCTTAAGTCCTGGAGGTAGAATTGTAAAGCCTAATGGCATTGGGGAGTATTGACCTCTTCATCCTGTCTGAGGAGCATTGCATCGATAGTAACCTGTCACTGAAACTGCTTCTCTGTCTCTGGATGGTGCTATGTAGAGGATGTTCAGAGTTATCCATAATTGACCGTAGCCTACTCAGCGCCCTTCGCTCAGCTACCGATGTTAAACTCTCCAGTACTTTGCCCACGACAGAGCCCGCCTTCCTTACCAGCTTATTAAGACGTGAGGCGTCCCTCTTCTTAATGTTTCCTCCCCAACACGCCACCACAAAGAAGAGGGCGCTCTCCACAACTGACCTATAGAACATCTTCAGCATCTCACTGCAGACATTGAATGACGCCAACCTTCTTAGGAAGTACATTCGACTCTGTGCCTTCCTGCACAAGGCATCTGTGTTGACTGGTCCACTCAGAATAGAGATGAGATGGAATTTCAACAGCGACCGAGTGGCGAGGCTAAGGAATTGACTGTCCCGGATATTTAATGTGGAGTTTCATAAGAGAATTCTGATGTCAGACGGATGGAATTGAAAAGACCTTTGTTGTAACGTCCGGTCAGTCGCGATGTTCGCGAATGGTCGAATCCTGCTGTTTTGTGTCAGCCTCCTCTGCTCTCCGTTCCTCTATGTATCCATAAGATATCGGAGTAGAATTAAGCAGTTTCACCCATCGAGTCTGCTCCACCATTTAAACATGACTGGTCCCATTTCCCACTAATCCTTCTGGTCCTGCTCTCTCCCCGTATCTCTTCATGCCCTGACCAAGCAGGAACCTATCAAAGTCTGCCTTGAATATACATAAATTCCTCGACAGCTGCCTGGCGATTTGATGAATTAACTCAAGGAAAAAGGGGGAAGTATGTAAAACCTCGCAAGTTTGTGTCGAACGAGACACAAGAGGAGTGAAAAGAAGCCAGAAAAGAACTAAAGGAGGAGAAACACGAGGGAATTGCAGATGTTTGAAAAACACAGGAAATGCTGGAGGAACACAGAAGGACAGGCTGTATCTATGGAAATGAATAAACAGCAGACGGTTTCGCTGGAGACACATCTGCAGGAAATTAGGAAACCCGGGAGGATCGAAGAAAAGTAATTGGCAATCAGGACTTCCTCATAGGCACATGTCTGGCTCAGCATCTCCTCAAGGTCACTCGTCCTACTGCCTCTACCACCATCCCAGGAAGTGAACCCCATGCACCCACTACTCTCTGTGTAGAGGTCTTGCTCTGTAGAATTAATGTGAAATTACTGCCCGATGATCCTCCGTCACTTTGTGTATGTCTCAAAGCAAATGTGTTTTTTTTGGGTGGGGGGTCGTCTGAAAGTCAACTATTTTGCCTACATCCGAGTCAGTGAAGTGCATCAGAAACCCCGGAACAACTCAAGGTCGAACTTGAACGAAAGATGCGCTTCGGCCTTCCGGGGAGTTTACGTACAAATCAATATCTCAGGAGGAATACTCCACTGCAAGATGCTATTCCTGACGAAGCAGTGGGAAACAGCTCTGATGTAACCAGACCAACTGAGGTATTTATCCTGGAGCCATACTTCTCACAGCATCTCACAGTTTTGCCGAATCTCAATAAATAAACAGGCATACTGAGTTTTTCCTCAGCAATCACCTTCCCACCTACCTAATGTACTCAATCCAATTCGATAGATTGGACCTCTGCTGCACAAAGTGTCCAAGAATATATTTCATTTACCAGAAGGCATTGCGATGGCATTTGCTGCTTGAACCGGACGAACGGCGATTGGGCGAGTGGTTTTACGAGTGCGAGTTACTGAATTATTCTCAGGGTGAGAGACAGATTGTAAAGAACCCCCGATCAAGAGGAGATTTGCAGTCTGCCCATAGTAACCAGTCTTCCAGAGCTGTTCAATACCTGGGGCGCTTGGAACCAAAAGCTCTCGCCAGAGGAAACAGAATGAGCTACACCGGGCGTACCTGAGCAGGCATTCGGGCCGCACGAAAAACCGGCAGGGAAATACATTGGTGTTCCGATGTCGATGGCAAGGCATCTCATGCAAATATCGGTCGAATCACCAACTTGGTGGAACGGAAGCAGACATTACAGGGAGCTCGTGAAGAAAGTAAACTGGAAAGAGCAAAGTGGAGGCAGATTGGGAACACGTCCCCGATTCTCTCGGGTATAGGGGAGTACGGTAGCTTATCGGGGTTGCTCACAGCCTCAGTGGAAATTCACATGCCACTGACGAAATGGGAATGCTGCCGCGGAATGGGAGAAGCGTCAGCGATGATAAATGCGGTCGTGACAACGCCGAGTGAACTTTGTCATGAGACTTAAGGGCGATTTGACCGTCTCCTTCAGCTGATCCCTGAACCTGGCCTGGATCACGGCGTAAAGGGCCGTGTTGGTGCAGCAGCTCAGCAGTTGCAGCATGTAGCCCAGCTCTCGCAGAGATTCCGGAGGGTCCCATGGAAAGTAAATAATGAAGCTATCCCATACGGAATACACCGTCAGCAGCGCCCAGAGCAGGATGAAATTCCCCGACATCACCAGCAGTAACAGGAGGGATTGCCTGCGGTTTTTCATCTCCGGGTCGACGGGCGCCTCGCCATCGCGAGAAACACGGAGTCTCCTCCGGGCTCGGCTGGCCACTAAGACGTGCCTGATGGTTAAACTGTTGAGTATCAGAACCAGGATAAAGGGTAAGACTGGGGTGAAGAGGTGATGAATCACCTGAAATGTTGCCAGCTGAAGTGGGGAAAATAAACGGTCACTACGATTACAGAGCACGGAAGTAATTAATAATGAATATGACCCTTCGAAAAAAAAGTACCAGAAAAAGTTCTTTACACAGCTCAGCAGAGTCACTGTCCCCAGAACCAGAGCCGCCGCTCTCCCGGTGCAGTATTTTCGTTTCAGCTTCTGAAAACAAATGGCGACAAATCGATCAAAGGTGAAAGAGACGGTGAACCAGACAGAACAGTCCGTGGCGGCGTAGAAAACGACGGCGTGGATGTTACACACGGGAATACGTGCTAACCAGACTATTACCTCAAATGTCATGAACATCATCAGAATCTTGCTCAATACCAGATCGAAGAGAACGACGAGCTGATCCGCAGCGACCATGGCAACCAGATACATTGTGACGCCTTTGGAGAGACCGCACTTTCCCCGCGACAGGATGACGATTGTCACCACGTTCACTGTGCGGAGTGCGATAAAGACCATTAACACGCATTTGGGTGGAAACATTCTTTAAAAACAATTATTTTAATCGATAGCACTTTCTAGAGTAGAGATGGCATGGCATGAATGTGTCCTCTAAGGAGATTATCCGGAGCCATTATTAAATCGGTTGTGATTATAATGTACCTGCTGAGGTTCAGGAGAATGTGGCGGATCTCACTGAAAATAATTGAATATCGAAATGTCTAGATATCATGGATGTGGAATGGGTAGCTTCTGAATTGGGGGAGTCTACAACTGAAGACGAGGTTTGGCAATAGAAAAAAATCACTTTAGAACAGACGTGGGTGGAAATTTCTTTAAACCGAGACTGGTGAATGTGTGGAATTCTTTGCCATAGACGGCTGTGAGAGTCAGCTCATTGGAGTCATTTGCAGGAATAGCTCTTGAATCTTCGGGGCGTCTATGGATACGGGGAGTGGGCGCCAGAATATGGGTGAGAGGGATAATCAATCAGCTATCATGGAATGGCGGAGAAGGCTCGGTGCTTGAACGGGCGAATTCAGCTCCCGAGCCCTATGGGCGAAGGAATGATAACAATCGATGGCTGGAATGTGTTCTGATCTTTGGCGTCAGGAGAGAGATTTGAAAACAGGACGTGATAATGAACTGTTTAATGTACCGACTATCACAGTGACAGAAATTCAACTTCCTTAAACTGTAAACACGAGAGAACATTAGAGCAGAAGAACTGAAGAAATAGTAGCCGGAATAGTCCATCTGTTCGGACTGGCATGCACCGCCATTGAAGATGATCATCGCTGCTCTGACCATGGAATCATTTCCATCTATCTGCTCCCCACCCCCAATGAAACACTTAATACCCTACTACGCAAAAATCTATACACACATCTCTGAAATATATTTACTGAGGTAACCTCCAGTGCTTCATTGGGCAGAGAATTCCTCGTTTTCAACAATTGCATCATCTCGGAACACAAGACCCTGCAGCGGATAGTGAGGTCAGCTGAGAAGATCAGCAGGGTCTCTCTTCCCGCCATCACGGACATTTACACTACCCGCTGCATCCGCAAAGGAAACAGCATTATGAAGAACCCCATGCATCCCTCATACAATCTCTTCTCCCTTTTGTCGTCTGGGGAAAAAAAGGCACCAAAGCTTTCGGTCTCTTTAAACTATGTAACGAACAAACTCTGTAACAGTTTCTTCCCCCAAGCTATCAGACTCCTCAACACCCAGAGCCTGTGTTTACACCTTACTCCCCTATTATCCTATTTATTATTTATTGTCATGCCTTCACTGTTTTGTGCACTTTACGCAGTCCTGTACACCAAGGTCCTGAAAATCGTTGTCTCATTTTTTACTAAGTACCGTACCAGCATTATGGTCGAAATTACAATGAAAGTAACTTGACTTGACTTGACTTGACCTATTTGAAAAGCAGTTCCTCCTCATCTCCGTCCTACGTTCGCTGCCCACAAGCTTCCGTCAATGTCCCATAGTTCTAGACTTGCCTACCAATGGAAACAATTTTCCTGCCCTTGTTTTATCTATCCCTTTCATAATATTATATGTTGCCAAAAGATCGTCTCTGATCCTTCTGAATTCCAGTGTGCGCAGTCCCAGTCAGTTCAATCTCTTCTTATAGTCTCATCACCTCATGTCTGGAATCAAAATGGTGAACACTACAACGCCAGTAAATCATTCCTCAAGTCAGGAAACCAGACCTGCACGCAATACGTCAGCTGCCGCCTCACCAGTAACTTGTGCAGTTGCAGCATAACGTCCCTGCTCTTAAATTCACCCCTGTAGCAATGAAGGTCAATATCCCAATTGCCTTCTTGTTAGCCTGCTGCTGTTGTAAATCAAACTTTTGTGATTGAAGAACAAACACTCCGAAGTATCTCCACACGGCAGCCTACTGCAATCGTTTACCACTTAATTATATTCCGTTCTTCCATTTGTCCCTCCCAGGAAGGTGACTTCGCTTTTAGCAACATTGTGTTCATTCCGCCTGGACGCTAGAACTTTCGGTTAAACAGTCGATATCGGTCTGCAGACTCTCAGATTCCACTGCACTGTTTGTGTAGGCGGTAGATCATGGCAGTAATGATGACCACGTGACCTCATTCTCTTTATCAGGTGGGGCTTTCAAGTACTTATTATTTATTATCTGTCTATCTATGTATTTATTCCTTCATTCATTCCTTCCTTCCTTCCCTCGATGCAGTCCCCTCCAACAAACAGCGAGAAAGTTAAATTATCCCACCACGTCCCAAATGGACTGTGGAACATAAAGCACCGGAAACATGTGTATTCATCACAAAAGGTGCAGATGTAATTTGCCGGAATACTGCCTAGATTGGAGGGTGCGCACTGTGCGGGGAGGTTGTGGGAGCTCGAACATGCTTCTCTGGGAGTGAATCTGCATGAGAGGTCACTAGGTGGCAGTGTTTGAGAGGAACAGAGACACAGATAACGTTTGCCTGACAGAGAAGTAACCGGGACGCTGACAGCCCCAAAGCTGGAGAGCGAACATCCGTAATTCACGCAGCCGGTGTTGCTGAAGCGGTGCCGGTTTGAGAGACCTGCCATGCAATTAGCGCGTGGTTAGAGGACCGGTAGCAAAGAGAAGCTGACTCATACGTTTCAACGTTAATCACGAGGAAGAGACAAGACACTTACCAGGGACAGCTACAATGGCGAGTACAGGAAAGTAAATCATTTTGACGGAATCAAGCGCCAGTTGGATTTGAATGTCCAAAAGTATTCCTTTAGGATTTTGAACCAGATATGGATATTTCCAGAAAATATTCCTTACAGATGCTACTGCCCTCCGCGATTCATTTTGCAGATCCATTGCTGGAATACTCCAAATTCCTGTTCCCGATCCAATCTCTGTCCTCTCTCTAACTGGAGACCGCTGTTCGCTGATATTGTAGACTGGCGACTCTGAGTGAGAATGTCGTCGAGAGGGAGACATATTAATAGAACAGATAACCAGCAGCCACACCTCCGCGGTGACGTCGACAATCCCAGAGAAACACTCCCTTAATTAGGTTCTATGGAATGCAGGTGCAGTTAACCCTTTAATTGCAGACTGTCAGAGAAGGAAAAAAAACAGAAAATTGACATGGGTACGAAGAGTGACGAAGTACTGCACGGCCAGTTCAGGGAGTTAAAAGCGAAGTTAAAAGGCAGGACCTCCCGGATTGGCTACCTGTGCTACGTTCTTGTCTGACCGGAAGCAGGATGACTATACGGATCAAAAGGTTGCTAAAGGTTGGGGAAGGTGGGACCTGTACTGATTGGATGGGTTGCACCTGAACTCGAGGGGGAGCAATATCTTTGCAGGTAGGTTTGCTTGAATGGTTCGTGAGGGTTTAAACTAATTTGCAAGGGGGATGGGAACGGAGCGATAGAGCTGTGATAGAAATGCATGGAGTAAAGCCAGATCTAAAATCTAGAGAGGTTTTGAGGATAGGGAGGCAGAATAAAATGTGTAAAGGTAGTAAAGTAGAAGGGCT